>NC_135319.1:82751496-83064785 GCF_048772815.1 Callospermophilus lateralis
ATGAGTGTATGCTCTCCTTGGCTGGGGTTTTCATTCTGACTCCTACTCAAATCTTCCTGATTGCCCTGTTCCCTGCAAAGCAGGCCCCGCTGTGCACTGGATGCTCAGGATCAACAAGGCACAGAACAGATGATACCCCTGCCCTCCCTGACTCTAGAGGCAGGTCTGCCGACTCTGCATTGCCCCTTGCCACCCTGGTCACCTCTGAGTGCTTCAATAGCTGAAGCTTGAATCCTGACAGGCAGCCCCAACATCTCCTGGCCCAGCCCTGCCCACCCCAACCCTGCCGGTGGGCCCAGAATGCCTTTCAACACAAAACCTGGCCAGGCCAGGGAACAAGGCTTGGCCACCACCTTGGAATGAAGGGAGACATTAATCACAATGAGAAAAAAAGCCATAAATTAATATCTCAATAAATCATTGAGCCACAAAACAATTAGAGAAAAATACAGTGCCAAGCACCACAGGACACAATCAAGGAAAGTGAGAGCTGCCTGGCCGGGGAGTTGAGCTGAGTGGGCCTGGGAGGATGGAGGATCCAATAGCCCAGGGATGGAGTGCATCATGGTTTTTACCTTCTACAATCAGCACTGTGAATTATGGAGTGTTCTATGTGGGAAGACAGGAGAAAGCGAACAGCTGTTGCTCAAGTCTTGCTGACAGGAGGGACAGAGGTGTGCTTTTTTCAAAAGCAACATGCCGAATGGTTCAAGGGCCATGAAATCCTTCTAACCGTGGTTCCAGTAAGCCGGTCTGGAGAATGAATTCAAAAACATAATAGGGAGGAAAATCATGATTTTAATGAATGAGCTCCGACTCTAGCCAGAGGCTGTCCCAAGCACCTTATCTGTGTGTTTTCTCGTGTAATTCTCACCTCTCTAGGAGATGGACATTACTACCAGATCCATCTCACACATGGCAAAACTGAGGCACTGGGAGTTTAGACAACTTTTTACATAGCAATAGAAACAGTATCCAAATCCAGAATCAGTCACTCCCTGACGCTGCCTCCCAGAGATTAAGAAGCCCATGTAATGTCACCTATGAATGTGGAACACAGGAGTCATGCTTTTTGCGCCACAGTATGTGACAGTAGACTGTAGGGGTGCCAGCTGACAGGCTCCCACGCAGGCTTGGCACTGACACTAATGAGGCCACATAGCTACACAGGCAGTGTGGAGGGCTACAAGGAGGAAGGGGTGTCTGGGCTGAATCCAGAGGATGTGGAAAAATCAAGTTTGGTTACCCAAATACCCAGGAGCTAAAAAATGGGTACAAGAGAGCGCCAAGTGAAGCAATGCAGAGAGGACAGAGCCTGGCTGTACAGGAAACCAGGGGTCCTCAGAATGGCCGAGGCCTGAAGACCAGAGGGAAGAGTTAGTGCCATTGTTGAATCTGTGAGCAGAGGCCAGCAGCCCAGAAAACACAGAAGAGGCCGTTCTGTCTCCAGACACGCAGTATCGGGGGTCCCCCAGGCCACTCAGTCTATTCTGTCTCCAGACACACAGTAGCGGGGGTCCCCAGGCCACTCAGGCAGAAAAATTGCAGGCTTGGTGGTTAATTACGTGTGTGAGTCACAGAGAACTCTCGGGTTCTTGGAGAAGAATCTATGCTGTGCTCAGTGACAGAGAACACAGAGTAGGGGAGGAGGAGGCTCATGGCAGATAACCCGGGTTCTTGGAGAAGCAGGCTGTGTCACATGGGCAGGGACGGCCTGCGTGATATTCTCTAGCATACACATTAAGTCTATCTTATGAACACTTATTTGTGTGTCTACATACGCCATGAGAATTAAGCTTTGGCATTTGCAGCTATTCAACTAATATTGTTGAGAGCACAAATGAAATGCAATGTAACAAAGGTTGAAAAATCGCCCAAACTTGTATTAAAGGAGGAAAGCAGACCCTAAGAGAGCTGGAGAAGATACAGATGCCATTGCATACAACCCAGCTCAAAGCATAAATGGCAGGTCACCTGGGTTACTAAGCAATTCCAGGGACAAACCTTCACTGGGGCTACCCTCCCTCCCTCAGCTCTTGCAGCAGTTGGGGGTTAACCCTGAGATTCCATATGATCAAAGCCCTGCTAAAGGCCGTGATGGACTTGAAGCAATCTATTAACGTCCCCTGAGGACAGCCCCTCTCCCCAGAAGTGGCCCTTTTTATTTCAATAGTGGCATTTGAAATGGCTCTTCGTGACCCAAGGTCAGGAACCTGTCTCTGATGGAGATGGGGTATGTGTACCGGGGCCATCAAAATCCAATTGATGACTTGGTCCTGTCCCTATGCAGAGGCTCCTCTTCCTTGGCTGCTGGGGAGTCTGTCCCCAGCTACTCCAGAGACCAGGGCCCAGCCTTCCACTTTCCTTTTCCATCCCATCCCTGATATCTGTCTAGGCTGCCTGCAAGTCTTTGGAAAGAAAATGGAGCTCTCCACCTTCCCAGGTCCCAGGATGAATAACATTGCTCCCTGGGAACCTGGGCTTCATTAGAGTCCCTAGTTTTTCTCAAGAAGTTGGAGCTGGATGGGGCCATGGAACCTCCTAGCCCAAAGCAAACCCCCTTTTACCAGGGTAGAGAAAGGGCTCCATCCACAATACACAATGGGAACTGGACCTGGGTCTCCTGACACCCAAGGCAGTACCAGGATACATTCCTTACTCCCAGAACTTTTCTCAGCTTTGCCCAAAGTCCTGGAAGGACAATTTAATTGAATTCCCCAAATGACTACTCAACGGGGGAGAATGGTCTCTTGTTTTGAGACCCAGCCATCTTGCCTCCTGCCATGCAGGCCCCTTTGGAGGAGCTCAGGGCCTCATTACCATTTCTTGCTAGACACATCCGGTTGCTCCCATGAGCTCATTCAGCCACAGTTAGTAAGCAGCCGTTAGGTGCCAGGTACTGTGCTTGGGCCCAGGAGCTACATGCCCAGGGGCTCAATGCTGGGCCTAGCCCACCTCTCTCTGCCCTGTGCTATGAGCACACGCAGCCTGCTTCTCCTGGAGTGCTGACACTTGCTGGTTCCAAGACATGACTTCAGGATATTGCCCCGAGACCTTCAGACTCCCCTCTGCCCCATTCTTCCTGCCCCTGACAAGTGCTTGGGCCACCAACCCAGCATCCGTTTATGAGATCAGAAGGAAGTGACTGATGAAACCAAGCTCCTCCAGCTCCCAGAGGAGAGTTTCCTCCTTCCCCGCATCCCTCCCCCATCGCCACATGGACCAGGCACAGAGGACCAGACACCAGAATGTAAGAAATGACCCAGAGGCCCCTTTCTTTCTGGCTGGAAGGGCCTCTACACCTCCAGGAGCCGTTCCCACTGGGCATAAGCAAGCATTGCCCAAAGGTGGGCCCTGCTCAGCTGTGCGCTGGGCGTGGCTGCCAGGCCCCTGACATCAGAAGGCTTGCGCAGAGTGACTCAAGAGAGACCAGGAGAGGGACCTTGAAGCACTCGGGCAGGTGGTAGATGTGTGTCTCAGGGCACAGGGAACACAATTTGGAGCAAGCTGTTTGAGTGCTGTCCAGACTGTCTTGGCCACTGACGAGACAATGCTGGGGAGAGTTTGCAGAGCCGGCTGAGGATGAAGGGGGAAAATCAGTTCCGACAGCTCGCTTTAGATTTAATTATTCCATTTCGAGAATCCGTCTGGCTGCCGGGCTGGTGGGCCGTGTGTCTGGGGCTGACCCAGGTGGGGGAGGCACTGTGTCCCCTGATTGAATTATTGCATCTCCTGGTGCTCAGGGCAGCAAACAACAATGCCTGTGTCCTGCCATGTCCTCGGTGTCACTGATCCTGGCCCACATGGAAAACCTTCACAGTTAATTTAATGACAGTCTGTAGCCCAGAAGCCCCAGAGCAGGAATACGATACCAATTTTAATCAGCTGGGCCCCCGGAAGGTACAAGAGGGGACAATAGAGAGAAGGGGAGCATGGAGCAGTGGGGCTTGTCTGAGACCTCACCGACATTCTGATCACTTCCTGATCGTATACCAGGAATGTCACCTGTCCTCACCAGACAGACAGGGCCTTCCTTACCATAAATGGGGAGGTGGGGAGGAAAAGGTCCTCTTCTTTTGCTCAAGATTACTGCAGTGATAAATGAGGATACACACACACACACACACACACACACACACACACACACTTCTGCATTTGGCCAGTGTTTTATCCCTGAGACAGGCCACTTGACTGGGAGATGGGAGATGCAAGGTTGGCACTGGACCTGCTGTTATTAACTGTGCATTACTGAGTGAACTACCTTCCCCCTCTGGGCTTCGTTCCAAAGGAATTGCACTATATCAGTGGTTTTTCAAACTGTTTCTTCAAATGAAACCTTCAGCAGAACTCTGATTTATAGCAGAGGCTCAAGCAGTCTCTCAGGTTCAAGGGAGGTGGCTTCAGAGCCAGCCCCTCCTTGCCTACCCTGTGACCCACCACAGAACACTAGATGCCGTGTGTCACAATTGGAAGACACTGGACTAGATACCCGCTGGACAGGCTCAATAGTGGTCCCCCAAAGATGTCCATGTTCTGTTCCCTGGAAGCTGTGACTGTTACCTTGCATGGCCCAGGAGGCTTTGCAGAGTGATGAGGTTAAAGGTCATTACAGGGGAGGTTCTCCTCGATTATCCAGCTGAGCCTCACTCAATGGCAGGGATCCTAATAGGGATGAGAGGAGAAAGTGGGGCGACTGGAAGCAGCGAGGCGGGAGATGCTGCACGTCTGGCTGTAGGGATGGAGGAAGGGCATGAGCCCAGGAGGCAGGCGGCCTCGAGGAGGAGCTGGAAGAGGCAAGGAGACAATTCCCTCCCGGAGCCTCCAGAAAGTGCCAGCCCTGCCCAGACCTTGGTTTTAGGACTCCTGGCCTCCAGAACCACAAGATAATAATCGTGTGTTGCTTTAACCCACTGGGTTTACGGTGACTTAATACAGAAGCCATGGGAAGCCCACGATCCCATGATCCCGAACCTGTGAGCAGGGGAGACGATGCTAGCATCTCACACACCCACATCTGTCATCTCTGGGGAGGACAGAGACTGTCCCCCTCATCCCTGCTCCCCTCTGCCTCTGGAATCGGTCATTGGAACTTATCTAATTAGAGTTTCTCTGTGCCATCCCTGAGGCCTCTCAGCATCTCACGTGGCCCTCCATGGTCCTCCCAAGTCCCAAAAATGGAGGACAGTGAGACACAAGAGCTTTACCCCATCCCCATGTTTAGTCCTCTTGGTCCCCATTTCTCCCCATCCGCCACCATCCCCTTTCTTCAACTTTCTATTTTGGGAGATTAGAAAGGAAAACTCTGGATTCAGTTCAAGGATTAAATTCAATGACATGAATATAGATGAGTCCCCTTCCTCCCGCAAACAGCGCGTCCTCCAGCCTCTAAATCCCAGTGCCCTTTGCCCCTTCCATCAGGTCCACATGGATGCCAATAGCCAGTGTTGGTTGCCCCGCTTGTCCCTGTGTGGGACGACAGGACAGGTGACTTCTGGGTCATGTCAGGCCGACTGCTGCACGGAGGGGCAGCAGACACAGGGCCCACCAAGTCCAAGGAACCAGGCTGGACAGTGGATCCAATGGCCCAACAGCCAGAGGCCAGAGAGCAAGTGGCTACCACCTGTTGCCACCTCCACCCCGATTCGGAGTTTATGGAACTCCATTCTCTGTTGAGTGAGATTCCCACAAAATTCATGGATGACATTTGCACAGCCAGAAGTGTCTCCTTGGAATTTTTGAAGAACTCACAGATGAAACAAGTACACACAGACCATTTCTCTGTCTCAGGCAGAGCTGCTCCTGAAGGTACTGCCCACCAAGTTCAGTGTCCTGCCGTCTTAAGATACAAAAAGCTAAGCCTCCCCCCGGACCCCCTTCTCTCTCCAGTTGCCTCCCTTCTTCCTTCCTCACAGCAAACCCCCTTTGGATGAATTGACCCCACTCCTGTCTGCTCCCCTCCCCTCCTAAATCCACTTGATCCAGCCTCAGCCCACCGCCGCCATCGCCAACACCTCCCACCAACACCGCTCCCGCAAGAGTCCTCAGTGACCTCCTTGTTGCTAAATGCCAAAGGCATTTGTCAGCCCTTATCCTTCCTGATCTTTTAGTGGCATTTGGCATTGTTGACCTTTCTGGCCTTTCTCAAAATCCCAATGGCCAGCTTTGACAGCTCACTTCCTGGGGCCTTCATTACACCCCGCTCATTTATTTTGATACATCTCCCACCCCCATCCCCCATTTGCCAATTATTCTTTCTCCACTAACCCCTTAAATATTCAAGCTTTTGGGGTCCAAGCTTTCGGGTCCTCTTATCACTTCCTCTTTCTCCCTGGGGATTTCTATACGCTGATGGTGGGGCTGGGGTGGGGCTGGGGTGGGGCTCAGTGGCAGAGCTCTTCCCCAGCACATGTGAGGCCCTGGGTTCCATCCCCAGTATGTCAAACAAAAATGTAGTTAAAATAAACTACGGCTGATGACTTACAAACCCTGTGTCCATGGCCCAGCCCTGTCCCAACAGCAGACCCACATGCTAGCAGACATTTCTTCTAGGGTGTCCTACAAGACCCCAAAAGATATCTGCTCAAATCAAATTTTTTATTTTCCCTAATAAAACCTGCCCCTCCTGCTGTGTCCTCCACCTACTGAATGCCCATCGGGACCCCCCAGTCACCCAACACTCATGTGTCCTTCACCCCCACCTGCTCCCGTTCAGACGTGGCACTCTCCAATCTGCTCACACCTGTCCAGGCCACCTTCATTCCTCAGCCAGGTCCCCAGGCACCCTGCACTTAGACTTGGTCTCCCTCCTATTCAAGCCGGAGTCATCCTTCCACAGGCCCAAGGGTCATGCCTGACCTTCAGGGTTGCCACACCTTCAGGGTGAGGTCCAACTCCACCTGCCTCTAAAGGGCGCTGCCCACCTCTCCGACCTGCCTCCCTGCTCTCCACCTCGTTCCCTTGTCCACCTTGTCTTACAAGTGACATTCTCTCTCCTGAACAATCTTCCCCCCTTGCCCTCTAATTCCTCCAAGTCCTTCAAGTCTTGGGATGTCACTGCCTCAAGAAACCATCTCCCTCCTCCACTGGTCCCCCAGGTCTGGGCCCCTCCAAAGACCCACAGAATACTGGCTTTTTCCCCCTACTGGTTGAGTGCCCCGGCCAGTGAGGCAGTTCTAGACACTTAGTCTGGCCAAGGTCATCCTGGGTGAGGCAACGGTTGCTGGGTCTCACTCTTCCCATGTGGCAGGGGTGCTGCCTACAGGCTCCAGCCCGCCAGCGCCTTAGGAAGCAGAACGAGAGAAGCAAACGTCAGGTAAGGGACAGGCTGGTGGGTCAGAGAGACCTCAGTGTCCCTGTGCAGTCTCTCTTCCCTTTGTCACACACTCCTGGCAGAGACACTGAAGCAGCTGACACTCCAAAGACGTCAGGAAGACATGGTGACACCCATAGGTCTAGATTCGTCCACCCATGGGTCTTGTCTCATCCATCAACCCAGTTTCACACTGAAGAGGTTACAGGTAGGGAGCAGGGATCTGAGGTCACCAGTCCTGTCCCCAACAGGCTATGTGGCCTGCCGATGTCATGCTGCTTTTCTGGACCCGTGTGTTCCTATGTGAAAAGGCAGACAGCCATTTGGCAGGTGCCCTCTGGGAGTCACGGGAGTGCTTAGCTGTCACCAAGCAATCCCTGCTCTCAGTTAGATGGAGATCCTGTCTGAACAGAATCCCTTACAGGTAAACGATACCTTTACAAAACAGTGCCACATCTGTTTTTCTATAAATTGATTCTCATGAGCAACTCTGAATTGTAAGCAAGGGGGCAGGAGTCGACAAAAAGTCCACTTTACAGACAAGGAAACTGAGGCTTAAGGAGACTGAAACCTGGGACATCTTTCAGCAAGCAGGGACCATGTCTGGCTTGTACATATGCTATGTGCATCACCCTGCCCAGTGCCAAGCACACAGAGGTGTTACCCAATCTGAAGTTAAAGCATTCACATGAAACACAACCTGACCAACTCTGCTGCCTCCCCTGACAGCCAAGGAGCTGTGTGGGGAAATGCACTAAAGGTGAACACCGTTATCAGCTGGCAGCTCCCTGCCTGACTTCCACCCTAGCTGAGTGTTTCATCAACATGGTTAGAACAACTCTTTGAGATGTTCCAGCTCATTCTGCAAACCAAGGTCAGAGACAGAGTTGCAGCAGGACAGCTGGGGACCTTACAGATCTCCGGGTGCCCCACTTTGGTGTCCACCTGATAGTCAATGGCACAGTCCCTCAGTACGCCTAACTTGGCTGGTGGCATGGGTCATGGGCCCCTCGCTTTTCCTGCCACACCAGCACTCTTCCCTGGTGATGCCCACGTTGTCCCTGAATAGCACTGAAGGTCATGTGGAGCCAACGACAGTATGAGTCTGTTGTGGGCAGCAAAGAGGAGGTCCTTCCACACCCTCCACAGCACGCTGGCCCCTGGGCTGAAGCAGACCTCTGGGGCCATGCATGCCCAACCCCTCTCCATCTGCCATTGATACAAATGCCCTGCTGGTCCTTTAGGAAAACAACCTTCCCCACTTTCCTTGTGCCTGGTTTGCCCACTGTAGGTCCTTCAATACCTTTAACACAGGGACAGACACACCACACAGAGTAGCCGATCAGAACACTCCATCTCTCTCATTATCCCGATTGGACCTGAGAGGAACACATGGCAGAACCCGAGTCAATCAAAGGCATATTCCAGACTTGGGTGTGAGAGAGGGTCTCTCTCCCTCCAGTGGCAGTGATAAAGACATGGAACTGCTAGAACCACCTTGCCTAACTTCCTTAAAAAGCCGTCTGTGGGATGACCAACACTAAGAAGCTGGGCCAAGAGGACCAGAGAGACAGCCCTGACCGCACCGTCAGAGCCTCTAGGCCAGCGGCATGCAGTCAGGTAGCTGCGCTCCTCCATGGTGTGAGGCCGTCAGTCCCTTTCAGCTGGAGCGGGTTGGAGGAAGGCTTCTGGCTGCAGCTCAGAGTGCCCGCGCAGACGCTTTCTGGCTCCACTTGGCTAACGTGAGATGGGTTGCATAACTGCCCCAATTCTTTACCCTTCCTCCTGTCAACACCCTTTATCAGATGACTCTGGAATTCTTCCCCTCATATTTACCCATCTTTCGGTGCTTAAGCCGACACACGTGACATGCTTTGACCAATAGACTTGCTGCTCTGTCCGGCCTAGATGGGTCAAGCTCCAGCCCACCCAGATGCATCAACAAAATAAGAACTTGCTCTTGAGCTTGTCCTGAGGGGGTTCGTCATACCATATATAACTGGACAACATAATGCATCTGTCACTCCTACGCTTGGGCTTCTTGCAGATGGGAACTGTGTCTTACACACGGCTGTCTCCCCAGTGACCAGCCAGCTACCAGTACACAGAAGGAGGAGGAGGGAAGAGAAAGGGGGAGGGAAAAGAAGGGAAGTGGGGAGACTCCCGGTTCTCCTGCATAGTTCTACCAGGTTTAAAGTTCTGACCTCAACAAAGGAGGGACTACCTACGTGCTAACAGTGAAACTCTGCTTCTGGAACATAACATACACTGTGAGCATTCTGCCTAGGGTACTACGCTAATATTTGGGAACTGATTTCTAATAATGTATCCCATATGTCATCATCCAGGCCTTGATCCCAAGGGTTTCAGATGCTCACACATCAGCCTGCAATTTGAGGGAGGCCATAAAGCCATCTTTGTCAACTCCTGCCCCCGTGACAGTCAGGCAGGCTTAGACTGGTGCATAACTGTGTGCACAGTGCCACGGCAAACCTGCCACAAAGCCTGCTAATCACACCCAGCTGAGACTCACCATTCGCCAGCAAAAGGCATTTTCCAGTGTCTCATTAAAATTGGGAGAAGGATTAGGAGGTTCCTTTCTTGATTAATGACTTTCTCTGCCTGAGAGATATAATCCTATCTCTAACCCCAAATAACTAGAAACAAAATTAAATTTCTACTGTGAGATCATTCAGGGCACGTGTTATACCATGCCCCTAAGTCTTATTTTCTTTACATATTTTATCCAGCTTAAAGGCACAAGATATTGTGAGCCCCAAAACTAGAACTGTTTTACAATGAGTAGAAGCGGCGACAGAAGAGAATCTCCTGGGTTTTCTGAGGTACAAATGAGTTTTTACTTTTATGAGAACAGCCGCCTCCCCTTAGGCGGGGGACACAGGCCTCCATATGACACATCTAGAGCACTTGCCTCATCAGATCCCTTTGGAGACACAGGTGGGCATTCATAATCAAAAATGAAAGCTGCCTCCACTGACTTCACTGATTTTCTTCTCTACATCAGTCATCATGAGAAAATTTGCAGGGTTATGAACTCTACAAACTGGAAGGGACCTTTGAGACTACTAAGTGAAACCCTATAACCTAACAAACAAAGTGATGCCCAGAGAGGTGTGGGGATTCAAACTACCCATGACTCATAAATTGGGCCAGCTGACTCCCAGTCTAGAGCTCTCTGATGTCTGTCTGTCTGTCTGTCTGTCTCTCTCTCTCTCTCTCTCTCTCTCTCTCACACACACACACACACACACACACACACACACACACCCTAACACTTACTGAGCTCCTTCTCCATGTAAGGCATTATGGAGAATCCAAACAGGGCAGAGGCATCTTATGAGAGTATCTTAAGCTCAACATCTGTTCCAATCCCTTTTACTACGCAGAAGTGGGAAAGCTTAAACACTGGTTGTCCCCAACTCCCCTGCAGCTAGAGTTCAAGGAATGCTACAGGTCCAACAGTCCCACAAACAAGACCTTGATTTAGAGCTGAGTTTCATGAGCCTTGACTTAGAAGGAATTCCATGAAGACACAGATAGAGTGCACCCATTTTGCTGGTATGGATGGATCCTGACAGAGACAGTTCTGGAGGTAGGCTGGGGCAGGTGGCCTCTCCATTCGCTTTATGACTAGGGAGAGGCTGCAGTACTCTTGGTGACCCAGTTCTAGGTGTGGTTTGGGGAGTCTTTGCTGGGGCATAGCTTAAAGTCTGTTTCTTCATTCATCCCAAACATTCATTTGGCTAGCTAGACTTCCTATTGAATCATGCCTACTTAAGCCAGAGTGGATTTTGTTTCTTTTAGTTAAAAGCCCAACTTATTAATAAGGAAGTATGAATTATTTAAAATATATGTTAGGATTCAGATGTTTTCCTAATCCAGATTGCCCTTCCCACAAGTAGTTCAAATCAGACATGTTTGATCATATACATGGGCATTGTATGAAATGTTTACCCAGAGCTTTAACACCTTACTACCAGGAAGTAAGAATATGCTAATTCATATTAATGTTTGATAGATCATATGATCACATTCATTTCAATATGATTTTTAGAAAAGAGTTTCAGAATGGTTAGACTCACACCTAAGCTTACAAGGAATCGGGAAGAATCCATGGAAACTTCAATTCAAAACTGTGTCACCAATATGAGCAGTTGTTTCCTAGATGTGGGAAGGAAGGGTTCCCCAGTGCTATAGACTACAACTGTCTCGTGTGACATCTCTCCAATCTCCTCGTCTCTTTTATTTACCACTACATCTTGGACTTGCAATCTATCACAGTATCCAGTTTTCCTTGAGCCTTGGTCCAGAGGAGACCCTGATGCCCAAGCTGGACCAGTAAGAGCCCCCATGCCCTAAGACTTCCTAGAAGGTCCTAGTGAGCCTTCCACGAAACATGGAGGGAAGGGCCTGTTTCGGGTGATGAGAGCAGACCAAGCAGAGACAAGATGGAATGCAGGACATTTTGTGAACATCTAAAAGGTACAAGGCTCTGTGAATTGCTCTGATCCTGGTGTATTCTCAAGGAGGTAGTGAGCCAGTAAGGAGACAGTAGTTCAAGGCTAACCTCAAGGAAGAAAGTGATACGTACAATGATTAAAGGAGAAATATACAACTTAAGGGGACACAAAGGAGAAAATATATGCAACTGGTAGATGGAAAAGGCTTTATGGGGGAAAGAACTAAAATACTGGGCATGATCTCTGAGGACAATGGAAATCATTAAAGACGTATGAGGTAAGCCACGATCAGAACTGTGGCTTCACATAAAAACCATAGTATCACATGTAGAATAATCAGCCTAGAGAGAAAGAGGCTGTTATAGAATGGTAAGAAAGGTTTGGTCTGGAAGAGTTCAGGGAAATGAGGGAGGGAGCAGAGGAGTACACTGGAATAAAGAGATAGAAAGGCAATGGCGGGGCTGGGGTTGGGGCTCAGCGGTAGAGTGCTTGCCTAGCACATGCAGGGCCCTGGGTTCAATCCCCAGCACCAAATAAAAATAAATAAAATAAAATAAAGGTATTGTGTCCAACTACAACTAAAAAATAATTTAAAAAAAAAAAAAGAAAGAAAGAAAAGAAAAGGAAAAGCAATGGCAGCCTGTGTAGGATGACAGAGCACATGTGTGCAAAAGGATGGCGGAGGAATCCCTGTTCCTTGGTTGAAGGATGGGAGGATAAACAAGAAATGCATGTGTGCCATATAGGATTGGTCAGAAGAGGACTCTTTTGCAATTAAAGATGAAAGCCAATCAAGGGTGGTGAGTAAAAGTAGAATGTATTAAGTGATAGAATTTAATGAGAAGCATGGATATCTTCAAAACATTGTGGGAAAGCAAATTAAATAAGAGAAAGATGGCAAAATGTTCTGAT
This sequence comes from Callospermophilus lateralis, assembly GCF_048772815.1. Lineage (NCBI taxonomy): Eukaryota > Metazoa > Chordata > Mammalia > Rodentia > Sciuridae > Callospermophilus > Callospermophilus lateralis. The sequence goes on from NC_135319.1 coordinate 82,764,199, forward strand.
TCTTGTGATCATGACTATGAGTTAAAACAGAATGTAAGAGGAATCTACATGAAATCTACATGAAATTCTCCTGTTTAAAACCACTAAAAAACTTTTTTTTAAAAAAAAGTCACTGAACCCGCCTGGGGTTGTGGCTCAGTGGGTTTGTCTCGTGTGTGTGAGGCACTGGGTTCAATTCTCAGCACCATATAAATAAATGAGTAAAAATAAAGGTCCATCAACAACTAAAAAAAATTTAGGAAAAAAGACAATGGACAAAAATATTTGAAACAAGACACTGAACACATCAGGCAATGAAAGACAGTTATCCTAAATCAGATGAAACTTAAAACTGTCTCATCTTGCTGCCTTGGGAGTGTCACCAGGCTGCAGCCCAGAGAAAGAGAATCTGGGCAGCATGGAGGAGGATACCTGAGTTGAGAACAGCTGGGAGTCCAGACAGAACAAAGAACAGAAAGGAGACATCTTTGCAGAGAGAAAACTCCAGAAGTAAGGAGAGGGTCTTGTAGGAGTATTCAGCGGAGTACTGATCAGCACATGTATCTGAGGAAATTGCCCAAGACCCAGGACTGAACACCCAAAAGAATTAGAGGCCATGGCATACAGCACTCACCCAGGAATGGGAACCAGTGCCTGTCCCTTCCATAACTCACAGGGCAAGGGTCCTGCTGGAGTGCAGAGTGACCAACCCCAGAACCCACAATTCTGGTTTGTGTAACAAAGCTGAAAAGCAAGACTCAGAGGGATCAAGCTGTTTCCAAGTAATGCAACCACATCCTGGAACAATGTTCAGTGGTATTTATAAGAAAAACACCCAGGACCTGAAAGTTAAAATTCAAATGTGAGGAATCTAATAGAAAATTATCAGACATGCAGAGAAGTAGTAGAAAAATAACCCAGTTTGAGGGGAAAAATCAGTCACTTGAAAATTTCCCAGGACTGACAAGATATTAGAATTATCATACAAAAACATTAATTATTATACCTATATTACATATGCTTGAAAAGGTAAGTGGAGATATGGAAGATATATTTTAAAAGATCTCAAATCAAGAGATTAAAATCACAATGTCTGACATTTCAAAAACTATATTCAATGGTATAAATGGCAGACTAGACATTACAGAATACATAGCAATAAAAATTCTCTGAAATGAAAAAGATAAAAAACATAATTTTTAAATGAACAAAGCATCAATAAGCGGTGAGACAACTTTAAGCAACCTAAATTGTAAGTAAGTGGATGCCCAAAGGAGAGGAGAGAGGAAGGCAAAGTAAATAAATATTTAAAGAAATTATGGCAAAAGTTTCTCTAAATTTAATGAAAACCGTTCACCCACAGACCCAAAAGCTCATCACAGTCAAACACACGGAACATGAAGAAAATGACTCCAACACATTCTAGTCAATTTGTTCAAAATAAACTATAGTGAAAAAAAAATCTCAAAAGCAGGCAGAGTTTTTAAAGACACATACAAAGAAACAAAGAGAAGGTGACGGCAGATTTCTCCTCAGAAACAATGGGAGAAAGAAGAAAGTAGGTGACACCTTTAAAGGATAAACAAAAATCCTCAACCTAGAATTGTCTATCCTGTGTACTGATTTTCTGTTGCTGCATAATAAACTATCATAAACGTGGAGGCTTGGAGCAGCACACATTTCTCCCCCCCCCCACTTTGGGCGTGGGTACTGGGGATTAAACTAAGGAGCACTTGGCCCCTGAGCCACATCCCCAACCTATTTTGTATTTTTTATTTAGCGACAGAGTCTCACTGAGATGCTTAGCACCTTGCTTTTGCTGAGGTTGGCTTTGAACTCACGATCCTCCTGCCTCAGACTCCAAAGCCACTGGGATTACAGGTGTGCACCACTGCACACAGCTGCAGCACACACTTATCACCTCACAGTTTCCATTGGTCAGGTTGGATATGTTCATATCAGACAACGTACATCTCTCCAAGCAAAGAATATTACCAGGCATCAGCAAAATTTCACTGACAAAAGAGCTCATTTATAGCAAGAATATAACAATTCTAACCATTTATGCTGCTAGTAACAGAGTTTTGAAATACACAAAGCAAAAAGTGAGAGCATCAAAAGGAAAACCAAATTTGTAAATATTGTGAGATATTACAATACCTCTCTGAATAACTGATATTAAAAGCAGTTATAAAATCCATAGAGACACAAGAAAACATACTCAATCAATTTGACAAAATTGACATTCTGAAGTCGTCATAACAGCAGAATAATATCCTTTCATGTGTACACTGAACATTTGTGAAAATTCTGGCCCATAAAACAAGCCTCAATAAATGTAAATTTTTTGAGGAAAAGAATCTACAAAAGTTCATATTTTTAATAAATGTAAATTTTAATTCAAACAATATATATTCTCATTCCACTAGAGAATTCAATTAAGAATCAACAATGGAAAGATCTCAAAAGTCCTCAAATGTTTGAAGACTAAATGACACATTTCTAAACAACTCATAATATTTCAGAGAAGAAATCACAAGGGAAATTAAAAAATATTTTGAAGTAAATTAAAATTTTATATGTACCTTATGTTTTAGTGGATGCCACTAGAGCGGTACTTAGGAGAAAGTTTATCATACTAAATGCCTAAATTAGAAAATCAATGACTTCACCATTCACCTTCAGAAACTAAATAAAGAAGAGAAAACTAAAGTCAGAGTAAGAAGATAGGAATAAGGAAAATCAGAGAAGCCAACACTTGGCCCAGATGCTTTCCCTAGTGACTTCTACCAATAATATGAGGAATAATACCAATTGTATACAACTTTCAGAAAAGTATAGAGAACAGATCTAGCTATTTCTCTGAAGCCAGCATTACCCTGAAAGCAAAGCTTCGCAGATACAATAAAAACATATATATATAAGCTACATAAAAATACCTCTCAAGAACATAGAGGCAAAAATTCTCAATTACATTTTGACAAATCAAACAGCATATGTAATGGATACACATCATGATCAAATGGAATTTACCCTAGAAATTGGCTTAATATCCAAGATTGGCTTAACATTAAAAAAATCAATCAACATAATTCACCATATTAATAACTAAAAATAGGAAAACCATGATTATCTCAACAGATGCAGATAAAGTTTTTGGAAATTTCAAACATCTGTTCCTGGTAATTTAAAAAAAAAAAAAAACTCCCTGCAAATGAGGGAACATCCCCACCTCAAAAGAATGTCTACATCAAACCTACAGCTACCTACATACCTAATAGTAAAACTGAAAGCCTTTCCCTCTAACATCAGGAACAAGACAAGGACACCTACTTTATCGATGTCTTCTCGATATAGTACTGGAGGATCAAAGCTGGAGATATTCACAGTAATCAAGTATTATATTATCATCAAAACAGACAAATATATAAGTGGAACAGAACAGAGTTGAAAACAAGCCTATATATATATATATATATATATATATATATATATATATATATAGACACTAATTTCTCACAGAAGTGCAAAGGTAATGCCAAGGAGATGGGATCAGCCTTTCCACAGATGGTGCTGAGACAACAGAGAGCCCCACAAAAACATAAACTCTGACCTGTCCTTGGCCATTCACTCCAAATGGATTGTAGACCTAAATGTAAAAATAGAATAATAAACTTGTAGTTGAAAACACAGAAGAAAACCTGTGTGACCTTGGTTAGGGAGTGAGCTGTGCGAAGCCCGTGTTTTGGACATGATGGATATGTTCATTTTCCTAATTGCTCCACCGTGTATGATACTAAATCACAATTCATAAGAGGAAAAAAATTAATAAACTAGACATCAAAAGTAAAAACTGGTTTTCTGAAGCATCAAGAGACTGAAAAGACAAGTCACAGACTAGGAGAAAATATTTATAAAATATATATCTGGTAAAGAACCTATGTATAGGATATATTTTAAAAATCTTTAATAACACTCAATAATAACAAACAACCTACCTTTTTAAACTGCTCACCACATAGCACATGAAAAGATGCTCAACACCATTGTTGATGTATGAGTCCACGTTGTATTACTATAACAGAATACCTAAGGCTGGGTCACTTTATAAAAAAAGAAGGCTTATTTGGGCTCAGGTTCTTTTTCAAGTTGAGGGCCTATATCTGGCAAGGGCCTTCTTGCTAGCAGAGTCCCAAGGCAGCCTCAGAACACTACATGGAAAGAGGCAGCACTTGAGTGTGACTTCTGGTCTCTCTCCTTCTTCTTCTAAAGCCACCAGTATCCTGTCATGAGAGGTCCACTCTGATGACCTTGTCTGATCCTAATCAAAGGCACCAACCAACAGGAGACAGTGATATGATCTCCAAATCCTAGCACAGATTAAAACCACAAGGAGGTACCAGTCCACACCTGTCGGAATGGTTAAAATCAGCACGGATGTGCAGAAACTAGAACATTCGCACACCACTAGTGGGAACATGAAGAGTTAAGAAGCCATCAGAAAAGCGTTTTGACAGTTTCTTAAAATGTTCACAGACATCTATCACTCCTACTACCCAAGAGAACTAAACCATATATCCACATAAAGACTGCACAAGTGTTCCCAGCACTCTGTAGGTAAGAGCCCCAGACTGGAATCCACCCAAGTGTCCATCAACACGTGAATGCCTAAATAGTGGTCTATCCGAACGATGGAATCCAGCAAGAGAAAAGAACCAAGTATTGATACAACAATACAACAATACTGACTCACCTCAAAATACTTCTAGTGAAAGAAGCCAGACTAAAGAGTCCATTGGATGATTCCATTTATATAAAATTCTTTTAAAATGCAAATAATCAGTAACAGAAAGCAGATCATAGCTGCTTGGGACGGTGGGCTGGGAGGACAAGTAGAAAAGGACAGGAGCGATCACCAACTTTGGGAACTGACGGACATGCTCATTGTCTTGATTTAGGAATCGTTTCCCAGTTTTACATATTTAACAAAATATCAAGCTGTATCTTTTAAATTTGTGCAGTCTATTTTTTAATATTTATCTTTTGGTTGTAGTTGGGTACAATACCTTTATTTATTTTCATGTGGTGCTGAGGATGGAACCCAGGGCCTCACATGTGCCAGGTGAGAGCTCTACCCCTGAGCCACAACCTCAGCCCCTTGTACAGTCTATTATACTTGAATAATCCTATTTTTAAAAACCAGGTTTCACTTAGACTAGACTGCCCAAGTTTCCTTGTGCTAATAATATTTTAATGAGAAAAAAAGCTAATGCAAATTTGCAGAAGTGGCCTCGTTCTGGCCCCCCGCCCCAGAATGAGGGTCAAGGGGAGCTCACAAGGGTGTGAAGGACAGAGGGGGTGAGACAAGCTGTGTGGCACCCATGTTCCCTGAGACGCCTCAGTCCCACAGACCTGCAGACTGTCTCATTGAGGTGAGGCAGTCATGACCCAAAGACAGTGCCCTAAACATCATTTCTCTGTCCCATCCCTGTCATCCTGCATAGAAGGAGTCTCCAGGGAGAAGGGCAGCCGAATCTACCATGTTTCTGTACCTGGGTTTGGGGGGACCCTAGATGTCTCCTCCTCACATCCCACCTCCACCCACAGTGTCTTGGGTTTGGGCCCACCAGAGAGCAGGGTTCGAGACAACTGCCACCTGTCTCTCTGCCAGGTGCAAGAGAAGTCCCCATGATCCCTGCTCAGTCACAGAAGAGCTAGTGCTAGTGGAAAGGGTGCTGAGCAAAACCCAGGCCAAGCCATCCCCGACACACTCCTCAGCCGCTTGTACCAACAGTGATGGTGACAACCAGAGCCACTGTACAGCACGTCACCAGTGGCAGCTGCCATGCACTGACCCCTTACTCTGAAGCAAGCCCTCCGCAGGCTCTCCATATCATCGCCTGACTTCAGGCTCATTACAGATCTCCGGTGCTCTTGTTCCCTGTTGTGGAGAGGGGAAGCAAGTCTCAAGGCAGTGAGGCAGCGTTGCCCCGGGTCACATGGCTAACGCAGGCTCAAGGGCAAAAATGCACCTGGACACTGTCTCCAGAGGCCGAGCTTTGCCCTTATCCCCATCAGTCCAGATCCAGAACAAGGGTAAGCAGAGGCACCTTCAAAAAGCCACCCATGATTTCCAACATCAGCAGTCAGGGGCAAAAGCAGCCGCAGCAACCATAGGAGGCCAATGACCTGTTCGGTCACCACTGGACACTCTGACCGTTGCATTCTTTCGGCTCTGTATTTCTGGCTGTGTGTTGGGTTTTGTACTTTTCCCACAGCCCTCTGTAGCCATCCCTGAAAATCAGGATTGTTCACATACAAAGAGAGACTTCCCAGGACACAGGACTTCACATATGAAAACCAGGACAGGCCCAGCAAACCTGGACGGCTGGTCACCTAAATGTGCCAACTCCTTTGGCTCCACCAGACACAGGGGTGGCCGGCCAGACCCAGTCAACCATGCAACATGGTGCCACACCCAAGCAGTCACCAGAAGGGTGGCGTGGAGCCAGCTCTGGCTACTGAACACCCGTCCCCCTCTGGTTGAACCTCCTCTGCCTCCTGACTACAAACACACGGCAGCTGGATAAAGGCAGCCATTTGCAACAAACCATAATTAATTGATGTTGCCTGAGACATCCCACCAGGTCAGTACGGCTCCTCACTCAGTTAATGAAAGGATTGATTTTTAAGAACACCTCTGATCATTAACAGCACGATTAAGAGGTCCTCCTCTCCCCTTCTCCAGGAGTTAGCCCCGAGTCTCCCTGAGGCAGATCCTCATCAGTCCCCCCTACAAATGCACTGGGTGCCACCTTGGGTTTAATTAGTTTCTTGGGATGAAATAATTGTGCCCCTGCTCAGTGTTTCATTCATAAGATCACTTGCTTTGAAAGTAGCAAGCTTTTTATTGACTCCCTCACTCACTGAGGGACCATATGGTACCCTCAGAGCAGAGCAAAGACAGACCAGGCCTGAGCCCAACCGGAACATGGGGAAAGTCCACAGAGCTTCACAGGAGTCAGAGGCCAACGGATATTTAATTGATCATCTACTAAGTACTACAAGCCAGCTGCAGGCCTGGGGAGACTCAGAGGTAAGCAGGAAGCACAGATGCCCCCTGACTGCATTTCCAGGTGTTACTGAAGAGCAGCTAGGACTGGGAGCAGTAGGAAGGCGCCTGTCAGCTCTAACACTGTGAATTTCTCTATGTGGGAAGAGGAAGTGAGCATCAATGTCCACTAGGTTGAGGCCTACAGGCCTCCCCACACCCAGATCTCCTAAGGTCGGGAGAAGCTGGCCCTGCATACCAGAAGCTCCAAGGAGACACACCAGAACCCCCAAAGCACACAATAATTAGCTGCTAGGAATAAGGAGCCCCGTGAATGTCATCCTAGAAGATGTGGCTTATGAGGACTACCTCTGTAACATCAGGGTCTTCCATCAGGAAAATTCAAAGGACCCTAATGTCCAAACACCGAGCATCCGTAGGCGCCTGGTCCGTGTCATGCTGGCAATATTCCCATCACTCACCTGAACTTGTGCTAACGGGGTGGCTAACTACGGGGCTTCCATCTGGGACACACACATTCATCATCTGATTAGGAAAGATTACCTATTTTTAGATAAAACATATATCCCCTAACAGAGGGAGACAGTTATAAATAACTTGGAAAACTCTAGCCGACGCCCCAAACATCATGATTTAGGTTGAAAGAAAAAGCCTTTCTGATCACTGTCCTTTCCTTGTCCCCAGCACATTTTTCATGTTTACTTGCTGTCACCCCAGATAAGTGATCACCCGGGCTGTGTCCCATTTGCTCACAAGCTGGGGTGGGAGGAAGAACCTCTCATGCCAACAACGAGGTCAAGGCCCAAGGAAGGAGAGGACGGGGCCTGGGCCCTGCCCTGCAGCCAGGTAAGTGGCCCACCTCTAACTGATGCCTGATGGCTACTGAGGGAACCTCGGGGATGGCTTTATGTTCAGCCTCTACTCAAGCTGTCCCATGGAAGAGGGACTTTGCTTAAATGTTCCTCAAAGGCCCCTGGTTAGTGGCTGGGTCCCTGCCTATGGCACTATCCAGAGCTAACTGACCTTTAGGAGGTTCAACCTAGTTGGAGGAGGTTCAGTCACTGGGGGTACACCCAGGCCCCTCCTCTGTCTCCCTTTCCTTCCAGCTGTGACAAAGTGGACAGGCCTCTTCCCCCATGAGCACCTACTGTGATCTACAGTGCCACCCATAAAGCAATGGGCCACCAAACACGGGCTGAAACCATGCCCGGAAATGAACCTTTCCTCCTCCTCAGCTGTTTATTCCAGGTATTGACAGTGATGGAAGCTGACTAGCAGACTTGGGAAAGAAGTCGGGCCTCTCCTTGAACACTGGAATAGAGGCCCGGCCTGCCCATGAGGCTCCTTCCTTCCCTGGACTTTGAAGCCGCTGAGAGGGACCCTAATGCAAAAAGTATAACTACTTCCAATGACTATAACTGGAAAATTTTTAGAAGGAAGGAAGGAAAGAAGGGAGGGAGGGAGGAAAAAGGAAGGGAGGGATTAGAATCTGAAGTTCAAATACCCATGAGTCTAGAGACGATTTCCACTTTTAGGAAGATGGATTAGAATTACTTTTCCCTACTTCTTCCACTAAATATAGCTAAAAACTCTAAATATTCCACATGAAGCACACTTAAGAAGACTCTGAAAAGTGGAGGGAAGAGGGCAGCCCGTCTGGGACAGTCAGGATCCCAGGCCTGACACAGTGGGAAGTCTCGGCTTTTCTTTTTGAATTTTGTATCCCACACACGGAGTATAAGCCAACAACACAGATATGACAAAACACACACACAAAAAAAAAATCAAAAGCCCCCCAAAAATCCTGCTCTCTCAAACACAAAGGCCACCAAAGAAACAGCCTAGTAAGACAATAAACTATTAGCCAATGACCACTCCATCCTGCCAAACACCATGGTAAAAACTGCCATTTACTTCTTCAATATCATTAAGGGCATCATGAGGCTGTAACAAGGTGCCCAACGTCCTTGCCCTGAATTTGATCCTATTCCTACCAGGTGGTAATGAGCACTGCATTGTCAGTGAAGACCACATTGAGAATCAGATCTCCCACCCAGCAAGAACAAAGATTCCTCCACTTCATAGGTCAACAGACACCAAGTGGAAACCTCCATCTGGCAATTACAATGTGTACTGCATGCAACTTTCCCTGCTGAAGACGTGCCAGAGAAATCCAGCTAAGTCAAAAGGTTTAAGTAAGATATAGAGTCTCACAACACTGCAAACATGTACAGGTTTTGGTCCAAGTTACTCATCGTGCATAGAAAAAGAGCGAGCTCATATTCAATGGAAAAAGACAATCAATAGATAGCAACACCAAGATGACAGAGATGAGAGATTTATATGACAAAAAATGTAGAAGCAGCCATGATAAAAAATGCTTCAGCAAGTAATTACAAATGTGTTTGAAACAAATGAAAACTAGAAAGCCTTTGATCATGGAAATTATTTTACAAAACATGTGTATGTCAAAACATCACATTGTATACCTGAAGTATATATAATTCCTATTTGTTAATAATACCTCAATAAAACTGGGGGAAAGAAAAGAATGCAAAACAGAATGTCTCACCAAAGAAATAGAACACACAAAGATGATCCAAACAGAAATTTTGGAGCTAAAAAATATAATAACTGAAATAAAAAGCATTATGATTTAAATATTAGGTATCCCCCAAAAACTCATGTGTGAGACAATGCAAGAAGATTCAGAGGTGAGATGACTGGGTTATGAGAGCCTTAACCAATCAGTGAATTAATCCCCTAATTGCGATTAACTGATCAGTAACTGAAGGTGGGTAGGGTATGGCAAGAGTAAGTTGGTCCCTGGGGGCATGTGTTGGGAATGTATATTTTGTATATAGTGAGTAGAGTCTTTCTCTCTGCTTTCTGATCATCATGTGAAATACTTCCTTCTGCCACACTCTTTGGCCATGATGTTCTGTCTCACCTCAAGCCCCCAGAAATGAAGCTGAGACCCTGAAACCATAAGTTCCCAAATAAACTTTTACTCCTCTCTTAAATTGTTCTTGTCAAGTCTTTTAGTCATGGCAGCAAAAATGCTGACTAAAACAGCAGCTCAGTAAATGAGTTCCATAGCAAAATGGAGGGAACAGAGAGAGAATTAGTGAGCTGGAAGATACAGCAATAGCAACTACCCAACTAGAACAACGGAAATAAAACTGAAACTTTAAATAAAAAGAATTTGCAATACAATTATTTTAAAAATTGATATTTATATCATCAGAATCCCAGAAAAGAAGAGAAAGAGGATGGCTGAAAAAGTACTTAAAATAATAATAATCATGGCTGGAAGCTTTCCATATTTAGCAAGAGGCATAAAGCACTGATTGAAAAAGTCAAGTGAACCCCAAACAGGATAAGCCCAAGGAAATATTCATCAATATATATATGTCATATTTAAGTTTCTAAAAAATTACAAAGACAAAACTTTGAAACCAGCCAGAGAAAAATCACACTTTACCTTTAGGGGAAACAATTAGAATGACAGTAGATTTCTCATTGAGAACCATGGTGATCAGAGGAAGTGGAACAATATTTTCCAGATGATGAAAAGAAATGTTAACCCAGAATCCTATATGTAGCCTCTCCCCCCAAAAAAATATCCTTCCAGAATGAAAGGAAAAATATGTCCAGCTGATTTCTTTACAAAGATACAAAAGCAATTTTTGGGGGGGGGGTGCTGGGTTAAATTCAGAGCCTGGCACTTGCTAGATAAGTAAGCATTCTACCGCTGAGCCACATCCCAGCTCTAAAAGCTACTCAACTTTCAATGAAGGGAAAATGGTCTTTTAAACAAATCATACTAGAACAATTAGATATTTGTAGACAAAAATAGAGAGGAGGGAACCTCAAATTTAGCCACACATCTTGCATACCTTATGTAAAAATTAACTCAAATGGGATCAAGGACTTATATGTAAAATATAAAACTCAAAACTTTTAGGAAAAAATTAGAAAATCTTCAGGGACTATAGTTATGGGACTATTTCTAGATTTGACATTTATAAAAACATGATCTATACAAGGAAAAAAACGATTGATTGGAATTCATCAAAATTAAAAATATCTACTCTACAAAAAGACCCTGTTAAGAAATGAAAACATAAGCTACAGAGTGGGAGAAAATATTTCAAGTCACATGTCCAACAAAGGGCTAGTATTCAGAATATAAAGAGTCAAGGATGAAATAAAACCCAATCCAATTAGAAAACAGGCTAAAGACATGAACAGGTCTTTCACCAAAAGAACATACAATGGCAACTGAGTGCATGAAAAGATGTTCATCATTAGTATTGTGGAAATAAATGCAAATTTAAAACATATTGTGATATTACTATGAACATATAAAATGGTTATTTTTTTTAAAGTGACACTCTAATGCTTTCAATGCAGAGAAAATGGATCATTCACACATTGCTGCTCTGACTATAAAATGGTAGTCACTCTGGGAAATATGCTTCCAGTGTCTTTTTTTCTTTTTTGAAGTTTCTTTTAAAAATATAACACACAACTATTATAAGACCAATAAATTGCACTCCAAGCCATTTATCTCACAGAAATGATGATTTGTGTCCAAGCCACCATACACCAAAGTATGATTATAATAGTGAAAGTCGGAAACAATCCAGATGTCCTTCAATAGATGTACGGTTAAACAAACTGTGGTATCTGTTATGGAAATCTAATTAGTAATAAAAGGGAATGAATTGTTGATATACATTATCACATGGATGACTTTTCAAAGAATTGTTCTCAATTCAATTTCCCAAAGTTGCATTTATATAACATTCTTGAAATGACAAAAATATATAAATGGAGAACAGATCAGTGGTTGCTAGGGATCAGGAAAGGGATGGGGGCAGAAGGGAAATGGATCTAACTGTAAAAGGCAAAATGAAGGACTCCTGAGGTGATGGAAATGTCCCGTATCTTGACTCTATTGATGTTAATATCCTGGTTGTGATGCTGCCCTGTAATTTTGCAAGATGTTACTATTGTGGGAAACTGTACATAGTATACACAAAATCACACTGTATTAGGTCCTGGTGTTTTTGTTTTGTTTTGTGTTTCTGCTTAGTTTTTTGTTGGTTTGTTTGCCTGCTTTTTTTTTTTTTTTTTTTTTTTTTTGTCCTTTTGCCACTGGGCGTTGAACCCAGGGCTTTGTGAGTGTGTGAGGCAGGCAGTTTACCACTGAGCTACATCCCAGCCCTGTATTAGGTCTTATAACCACAAGTGAACCTACAAGTGCCTCAATTTAAAAATTATTTTAAGAAACAAAACAGAAAGTCTTTTTACTTATCAAAATATTTCAAAAACAGAACTCTATTTGATGCTGCCCTTGTGCAAATGAAAAACAGTAACTGGAAATTGGCTTTGCCAAGAGATGCTGAATACGTTCATCCCAACGAAGGGAAATGGCAGTTTCTCCACAATATGCTTCACAATATTGGAACAGATTTGAGAGATTCTGGGATGGAAGAGAACATTGGACAGAGGCATTGTTTTAGTTTTTAAACTCTCTTCCCAGGCACACAGCGGCTTAACAATCTCCAGGGCCAGACAAACCAAGGAGTTTGTCCGCTGATCCAACAATCTTACAGAATGGCTCAAGGCAATACTCATGCAAAATCCAACTCTTTCCAATGGACCTTTTATTCAGACAAAAGAAGCAGACCACATATTTTCAAGACATAAGGGACCACTTTAACTTTGTTGGCTCCGTGCTTTCATAGGTAAGAATCCTGACATGCAAGCTACCTTGGGATTTTTGTGTTACACCATATCCAATGGTACAAATAAAAAACAAGGATATATATAATATTGTCACATACTCTTTTGTGACATTTCCAACCTAATCAGGCATCAAGGTGTAAGTAAACAAATGCTCATAATCATAGTGACATGCCAGGTTCTCAATTCATATCAAAGAAAACTATTTTGGATATCATAACGTTGATGATAACTGCAGAATGCCAAACTCTATTGCTTTGCATGCTGCTTTTATTTAGTACCAAAATATTTTAATAAGTAAATAATTAAAATGGGAAAGCATCCCATGTTCATGGATAAGACTTATTATTGTTAAGATGTGATGTTTCCCAAAGTTCTCTACAGATTCAATGCGATTGTAAGTAAAATACCAGGTGACTGATTGGTAGAAATTGCCAAACTGCTCCTAAAATTCATCTGAGAATTCTAAGGACCCAGAAGAACCAAAATGATTTTGAAACATAAGAACAAATTTGAATGATTCATGCTTCCTGATTTCACAACTTAATATAAAGCTACAGTAATCATTAAGACAGTGTGGTACTAGCACAAGGAAGACAAATAGATCTATGGAATAGAATTAAGAGCCCAGAAATAAATCCTCATATTTATGGAAAATTAATTTTTGGCAAGGGTGCCAAAACCATTCCATGAGGATGAATGGTCTCTTCAACAAATACTGATGGGACAACTATATATCCACATACCAAAGAAACAAAAAAAAACATGAAGTCAAACCCCTACCTCACCCCACATATAAAAATTAATTCAAAATGAATCAAAGACGTAAATGTAAACACTAAAACTACAAAACTCTTAAAAGACATGAGCAAAACTCTCCAGGGCCTTAGATTAGCCAATGTTTTCTTAGACACCAAAAGCATAAGCAATAAAATTTAAAAACAAATAAATCAGGTTTCATCAAAGTTAAAAACTTTTGTGTTTCAAAGCACATCACCAAGCAAGAAAGTCCACAGAATGAAAGGAAATATTTCCCAGTCCTATGCCTGATAGGATACCTGTTATCTACCAATAAAAACATTTTATCAAAAAAAATTTATTAAAAAAAATTTTAAAAGACACGTGTATCTAGAATATACAAAGAACTTTTACAACTCAATACGAAAAAGATAATTCAACTTAAAAACAGGCAAAGGATCTGAACAGATATTTCTCCAAAGATATAAAACTGATCAATGAACACATGAAAAGATGTTCAACATCTTTAGCTATCAGGACATCCAATCAAAACCACAACTGAGGGTAACTCAGTGGTAAAGTACACAGCACTCAACTATCATGGATGACAAGTATACAGGAGGTCCTGGGTTCAATCTCCAGCCATACACACACACACACACACACACACACACACACTCCCCACAATGAAATATCCATTTATACCCATTAGTATGACTACTATTTTTAAAAAGAAAACTTGGCAAGGATGGAGAACAATTAGAACCCTCATACACTGCTGGTGAGAATGTAAAATGATACAGCCACTTCAGAAAACAGTTTAGCTTGTTCCTCGAAAACTCAAGCAAAAAGTTAACATGCTAGTCAGTAATTCTACTCCTACTTCACACAGTCAAGAGAAAGTAAAAGTATATGACCACGCAAAAACTTGTACACAATTATTCATAGCAGTATTATTCATAATAGCCCAAAGGTGGCAACAATACAGGTAAACTGATGAGTGGATAAGTAAAATGTGGTCTATCCATGCATGGAATGTTACTGGGTAAAAAAAGGGACATACTGATACATGCTTCAGTGTGGATGGGACTTGGAAACACCATGCTAAATGAAGGAAGCCGATCACAGAAGGCTACATGTCATTTGTATCAGATGAAATGTCTGGAATATGACTCTATGGTAGACCAGGTGTTGCCTGGGGCTGGTGGAATGGAAAGGAAACGGATGAGGAATGACTGCTCACAAGCAGTCTCTCTGAGGGGGCATGGGAGGAATAGACGAACTCTAGATGGGGCAGAGGCGTTGGAGGGGAAGGGAGGGAGCATGGGGTAATTAATGATGGTGGAATGTGATAATCATTATTATCCAAAGTACAGGTATGAAGACACGAATTGGTGTGAGTATACTATGTATACAACCAGAGATATGAAAAGTTGTGCTCTATATATGTAATAAGAATTGTAATGCATCCCGCTGTCTTATATACATAAAAAAAATGTTCTAAATAGTGGTGACGGTCGCACAAGTCTGTAGGTTTAGGAAAAAAACATTGATTTGTGCACTTTCAATAGGTGACTTTTATAGTATATGAATTATACCTTAATAAAGCTGTTATAAAATATACATGTATAATTTGTGCTCCCCGAGGGAATGAATTCATAGTAATACAAACAAATGGTTGAATAAACAAATGATTGTATATAAAGGGGAAATCATCAAACCTTTCATGCAGAAGAATTCCAAATTTTTTATATATATAATTTCTCTCCAGGGAGTAGAAGCTTAACTTCCATTCCTTAAGCACAGGCTGTACCTAGTAACTTCCATCCAAAAAGTGTGTATGGAAAAGAGGAAGAAAAATTAACTCTATATAAACCTGGTAAACACTACCTCAAATGCACGATCAAGGGGCTGGGGATGTGGCTCAAGTGGTAGCGTGCTCGCCTGGCATGCGTGCGGCCTGGGTTCGATCCTCAGTACCACATACAAACAAAGATGTTGTGTCCGCAGAAAACTAAAAAATAAATATTAAAATTCTCATATTCTCATATTCTCTCTCTCTCTCTCTCTCTCTCCCCCCCACTCCTCCCTGGCTACCATGAGGCGAGCAGTTTTGCTGTCCTGAGTACTTCCTGCCATGATGCTCTGCCTCACCACAGGTCCAGAAACACTGGAGTTAGGGACCACAGACTGAAACCTCTGAAACCATGAGCTAAAAAAAAAAAAAATCTTTCCTACTCTAAGTTGGTTTCCTCAGGTATTTTATTATAACAACACACCTGATATGATAAAAACGATGGTTTATCTTTGTGATCTTCCTCCCCCAAATGCCTACACTCAGTCTAATCAAGAAAAAACAATCAGACGTGTCCCACTAAGGAACACACTACGAAATATCTGACCGGTACTTCTCAAAACTCTCAAGGTCATCAAAAACATCAAAAACAAGGGAAGAAATTGTCACTGCCAAGAGGAGGCTAAGGAAATGTGACTACTAAATGTAACATGGAATCCCGTAAGGAATCCAGGAGCAGAAAAAGGGACACATGGGGAAAACTAAAGAAAGCTGAATGAAGCCTGCATTTTAGATAATAATGGCATATCGATGTTCCTTCATCAATTGCAGGATTGTAGTGTAAGGTGTTTATAATAGGTAAAATTGAATGTGCAGTAGATGACAGCTCTCTGTACTGTCTTTAAATTAGTCCTCTACATCTTAAATTGTTCTAAAGTAGAAAGTCTTTTATGTTTTAATTCTTCTAAAAAGGATTGGAATGGCAGAGAGCTCTCTTCTTCGGTTCACAGAAGCAAAGTGTCAAATTTCTTTCATTGACTGTCTTAGTCAGTTCATACTGCAATACCAAAGGTGTCACAGATTGGGTATCTTAAACGACAGTAATTTATTTCTCATGGTTCTGGAGATTGGGAAGTTCAAGAGCAAGGCACTGGAAGATTTGATTCCTGATAAGGGCCTCTTTCTGGTCATATTATCACAGAGCACAGAGCAGGGACGGCCTCTTCTGTCTCTTCCTATGAGGACACAGTTCCACCATGAGGATTCTGACCCCATGATCTCCAAAGGTTCCACCTCCTAATACCAGCACATTGGGGATTAGGGTTTCAACGCACAAATTTGGGTGGGACACACAAATCTAGTCCACAGGAGTTGTTCCACATCTAGGTTTATTTGACACCTGATGTCATGCCTGGAAAGGTCCCATGTTTGCCCTGACCCCAGAGATGGCACCCACTAACCAGTCCATCTCCAAAAAATTTCGATGACAAAATTACCAAGACAACTGGTCACAGAAAAGTAACTAAGGACAACTGTAAAGTAAGCCCTTCAGAATGGATAAGCCATTCTGAGATGGTTTTTTGCCTCTTTCCTGATTGTCAATACCCTCAAGGAAACAGTCAGGAAAGAAGAACAATACTGAGAAAGTGGAAATATTATTGCAAGATGGTCGGCGTCCCTAGCACATGAGACACTGAGCAATGCCTGAGGACTCTACAGAACACCGACTGAGACAAGGAGCAGGGGCCACCCAATTCCACAGCCTACCACACCCAAGGCCCATCTTCTCCACAGCACGTCAGTCATGTGGGGGATTGATGGTCAGAAAAGAGGCCCAGGGAGAATATTCCAACAAATGCTCATTTCACCACCTCCGCCACCAAAGTGAAGGTACACTACAGTGTGTTTTCCAGCTCTATTTCTTCTCCATCCTGGAGACAGTGAAGTGAGTCCACTTCAGGAGAACACTTGGCAATGTATGTCAAGAAATGTAAACACGACGGGCTGGGGCTGGGGCTGGGCGGTAGAGCATTCGCTCCACATGTGCGAGGTCCTGGGTTCGATCCTCAGCACCACATAAAAATAAATAAAATAAAGGTATTACGTCCAACTACAACTAAAAAATAAATATAATAAGAAAGAAAGAAAGAAATGTAAGCACCCCAGCTCAAGGGAGACAGTCATTTCTTTTCTAGGAACCCAGCCTGAGGAAATGGTACAAAATGAGGTCAAAGCCCAGGAAATGTTCTTTATAGTTAATGATGAAAAACTGCTAACAGTGTAAGCGTCCATTAGAGGACTTGACTAAGTAAATTATGGTAGATTCGATTACAGCCAGATGATAGAACCTAAGGTCATCATTGAAATTATTTGTGAAGAACTCCCAGTGGTATGCAAAATACATGGTGAAAACTCAAGATATAAAAATCAAATTTAAGACATGACCTCAAAATTGAGAGATAAAAAAAGATGTGCCTATAGTGCTTTTTCATCAGCTTTTGCATCATTATGACCAAAACCACTGATGAGAACTACTTAAAGCAGGAATGTTTCAGCTGGGGCTGGGGCTCAGTGGTAGAGTCCTTGCCCAGCACATGTGAGGCACTGGACTCGATCCTCAGCACCACATATAAATAAATAAATTAAAGGTACTGTGTCCATCTACAACTAAAATTTAAAAAAAAGAAGGAGGAGGAAAAGTTTATTTTGGCTCACAGTTTAAGAAGTCTCAGTCCCTAGTGGGCCGACTCCTTTGCTCCAAACCTGAGGGGAGGCAGAGCATCATGGTGGAAGGCCATAATGAAGGAAAGCTGCAACCTAGAAGCAGAGAGAGAGAGAGAAGGAGGCCAGAGAGAAAATAACACCCCAGGGACCTGCGCCCTTCAATTAGGTCCCACTTCCCCGGAGCCCATTCAGCCATCAATGAATTAATCCACTGATGAGGTCAGAGTCTTCATGATCTAATCACTTCCCAAACACCCCGCATCTGAGTATGCCAGACTCTGAGGACATCCCAGATCCAAACCATAGCAATGCTCATAACGGTTATCTCTAGGAAGCAGAATGCCTGGTCACTGCATTTCTTTTGACTTTTTTTTTTTAAATATTTTGCAATTTTCACCAATGAGAATATTGGTCTTCCAGATTTAAAATATTATAATTAAAAACAAAAGAAAGAGGGTCTTGTCCAAAATAAAGTAAGGGACCTTGTGGCAGACCACAGGTCACCTCCCAGAATCCAATCTCCATTCTCTCCTCCTTCTTGCAAAAGAGAACCCTGAAGTTTAGGTGAGCACAAGAACACCTTGCTGAAGGACTCGGGTCCCTGTCTCCCTTGTATCTGGGAGAGTCATGTGACTGAATTGCCAGGAGACACAGTCCTGAGAGGCAAAGAGGATGACAGCTGGAGTTTTGCCTGGATCCTGGGGTCTGCAGCGAGGGCCTCGCTGGTCAGGGTCTGCTGGTGAGTTGGGTGGCAGAGACATAACAAGATTAAACAGTGATAGCTCCAGGAATACCAGTCACCCTCAGCTCCAGCCCTGCATTTGGAAGGTAGCTCTGCATCTAAGTACTCAGCCGAAGCTGGTTACATCTCCTCTGGAGATCAGATTTGGCCCTGGAGGACCCAAAAGCAGAGAGAGAGAGGAGAACCTGCAGGACCCAGGGACCCTCAGGCTCACCCCAACCCTCCTTTCACAAACTGCCTGCAGGAATCTCAATGGTTGCCTTAAAGGTGCCATCTCCCAGACAGGCTTAATGCCTGGTGACGTTCCTTCCATACCCAAAGCCATCATTTAATAACCATCATTTAATAACCAAAATCAGCATCAGAGCCTCTCAAGACCCACCAGAATGTGTGCCATTTGGTGGAGGGCAGACGACATTCACCAAAAATCATGGTATGTTACCCAGTTCTGTGTGGCATCAACACTGATTTCCAAAGAAGGGAGAGGAGGGTTCCCATGGCTGAATATATTTGGGGAGCACTCCATGCTCTGTCTCCATGTAGGAAATTCACACTGCATAGTATCTGAAAAGTTCTGCAGTAAAGAAATATTTGAGCATTTTCCCAAACTTTTAGCCAGGAACCCTGCTTCGTAGAGCACCTATTGACTTCCCTTAGAGCATGCACAATTGGAAATGTGGTCCTAGCTGCTTAAAACCATCTTATTTTGCCCTCTGATTATGCAAACATCATATCTGTTGGGATGATCACTGTCATCATTATTTCTAGAATTCCTACTTCTTGACCTTGGAGTAAATTTTCTTTTGGCTGAAAACTGCAGTCAATTTGATTGTACGGCCACGACTGATCTGAGAACATTTCCTCACCTTTTTGTCTGATTTTGTCAGTGTAGTATGGGGACATTATCCACATCTGAAGTATTTCTCCTATTTCAGCTGGAAGTGATACAAAGTTCAAACAACTAGTTCATTCATCATTTACTCACCATACACTTAGTAAGCTCCTAAGGCATGTAAGGCCTTACATACGGTTTTTCAAGTTCTTACACACTGGAAGGAACTGCTACTGGATCCATTTCACAGTTATGAAACCGAGGCTCAGGCTGAGTTGCTTTTCCAAGAGCACTCGAGAATCTCGACAGAGCCCCATGGCTGGCCTGCTCCCGGAGCCTGGGCTCTCCCTCCCAGTCCTGTGTCACGGGCTCTCAATTATTGCTTGACCTGCATCTTTGACACTGCATGGGTTTCAATTTGCTGTCCCTAATTGGAATCAAATATTTCTGACTCTGGAAATAAATACTGTTAAACAGTGGTTCATGCACAGAATAAATGAACGTCTGTTGCTAAGGAGACATTGGGAAGCAGGTGAGAGAATGGGAGCCAGATTCCAGCATCACAGACCGCCCCCCCAAAGGACTCCACTTGAATGGCAGCAAGGGCTCCAGGTGAAGAACTGAGCAAAGCCCCAGGTGCCTAGGGACAGGAGCAGCTGCCTCTGCACCCTGGCCTGTTGCTGGCCACTGGACCAGCTGCACTATTCAAGAGAAGTTAGGAATCTTGTGTGTGTGTACATGTGTGCATGTGCCTGTGTGCTGTGTGTGTGAAACCCATCGAGTTTTAATCACTAGCAACTATAATGGGTTAAATAAAGTCATCCCACCTGGAAACTCCAACTGTGAACTTGACCTTATTTGGAAACAGAGTCCCTGCAAGAGTAGCAAAGGTAAGGATTGAGATGAGATAATACTCAAGTCGGTGGGTCCCAAATAATGTCCTATAAAACACACAGAGACACACAGAAGAGCCGGGCATGGTGGCACATGCCTGTAATCCCAGGGGCTCAGGAGGCTGAGGCAGGAGGATCACGAGTTCAAAGCCAGCCTCAGCAACTTAGTGGGGCCCTATGTAACTTAGTGAGAGCCTGCCTCTAAATAAAATACAAAAAAGGCTGGTGATGTGGCTCAGTGGTTAAGTGCCCCTGGATTCACTCCCCAGTATCAAAAATAAAGAGACACACAGTAGGCCATATGAAGACAGACTCAGAGCCCAGAGCGATGCTCACTCTGGCCAAGGAAGGTCAAGGCCTGCCAGCCTCCACCAGAAGCCGGGAGAGCGGTGCAGGATGTTCCTCCCCCCAGAGCCTCCACAAGGAACCAGCCCTGCGCCCACCTGGACTTCCGAAGCCTGGCCTCCAGAAGAATGAAAGATTAAATTTCTGCTGTATTAAGAAACCCAGTTTGTGGTAATTGGTTATGGCAGCCCCAGGAAACAAAAACAGCAATGAACTTTAATTTTTAATAATACCACAGGAGCCAACAAAATCCGTTTGTGTTCCAGGTTAGGCCTGGGAGTCGCCCGCCACTCCAGCTGGAGTCAAAGGGCACTTCCTGCCCCAGAACCTTCTCCCAGAAAACAGGGGTGCCACTTCCCCAGTAACTCGGCGCAGACGGGGCCTCTCTTCTGAGGCCCAGAACTGTTATTCCCAATATCCTCCAGGCGTCTTCTCTTGCAAGAGTTGCAGGAAACTCAATTTAAAGTGTCCAAAACCTGGTTGCATTCCCTAACGTGTGGACTTCCTAGGACGGGGACTGGTGTGCCGCAGCTGGTCACCACAGCTCCCAAGAGCCAACCATTTAATACTCAGAAAATGTACCTGCTGGTTGTTAAAGGGCTGGTCCCGTGAAACCAGTCATGCTGGGAGTATTTATACCACTGAGGCTGGCAAGTCCCACAACAGGGACTCGTGTTTCGAGAGTCAGGTTGCCGGCGTGCCCCCCAAACCTCCCTCCCGTCTTCCAGGTGAAAAAGTCCAAATATGTTTTATTTCACACTCTCTCGTGATACTTCCCATCCAGTCACCAAATCCCATTTGTCCTCTCTCTGCAAAGTGTCATTTGTGTCTCCTCCTCTCCCTTGCCATTTCCCTGGCCCTAATTCAGCTCTCATCCTCCTTGCATTTGAGCTATGGCAACGGTTTCCTGATTTTCACCCTACCACCACTTACATCCCTTACACAAGGAGTTAGACATAAATGTCTCTCCTTAGACATTTTTAACATCTAAATGCCTTCGCTTGGCATTCAGAGCAGCGCTAGTTGGGCTTCTTTCCATTGTAAGTGGCAAGAACTCAACTCACACAAGGGAACTTGCTAGTTCATATAACTAGGGAGTCCAAGGGGGATGAGGATGCAGGTATAGCTGGATCAGGGCTCTGGCTTCTTCTCTTCACTACTTGGCTCAGTCTCCCCTGCCAGGTTTCATTCTCAGATACATTCTCTTCCAATGGGAGGCAAAAGATTCAGCAGCTGCCCTGAATCACAACCTTCTAGCTCAGCATAGTGTGATAGCAGGATCGCCCTCATCTTCCCAATCTTTCAACCTTCCCTGAATATATGCCTTGTCCGTGGGAATTTTCAATTCCTCTCATCCATTTCCCCATCCTTGACTCTGAGTTTGGCCATGTGACTGACTTTGGCCAATGCACCATGCCTGGGCTAGCCCACTGCAGATGGTACATGAGGCTCTGTGCTGAGCTACCCCAGCCATCCCTGCCACAGCCGGCACAGATCACAGACATCCAGGCAACGCTCAGCCATGTGCACAAGCCCAGCCATGTTCAACAGAGCTCCACAAACTTGAGAGCTAAATATAATGCCATTGCTGTGTGCCACTGAGGTTAGGTGATTGCTTATTACACAGCATTATTGTGGCATTACGTGACTGATACACTTAGTTAACTCATTGAGAGAATTTCTGTGTTTATATAGCAACCTCAGGGGATGCTAATTACCTCTGCTTATGCCCCATGCTCAGTCCCTGCACAAGAGATCACCAAGTCTGAACAGTCTGGGTCCCAGCCAGGGTCACCATGACTGAGTCTCACTAAGCCTCCATGGAAGCAGAGGGCAGACCTGCATGCCACAAGGAACTCCCTCCAGCCCAGCTGCCATTCCCTCCTACTCTCCTCCCCAAGCATCCTGCTTCCCATTCTGAACCACTTGCTCTTTTCTAAACCTGCCACTTGCATCTCTTCTTGCTCACGCTGCTTCCCCTCCCTGAGAGTCCTTGTCCTTCCTCCTCCTGCAAGGCCTTCTCTACTCTCCAGACCCTCTCCCAAAGGTCAGTGGGAAGACAGAGCCAAACCAGAAGCTGAGAACAGAATCCAGAGCACAGGGCAGGGCCACTCAAGGAGGCCTTTCTGGATGCTGTTCCAAGATCACCAATCTATGTAGGAGCCCAGGACCCAGATCTGGAGTAGTGAGAAGAGCTGGGACCCATGAGCAAGTCCAAGGACCTATACAACCCTCTGCAGGGTCAGCTCAGGGATGGGCAGAGGTGGCAGGGGTGCAGGCAAGCCAAGGAGCAGGAAGCAGGGGTCAGGTGGAAATGGACTACTGCCCTGGGCATAGAGCTTGCATTGAGCAAATGCTTGGAGGCCAGATCAGAATCAAAAGGGCTGAGAGCAATAGAGAAAAGCCGACCTCATCACAACAACACTTTTCAACCCTGTAGGACATTCCAGGCCCTGTAACAAGAGCCTATTCATATTATCTCATTTAGTTCTCAGAACACTTTGATAAAGCAGACACAACCACCATTCACATTCTACCGAGGCAGGAGCTGAGGCAGAAGAAGATGGTGTGGCTTGCAACTGGTGAGCGGCAGAGCACAGTGCAAGTCCAGCCTCCAACTCCACCGCCCATCCTTCCCCTCCCCCGAGTACTGAGGATTGAACCCAGGGTACTCAACCACTGAGCAAACCTCCAGCCCTTTTATTTATTTATTTATTTATTTCATTTAGTTCTCTGGCTGGAGGCACCTTAGCTTCAGCCTCCTGAGTCGCTGGGATTACAGGCGTGACCCACGGCACCTGGCATCAGAACCCATCTTTAACCATTGCACTTCCTTGCCCAGGATGGAATCAGACTTTCCCCTTCCCGGATTTTAACCGCAGGAAATCCTCGCTAAGCCCCACCTCCAGTCTCCAGGCACTTTTTCACTATTGACCACGCTGACTTACTACAAGGCCCAGCTGAGAACCCCTCCTCCAAGAAGACTCCCCTCCCAGGTTCCCAGGTGGAATTCACCCCTTCTTCCCCACGTTCCCATGGCAATTTGGTTGTGCCTCTGCTCAGGCATTTGTCCCCATCTTCGGGTTTCAGGGTGACATCTGTGCACAACTCTTTCCCTCTGGATCCGGACATCAGCTGCCTCCGGGTCCCCCACAGCTCTTGTCCCAAGGCAGCAGGTGCTAACTTACCACTTGTTGAACAGAAAGCATGTATTGGTATCAACCTGAAGGAAACTCCATCATTTCCTACAACAAAGGAGCCTATTGAATGCATTTTGTGCCAATGACCAGCTTCTGGGAATTGTGATGTGAACAGAGGTCACAACAGTTGCCTCAGCCAGGGCTGTAGTTCCCAGAACCCCACCTTTCCAGGCCTAGTTTGAAGATCACTCCCCACAGATGAGCCTCAGGTCCTTCCTCTGGCCTGGTTCCTAAAATAACTGGGGATGGTTAGCTCCTCCCCAGGAAAGGAGGTACAAAAAGCCTCTTTGGGTAGGAACAAAGAACCCCTAAAAGCGTTTCCCTATGCTTTTCCCAGTGCGGTGGCTATGCCCTGTGGGTGTTTGGTCCTTTTTGAGTGAGTGACTTTTTTGAACTTGACTTTGCTGATGCCTTCAGCAAATTAGAGGCACAATTACACTGTGACTTAACAGGATTAGTCATGCACACATATCCTGCACACTCGCTTCATGCCCTGTTAAAGGACACCCAGGCCTGAGGCTGGCAGTGGAGGTGAGAGAAGGCCTTCCCATCTCCCGGCCCCTGGGGCACAGAGCCACCACCAAACCCAGGATCTCCCTTTATGCTGGAATTTCAAATATGCAATGAATAATTTCAGTGTAAGTATGCCCCAGACAATATTTGGGACATACTTATGCTAAGATATTTAACCGGATATCCTGTCGTTTTATTTGATAAACATAAAAATGTTATTGAGGCAGGATCTTAAAATGCTGAGGCCCAGGACCCCAGAACTGATTCCCGGGAGGGTCCCTATAGATGACAGAAGGAAGATGAGAGAAACCATAATATGGAATCATCTGGGCTATTTGGAATTCACAAATGAATGTCCAAATACATGCATAAAAAGCCTGATCAGACACTCAAAGCAATTCACACAAAATATTTTTCAAGGGTATAATAGCTTGGATAAAACCCATTAGCACACTTAAATTAATTCCGTACTCAGCATAATAACACATGGCTCTTCCCCCACTTGCTCTTCTCAGGGGAAATATTTGACCACTTACGAAGTCTCCTGCTTGAATGCTCGGGTAGACCAACTGTGTGACAGTTATTGATTTTTGATGAATGACACAGCTCTCTCTTCTGGGCTATTACTGCTTTGTTTTCAAACCTTACTTAATTGTTCGATGATTTTTGATGTTTTGGTCTTTTTTTTTTTCCTTTCCAAAGAAATACATGCAAAGTGTTTATTCTCCAAAGGCCGTAAACAGAGCTTGCGGGTCTGGTTTCTATGACAACCCCACTTGATGCAGCAAACCTAGATTATCTCTAATGACAGACATGAAGTTTAAATTGCACATTCTGAACAAACAGTGCTCTGCTGACCTTTTATTGAAAAATGGAATACAGGGTGATTAGCATAATGTGTTATATAAAAAGGAAAACCATGTATTGGTGGGCATTATGTACCAGCGATTAGCTGCACCGCTAGTCTTTAACAAACTGCTTGCCAGGATGGAGAGATTGGGAAATTAAGATTTGCCATCTATCATTTTCAAATTCAGTAAAATCTGCAGCAGTAATTGCACTAAACAGTTTTCAAATAACACATGTGGTTGTTTCTCTTACTTATTCCATTGAGTCTTCTAGCAGGGGAGCAAGTAAGGAGAGGAAAATTTTACCCATTGTACAAAAAAATAATAATTGTTGGCTCCAATAGCTACTCTGAAACAAACTGTGCCTCTTAATCCCCTCACGTAGTTCCTGGAACAAGCCGAGGGCCCCGCGCATCCTGGCAGCTACCACCCACAGCCCTCTCCTTAGCAATGCAGCGCAGTGGGGGTCCTGGGCTGGTTAACCAGAGGCATGGTGTAGATGGGGTCCAGCCGCTGGATACCTGGAACCTCTCTTGTCAACCACAAAATGAAGGGCTGGAGAGTCTGGGCTTCAGAGTTAACCACCTGTTTCAAGTTCTAGCTTTGCCTCTAACCTCCTTATGACCTTGGGGAAATCAAGCAGCCTCTCCAAGACCTGGACAACATGCAATGTGGAAGCAGCACCTGATTATTCCCTCAACCATAGTTACGGAGTGCTGGCTTCATGGGAACGATGCCGAATACAGCAAGGTCAGTCAGCAGCTGGCACCAATGCCCTTGGCTGTGTGCCTTCATGTTTGCCATTTAATCTCTAAGAAGTAGCTGGGCATGGTGGTGCACACCTATAATCCCAGCTACTCAGGAGGCGGAGGCAGGAGGATGGCAAGTTCAAGGCCAGCCTAGGCAACTTAGCACGAATCTGTCCAAAAAATAAAAAGAGGACTGTGGATATAGCTCAGATGGTAGAGTGCTTGCTTCACATGCACAAGGCTCTGGGTTCAATCCCTGGCACCACAAAAAATAAAAAAATAAAAGGTACTGGGGCATAGCACCCTTGGGTTCAACCCCCACTACTGCAAGAGAGAGAGAGAGAGAGAGAGAGAGAGAGAAATATATGTCATTTGATTCTTGAAACAACCCAGAGTGAAGATCATTCTTACCAACCCCACTTCATAAATGGGGTGAGGAGTCACAAAGAGGTGGCCTCGTGGGAGCAGTGTTGACCACCTACATCTCACAGGTTCTCTCTGAATCTGCCTGGGTGCTCCTGGGCACACCCAGGCTCCCAAGGAGACACCATCAGCCTCCTTCTACCCAGTAGAAAAGATTCTTCATGTATAATTTTTTTAAAATTTCCTGCCTAGCATTGGGATGTGGCTCAGGGGCAGGTCACTCACCTAACATGTACAAGCCCCTGGGTTCAACATCCAGTGGTGTAATAATAACAACAACAATAATAATAAATTTCCTCTTAACGAACTGAAAGTCATTAAGCTGGGCTATACAGCTGCACTATCATTATCTCTATTTCTCAGAGCAAACACTAGACTCAGGGACTCAGGTGACTTGCTAGAAGCCCACCAAGATAATAAAGGACATGGCCAGAGCCTGAACCTATGTGGGCTGACTGTAAACTCAAATGTCAGTGCGCTCTTCCCAGCCTGACCCTCAGAGCTGGCAGGATCTGAAGTGTTCAATTCCATGGGAGTTCAGGAGTCGTACAGACCCTCAGTTGATCAGGGTCACCAACAGCACACAGGTCTTACTTGCTGTGACGATTGAGTATCCTTCAGAACATAACTGCACACCGGACTCAAATGAGTGAACCTGCAAATTGTGTCATTTCCAGGGCAACCAAAGGGCAGTGGAATACACTGACAAACAGCCAGGGCTCGTGCCGGGGCCCTGATTCCTGTCCCTGGACTGTGAGCTCTCACTCAAGTCATCAAAAGTACCCCCCACCACCCCCCTATCATCTCAAAAGGGACATCCTGTCCTCCCAGCAAGCGAGAGGCTGCCAGCTTCCCTCGGAGGTAACTGGGTTATTCCTGGCTCCTGCGAGTAGGTCCTTTACTGCTGAGGATGCTCCAGCTCTCTCCAGAAAGATGAACCACATCTGGCTCAGGCCCAGGTTTCCCAAGTAGAAAACAGATGTGCACAGCCTGAGCCCCAAACCAGCTGTCAAAACCACCACGGTCCTATGAACAGTGCCACCCCATCTCCGCATCATGGGAGAAGGATGCACCCAATACTCAGAACCCTTTACCACAAGCAGCCGCCACCAACCTTCCTGGAAAATGACAGGGAGCACAGGCTTGTGTCTAGTCTAGCATTTGACAGCAGATGGCCCTGGCCCTCAGAAGAGCGAGAACAGAGGAGGGCAGAGAGGCGTCTGCCATTCCCTTCCTGGGGCAAAACTCACCCCAAGCCCCTGCATTACAAACGGAGTATGGCAAGAGAAAAACGTGACTTCATCAAAGAGAGATGTGCAGGCAGCACCTGGACCATGCGATCACCTAGTAACACCACCGGCAGTGAGCTGGGTTAGGGCATCCCCCCAATGAGGGGTAGGAAAAGACTCTGGTATCTCCTCCCTTCTTATAAGAATGCCAGTCCCACTGGGTTAGGGCCCAACCCCTACAACCTCATTTAACCTTAATTACTCCTATAAAGGCCCTGTCTCCAAATACAACCTCACAGCAGGGCTGGGTTTCAACATTATAGATTTTGGGGGGGACACTATTCAGACCATATCATATGCCTAGCCACAGGTGGTGATTTTCTCCTTGGAAATCTATAATCTCCTTTATATGTGAGAAAACATCAGGAAAACCCAAATTGAGGAACATTCTCTTAAATACCTGATCACTCTTCAAAAGTGTCCAGAAAAGGAGAGGCCGGGAAAGGGGAGGAGCTGTAGTGGACCAGAGGAGACCAAGGAGGTGTGACAACTAAAAGCCACCCAGTATCCTGGAGCTGAAATGCACATAGTGGGAAAAACTGGGGGCATCTGAATCAAGTCCCTAGTTTAGTTCCCAGTGGTGGCTGACATACCAGTGTTGATTTCTGAGTTTTGATGGACACTTCAGGGCTACAGAAGACAGTAACTGCATCAGGGCACGTAGGGATTCTCTGTATCTTTGCAATCCTTGGGTCAATCTAAAGTTACTCCAAAATAAAAAGTTTTAAAACAAACTCAAAACAAAATCAATCTCTCTCTCTCTCTCTTTAACCCTTACTTTCTCCTTTCTCACAAGAAAGTCATCTAAATTGTCTTTCCAAACTCTGCCCTGGGGCTCCATGCCAGAATTCCTCTGTCCATCAATCTATATTCTGATATTTGTCCTCCCCACCTGCCCACCTGTTTCCTGCTCACTATGCCTCTCCCCAGGAAACCGAACCCAACTTGCCCAGTGAGGCGACACCCCCATTCTCAGACCACCTCTTTCAAGCTACTGAGCCTCCAGAACCTGACTTGGCCAATCAGCTTGCTTCTCCCCGTCTCTGCCACAAAGATCGGTGCGGATGTCTGTCCTTTACTCAAGACAGGGCGAGGCACGATTTTGGTGGGAGAGACAGGGTCTCGCTGAGTTGCTGAGGCTGGCCTGCAACTTGCAGTTCCCCTGCCTCAGCCTCCAGAGTTTTCAGGATCACAGGCACCTGGCAGGAGGATGACCTTTTAATCTGGGTGGCTAACTGGCAGGATACAAACACAGGACCTGAGTAGGGGCACCACGTGGGGAACACGCCACTCTGAGCATGAAGTCAGCTGCAAGAAAAAGCGGAGCTAAGCGTTGGAGAGATCTGACGCCTGGGTCTGAGCCCCTGGATCCAGCTGTAGCACCGCGAGAACTTTTCAGTTCCCGTGCCAGGGTGTCCTTGGTTTACACTGGAGTTGAGTTTCTGCTGCTTACAACCTCCAATGTTAAGTCCTCCTGGTGGCAAACTACTCAGACCTCTCCTTCATTAATTAACATCAATTAGGGGCCTGAGGATATACAGCTCAGTGGTGGGGGGCATGCCTAGCATGAGCAAGGCCCTAGGTTCAATCCCAGTATGAGGGTGAGGGAGGGAGGAAGCCACGTTAATTAGCTTTATTGGCGGCTCTGGGAATAGAGTGGGCACGTGCCCAGGTGGAGTAGCAGGTGTTTCTGGAAGATCCATCTGCTGCACAGAAGGCGAGTCCCAAGGGGATGGGCAGGGCACCACCAGCAGCTGCTACACCTGTGGCCCACACCAAGGCACAGTGCCGTTTCCTGCCTTCTTCTCCAGGCGCTGGGGAATCCCACTGGTTCCTCTCCTCAGTTCCCAGGCTTTGTGCTCCGCCTCTCCATCAACACCCCAGTGACACTACTTGGGACCACTCTCTGTGAACATGGGTCTCCCTGCAGCCCTGACCCTACCACAGCTAGAGACTCCAGTTCTGGGGTGGCCCCTCCAGGTGTGTCCCACCATGCAGGAGTTAACCCCGTGTAGCCTGGTTCTCTGAGGCATGCCTCTTCTCCTCAGAGCCTCTGTCCATGACCCCTTCCATCCCCCAGTTACCCCTCCTTCATCCTAACACTCCTGCAGCCTCTGAAACCCACCTGTTCCACGGAGCTTTCCCTGTTGTACCCCTGCCCCCCAATAAAAGTGAACGAGTGGCCACTGAATGGGAAAGGACATTTGCTTGACAAACAATGCTAGTCCAAGTGGAAGGAAAAATACCACTGGACCCCCACCTCAAACTATCTGCAAACACAAGTCCCAGAAAAAGAGAAAGAGGAGGTGCTGGGGGATCGATCACATCACGTCGTGTGCATGTATCATCGTGTCCAATTAGTCCACTATTACGTATAATTATAATGCACCAACAGAAAGGAAGAAAGAAAAGAGGAAAGGAGGAGGAAGGACAGAGGAGCAAAGAACAAGAACATAAACTCACTAAGGATCAAACCCGAATGGCCAATAAATATATGAGGACAAAATAGAGTGGGCAATAGAAAAGGCTCCTGGGGAGGTACAGGACCTCGCCCGAAGCCTGGCTGCTCATGTCCACCTGAAGCTGCCTGGCATCCAAGCCAGGACAGTGTGGGCAGCTCACCATTGCCTGGCCGGGCCACCTGCCTTGCCCCTTGTCTACCAAACAGGGATAATAACAGAACCCCGTGAGGTTCATAAGATGATGTCTGTAAAGCACTCAGCTCAGTGATTGCATGCAGCAGACACTCAATAAATGCTAATATGGCATGGATGACATCACTGCCAGGTCTTAGAAGACGGAAAAATCACTCTTCTGACTGTTTACAGTGAACTCCCAGCCTAAGCCCCCTGCCATGGAAGGACTTTCGTTCAGGGTTGAACTATATGCCCCACACCTCAGGATGTGACCTCACTTAGACACAGGATGCTGGAGACGTCATTAGCTAAGATGAGGTCATACTGGAGTACTGGATCCTTAACCAACATGACTGGTGTCTTCACAGGAAGAGACCCAGAGACAGACACAGGGAAGACGGCCTCGTGGAGACAGAGGCAGAGTGGATGACGCTGCCCAGGAACTCCAAGGACTGCAAGCTGCCACTGCAGCTGGAAGGACAAGGAAGGGTCCTCCCCCAAAAGGGTGCAGAGGGAGCAGGGCCCTGCCGACACCTGGATTTGGGGCTTGAAGCACCCTGAACTGTGAGCCATTTCTGCTGTTTTGAGCCGCCATCTCCTGGCACCTTGTCCTAACAGCTCTAGGACACTAATATAGAGTTTATCTAATTTTTTAAACCTCAAAAAGTAGAATCAACCATAATGAATATTTCCCAAAGTGTATCTGGAACTACGGGAACGTGGACAGGTTGACATAGAAACCATCATGTGAATAGGGGTCCGTGTCCAAGTGAGTGGAGAAAGGACGGAGTTAAACAGAGCGAGGGGCAGGCTGCGCCCTGCTCCAAGTTACTCCGTGGTGAACAGAACAGCAGCTTCCAGGCTGTGCCTAACCCCGAGCGACTCAGTTTTATAAACCAGTAGTGTTTCACAAGTTACTCCATTTTGTGTACCAAGTACCAAGATAGAACGACTCTACACTTTGTTTGGACTAATAAGCAACCATTTGCCTAGCACAACCATAAGGCACAAAATGACAAATTGACAAATTGTGCTCATGAAAATGACCACCTGTGAACTTATCCGACTCGGTCAGTAGCACGGAGAAGCATGAGGGTATCAACCCTATATCAGAAAAGACAGGCCCATGATCTTATCAAGCACAACAGACCACCAAATGAAGCAACCCTCACCTGAGACCCATAAAAGGAGCACCCCAAGATTAGCTGTGACAGCACACATGGACCTGTTATCTGACTGTCCAGTGAGTGTGGCACAAGGTCTGCAGGCAATGGACCTCTGCCTCTGTCCCCAGCCTTCAGATCAGCTCAGTCTCCCTGCTTGAATGACATTGTCCACTTTGGAATTATCCACCCAAACTGCCCGCCTTCATGCCTTCCAGACCTGGCCTAGAATACGTTCCCCACTCCGACAGCTTCTGTGGCTGTGATCTTGTCTGAGCACAACAGCGACTCTTCTGCCTGTGTAGCTGCTCTGTGCCTTTGCTTCTAGGGAAACCCCCTGAAACCCTGTGGCCACCCTGACCCATTCTTAGCTTTCCTGTAATCTATATATATATCCTGGTGTAAAGTGTGATGTGTGGTTGGAGTGTTATTGGCATCAGTAATTAAGGCTTGAATAAAAGAACCGGTGATTGTCTGGCTGATGACTACCAAGTGACCCACTGATGCTTGGTGAATCGTAACTGATGAAGGTGAACCGGTTTCAGCTTGTGAATTTATTGTTGTCAATAAATTCTGACAGTGTGGAAAGACATCTAGGTTAACATCATGGCTCACTCACGACGCACGGACTTCCTTAACGTGGGATTCGCAAGGGCCTTGAATGTACTGATGTGCTTTGTGAATGTCCTGGAAGGGATGCGGGAATGGCTGTCCCACAGTTATATGACCAGACAGCCTTCTCTCGAAGCCTCTGGTGGGACTGGTTTCTGCAGAGTGGAGTACAGTGGTAAAGGAACAAAGAAGCCTGGCTTGTGGGAGTTTACAGTCACCGTCACCCATGGAGGATGCATTTGCCCCCCTGTGGCCTCTTCAGATCTCAGGGCCACTCTAGATTCCTGAGACTGCAAGCTGGCACACATGGGCAGCAGGAGCAGTGCACTCCTGGTCCCACTTTGCACATGAATTCCAGACACCTCTTCTGTTCTATACTCTCGTGTCCCCTCCCCGTGTCCCCCCACACTCCGCACACAATCAGCTGGCATTGCCACCTCACTGAATGTCCTTGGTAAGAGAATGATGTGGCTCCTCAAAAAAGAAGTCATATTTCAACCTGCTGAATCATTCTGGAAGACAGTGGTGCCCAAGAGAGAAGTCGGTCAGCCTAGGACAGCGACATCCCCCGAGCCACAGTGTGAAAAGCACCCAACAGAACAATAATGGTGGCCCAGGGCTGGCTGTTCCAGTGTTCCACCCGATCCACTCACATAGGCCTCGCCACAATGACATGACCATGAAGTTTGACTCTCTTCCAACTCCAGAGGAGAGGCTGGGGCACAGGGAGGAGAGGAGGCCTGGCACCCCAGAACCCAGACCTCCCCACCAACCAGAAACAGAGGGCTGATCACCCCAGACCCTGCAGCGAGAAGCCCATGCCTTCAGTCACTGTTTTCAGACACTTTTGTCAGCACTTTGTGACCAAAAGACCTGGAGAGAACAATTTTAGAGAAGGCGATGTCTATTTGGGACTCACCGTCTCAGAGGTCTTGGTCCACAGACGGCTGACTCCATGGCTCTGGGCCCAAGATGAGGCAGAACATCATGGAGAGGGTGTGGAGGAGGAAAGCAGCTCAGGACGTGGCAATCAGGAAGCAGAGAGAGAGGGAGAAGTCCATTCACCAGGGACAAAATGTATATCCCAAAGCCACACCCCACCTGTCTACAGTTACCACCCAGTTAATACATTTCAGGGGATTAAACCATTGATTAGGTTACACCTTTCATAACCTAATCATTTCGCCTCTGAACACTCTTGCACTATCTCACACACATGAGCTTTTAAGGGACACCATATATCCAACTCATGACATTTATCAAACATAGGAGCAACCCTGTCCTCAAGATGCGTGTAGAGCACCAGTTACAGTGGTAGTGACCAGTGACCCAGGAAGACTTTGGATCACCACAAGAAGAACCAGCCTGGATTTGGGGGCTGGGGTGATCAGGGAGAGCTTCCTGGAGGAGGCAGTCACTCAGCCAGGTCCTGGGAACAGGTGGGAGTTAGCCAGGTGAAAGGACATTTCGGCCTGGGAAGCCTGTAGACAGTGGCTTAGAAGCCAGAAGACAGTGAGGGTCTTTAGAGGAACTTGGAGAACAGAAAGAACAACAAGAGACAGAAGCCAGTGCAGCCAAGGAAACACCCTGATCCACAGCCATATTTCAGGCTGGAAAATTGGATTTGAATCCTGACTCCACTTATTTCCAGCTATGTGGCAGTGGGCTGTTAAACAGCCTCTCTGAGCTTCAGCTTCCACATGCGGAAAACGCAGAAAGGAAGAGTACCTCCCACATAGGACTGTGGGGGGCAGAATGTGTACAGCACTTGACCCCCACCTAAGGGCCCTTTCCAGGTGGTATCCTTGTCCTCATTGGGCAGGGGTCAGCCGAAAAGCTATACTCAGCCCTACAGACAGGGACCATCTAATGCGAAGATGGACTTGGGGGTTGCAGGAAAGGAAGAAGAATGGCCTTTACACTGAGACACCAGCGAATCCCAGCCTCCACCCTGCCTCCCCATCTCCCACTGCCTCCCCTTCCCAAGATGAACTCTGCCAAGAAATTCCACTGAAATTCCCAGAGGGTCACTTTGAGTGTCACTCAGCCCTAGGAGCATGCACACTTAGTGCAAGGGGAAACCTAGGGACTTCATTTTCTGCCCCCATGTAGCTGTGTGGCATGGAAAAACCACACACCCACTTCCTTGTCGGGTCAGGGGCCAACCTGAGCAAGACGGCAGGGGGTGCACCTGAGATTCATCCATCTTTGTCCCCTGGTCGGGGCACGATCTCCCACTGGAGGCAGGTGAAGGGGGCAGGGACAGGCATCCTCTCCCCTAGCCTTGGGGACTTAGAAGGGATGGAATTGATTCAACCTATAAAAACATCCAGACATCCAGGGCCGAAGCAGGGTCACCTGTCCTGCAGCCTCCCAGGAGGCCTCCTGTGAAGACACAGAAAACTTCCTGGGGAACTTCCCAGGTCACTCAACCACACTAAGCAGGTGCATCCCTAGAAAGCAGGATCCTGGAGCTGATGGCCTGTCCCCCTTAGTTGAGAAATGTGTCAATGGGCAACTCAACCACCAGTGGCCTCGAGTTAGTGACCTAGTGTGCTCTGGGCCTCCTGGGCTCATGCTCTGCCTACACAGTGGCTTTCAGGTAAGTAGCAATCACCGCAGGCACCACTACTCGGATTCATATGCACCCATCCTGGCAGCAAGAGCAGACCCAAGCCCAGGCCCAGGGCACCTGCAGTCCCTGCAGGCAGCACAGGGGGCAGCGCAAACCATTGAGGACACAGGAGGGTGGCTGTGAGCAAACACAGGGGGCTGGCAGCAGCTGGGAGAGGCGGCAGAAGGGGGGACGAGCCAAGTGCCCTCCTTCAGATGCAGCTGGAGGGAGCCCTGAGTTAGGCGCTCCCCTCATTCGAGTGAGTGGCCGAGAGTCCAAACACCTGGGTTTCATTCTAACCTCCATGTGCCTCAGTTTCCTCATCTGTAATTGGGCTACTAGTATTGACCACACCAGGTGATCCTGTGCAGATTATTAGGATAAACATGAGACAATAAAGTAAAATTATTTTAAGTAATAAAGCCAAGCACAGCAGCACATGCCTCTAATCTCAGCTGCCTGAGAGGCTGAGGCAGGAGGATCATTTAAGCCCAGGAGTTCAAAACCTGCCTCCCAATAATACATGTCTTAAATTAAATGAGTTTCGAAGCCGTCATCACCCTCTCCACCCCACCCTAAAAAGAACACTCTCTTCACCAGCTCAGTTCAGGGGTCCTTGCAATGAGAAGTGGGGTGACAAACTGCGAGTAGAAAGGGGATCTGCCAGGTACTGAATCAGGAGAGGGGAGGAGGGGGAAGAAAAGCAGGTGGGTTTTCAGAGAGAGTTTGGTGTTGAGGACAGAGCAGGGCCAAGTTTCTGAGAGCAGCCGTGAAGGCTCCAGGAAGCAGGACAGAGGGAAGGGATTCTGCATAAATTCCCACGCTGCCCTGAGAGTCCCCTGCCTTTGGCAGTCCTTCCCTTAATTGCTCCAGAGGAGACACACTGCATTTCTTTGAAACTAGCTTCCCACAGTCACTGGGACGAGCTCAGGTTCCCACATAAGGTGGGGCTGTTGGCATCAATGTAGGAACCTCACCCTGGCTGGTCTAAGGAGGGATGGCCTCAAATATAAGCCTCAAAGCCCTGGGTGCCGAGTCTCCTTCCCACATGCCCAACCCGTGCCTGACACTTTCCATGAACTCCCACAGATCCAGAGTTAAGGTATCCAACGAGAAAGGTGCTTCCTGGCCACATCACAGCACCCAGGAATGAGCCAGCCCACTCCCAGGGTGTGTGAGCCGCACAGAAGGTTCTGGGATGCAGCTCCCAGTGCTCATCTGTCATGAGCCCAGGTGCAGGCTCAAGCCACGTGATTCATCCCAGGAGACGAAAGGCCTCCGGGATCATCACCCTGCTATTTCTGCAAATAACACTGAGACCCCGGCCAGCTGGTGGCAGTTGGCAGGAATGCTGCCGGCCGCTCCGTGGGTCTGGTTGAGCATCAGGAGAAAGAATGGAGCCCAAGGAATGCAGCTGGGGGCACTCTGGGGTACCCAGGTCTATGTCTGGAGCTTTCTCTGTGTAAATCTGGTATTTGGGGACTGTGACATTTATATATAAGTCTTGAATTTATTCAGCTTTGCTCTAAGAATTTTTATGACTTTTTTTTCCCTCCAAAAAATAAAATGAAATCTAACATCCTAGGACAAACAGTAACTTCCCACCCTCATCCTATCCTGACTGTGAAGGGCAAGGGCACATAATAGACACAGAGGAGCTCAGAGGCCCCAGGGACATGGGGGGCCATACCCTGGTCCCAGGCCCTGAAGGGCTCTTAGAAGCCTAAGACCCCTGCCTGGCTAAAGCCATTAGTGAGCCAGGTACAATGGGGCACACCTATAATCCCAGCAGCTCAGGAGGCTGAGTCAGGAGGATTGTGAGTTCAAAGCCAGCCTCAACAACTTAGCAAGCCCCTAAGCAACTTAGTGAGGACCCTGTCACTGAGGGATGTGGCTCAGTGGTTAAATGCCCCTGGGATTCAAAAAATGGTACCAAACAAAACAAAACAAAAACAAAAACATCAGTGTCCCAAGCAGGTCCCATGTGGGCACTTTTCTGTTCTGGTCTCTCCAGGGTGCTGGGTCATACACAGCACCTTAGCACTGAGAAACTGAAGCCCAGGGAGGTCTAGCCATTCTCCCGAGGCCACAGTGCCGATCAGAGATGGAGTAGGAATTCAACCCCCACTCTGGCTAGTATCAGTGACCAGAAACTAATCCACAAAACCACTGTCCCCCTCTTTCAGATAGCACAGGAGGCAGCAGCAAACCTGTGCCAGCCCTTCAGGATCATGGCCCACTGTCAGCGCGCATCAATGCGGCCTGGGGACACAGAGTGGCATGCCTCCTGGGCTTCCATAAACACCTGCCAGATGGCTCAGAGCCTGCGGCAGCCAGCCTGCCCTGACCCCCTCCAACTGAAGAATCCCCGGGAACAGGAGACAAACAGGCGACTCCCCACCCTCGTGGCTCTCCCCGAGCCCGTACCCAGCATGTGGGGCTCTAGTTGTACCCAGCATGTGGGGCTCTAGTTCTTTCATGCTGGCCCTGGTCCCCAGGAGACCCCAGAGAACCCAAATCTTATGAAGAAGCAGTGACCGCTTGGGAGCATTTCCCAGGGACAGCTGTTACTCAGGGGACGCACACCTCACATCTGGATCAGACACTAGAGCAACGCCTATCCTTCCCACTCAGCAGCGTGTGGAAATTCTACAAAGTCCAGCTCACACAGTCCCCCGGTACCGCTGTGCAGAGAGCGAGGCCTGTCTCAGATGAAACAGTGGAGGCGCCGGGAGGGCTGAGGTCCTACGGATGCTTTAGGAAGAGCCGGGCCCGTGCAACTCTGCTCTGCCCACAGATCTCAGCACTTCCCTCCTCACCACTCTCGTCAGAGTTCCCAAGGATCTGAGCACTTACCCTAAAACACCAATCCACAAACCCGCAGCCCACACAGGGTAGCCATGAACAACCTTACAAGTCGTGTACTGAACAACATTAGGGCGTTGTGGTCACGATATAAGGTGTCCCCCAAAAGCTCCTGTGTTAATACAGGAATATTTAGAGGTGAAATGATCAGATTTGAGAGCTATCACCTCGTCAGTCCATCCTAATTTGAATGGCCTGTGTGGTAACTGAAGGCAGGGAGGCTGGCTGGAGAAGGTGGGTCACTGGGGGGTGCCCTGAAAGACTGCTTCTCCTCTGTGACCCCTGCCCCTCTCTCTGCTTCCTGGCCACTATGAGGTAAGCATCTTTCCTCTGCCGCACTCTTCTACCATGATGTTCTGCCTCACCTTGGGCCCAGAGCAAAGGTGTCAGCCCACCATGGACTTAATCTTTAAAACCACAGGCCAAAATAAACATCTCATCCTCTAAGTTGTTCTTGTTAGGTAGTTTGGTCACAGTGACACAAAGGTGATTAACACAGAAATTGGTACTAAGAAGTGGGGTAGTTGCCATGACGAATCTGACTGAGTGGTTCCAAGTCTGGGAAATGGTTTGCAGGGAAAGTTTGGAGATGCAGGACGGAGAAGCCTTAGAATGTTGTAAGCAGAGCTTAACGAGTGATTCTGGTGGGAGCGCAAAAGACTGTGCTCATGAGGTTTTAGAGGGAAATGAGGACTCTGCTGGGAACTGGACTGGAGGCCATTTGTGTTACATCTGACAAAGAACTTGTCTACATTTTGCCCATGTCCCGAGACTTTGTGTAAGGGTGAATAAGGCTCGTAACCTGGTGGAGGAAATTTCAAGACACCACAGCATTCAGTTAGTGGCATGGATTTTGCCGGCAGTTTTTTGCCAGGTTTATGATGAGAATTGGGAGCTGAAAACAGAAGAAAATTTTTAAAGCTTGCAGTTTGGCCAAAAAAAAAAAAAAAAGAGAGAGCATGTAAACCTGGAGCCAAAGAAGGTATGGTTGTTGAAGAGAATACAGCCACTAAAGAGATGTTAAGCACTTGGCACAGAGACAATAGGAAAGAAGCCTTGAGGAATCTCAGGAATTAGCAAGACCACACCCATCACAGGCTCAAACTTCTTTAAGAGATCTTGGATGCACCCTGCTCACATGGAGTACCCAGAAAGTTGTTTCCCCAGGACTGACCACTGCATTCAGCCACCCAGGCACTCAGAGGCCCACGTCAGCCATAGTTTTAGGGGAGGCCAGTTGCTACTGCTCAAGCAGGTAGCAGACCTTGGTGTCACGAAATGGGGCTGGTTCTACAGGAATGCAGGATGCTGAAGTTAAGGGGTCTTAGAGGCTTCCAGAGAGACTTCAAAGGAAGTCCTTTGAAAAGAAGAACAGGCAAAGTGGGCAGCTCCTGAGAAGTGGGTCACTGGGCTTCACAGCATGAAGCCATGAAGGTGAAGCCAAAGGTGGAATGGAGATCCCAGGAATTAGGAAATGCCAGTAACACAGGCTTTCTGCCAAGAAAAGCTTTGGGATATGGAGTGAGGCAGGATAAGAGAGCGCCCGTGCAATCAGCAAGACCACAGGGGCAGAGCTGCACAAACCTTTGGAGAGAGCATCTCACCACCACGTGCTCCGGATGCTGAACATGCAGCTAGGAGACCTAACGCTGACCTTGCTGGGTTTCAGTCTTGCTTTGATCCCATCCCTTCTTTCTAGCCCCAATTTCTCCCTTTTGGGATGGAAATCTTTACTCTATGCCATTATATACTTAGTGTAATTTGCTTTTGATTTTTACAGGGGCTCACAGTCAAGAGTTTGCCTTGAGTCTAAAAGGAGACATTGGTCTTGGACTTTTGGACAATGCTGGAATGTTAAGACTATGGGGACTCTTGCAGATGGACTAGATTCATTTTGCATTGTGAGATGAACATGGGATTTGGGGGTCTGGGAGCAGATGGTTATGGTTTGGTGTGCCTCCAAAC
The DNA here is from genome assembly GCF_048772815.1 of Callospermophilus lateralis. NCBI lineage: Eukaryota > Metazoa > Chordata > Mammalia > Rodentia > Sciuridae > Callospermophilus > Callospermophilus lateralis. Next base: position 82,803,950 of record NC_135319.1, read on the forward strand.
ACCTGTGATAATGCAAGAACACTCAGAGGTGAAATGACTGGACTATGAGAGCTGTGACCTAATCAGTCAAACTACAATGGACTGACTGGGTGGTAACTGTGAGCAGGTGGGTCATTGCTGAAGGAGGTAGGTCACTAGGGGTGTGCCCTAGAATGTTCTTCTTCCCTGTGGCCCTTGTCTCTCCTTCTCTGTTTCCTGATCACCATGGGGGGAGCAATGCTCCTTCATCATGCTCTTCTCCTATCATGCTCTGCCTCACCTGAGGTCCAGAGCAATAGAATCAGCCCAGCATGGACTAAACCTCTGAACCAGGAGCCAAAATAAACTTCTCCTGCTCTAAATTGTTCTAAATTGGCAATAAGTGCAGGTATTTGGTCATAGCAACACAAAGATAACTAACACAAGAGGGTAGCCATTCACATAGACCATGATGTTTGGAGATGCACCTTGAATCCAAACCTCACTAAGGCCTGGTCCAGTTTCCTCAGAGGCCAACACCCCCTGCCCTTGTCTTCACGGCTCCTGTAGATGACCATGACAACATCAGCCTGTGCAGATCATTACATCCAAGAGCCTGTCCTCATCTTTCCTCAGCTTAAACCATGTCCTACCTGAGACCAGGACACAGCCCAAGGAGACGGAGGGGCTCTGGAGTCTGTGGGGTGTTGCTGATGTCAGGTTGCTTGGGAACCCAGCCCCCATAGCTACAGCTGCCCACTTGTCCACTCTGCCTTCCATCAGGCCCTGCAGAGCCATGATTCGTGGGCCCCTGCACAAACATCTGCATAAAGGAATCCAGCCTGAGTTCCCAGGAAGAGAACTCGAGGAGAGCACAGCACTGCAGGCTACTAACGAAACCCCAACACTGGGCCAGAACCAGGCTCACATAAGGGATTAAGCCCTGCTCCATGAATTCTCCAGCATTACTGAGCCACCAAGAGGCTCGTAACTACGCAGCTTGTTAGCAAGAAGAGGGGGAATAGCCTGTGGCCCATGGTTCAGAAGAATGACAAACTTGGCTCCTGACCACAGGTCTGTCATGTTCCTTTGCAGCCCTCAAGATGTGTGTCTGACTATTATTGATCGAGCACCAACTGTGTGTTGGGCTTCTTTGGAAATTCCTTGTGCACATCTCCTCCTGTAGACCTCACAACAACGCATGGAGGCAGGCACTGTTATAGCACCCATTTCAAAGATGAAGAGAGAGAAGCATGGGCAGGAGGCCTAAAGATCTCACCTGAGATCCCTGGGCCAGGCAGCAGGTTGGCCTGGGCAGGCTGACTGCAGGCTCCAGCTCTTGAGCTGCAGCTTCTGCTGTTCCCATTGGTGTGCCTTTGTCCACCAGGTGCCCTCTCTGTGCTCTGCACTTTCTAGGTGCCAGGAGTAGTGATGGGCAGAATCCATCACAGCCCAGAGCAGAGGGTGATGGCCAGCTGGGCATTAATCAGGCATGCACCGCGGACTTGCACCTGTGCTAAGCGTCAGAGAAGGATGCGGAGGGGGATGCAGCAAAGTCCGTCCTAGGGGCCTGCAGCTGGGAGGCCTGGGAGGCCTCTGAGAAACTGCTGCCTTGAGGGATGCTAACCAGGGTGGGGGGGGTGGGGGTGGGATGGTAGAAACGGGGAAGGCGGGACCCTGTGGCAGGAGGGCAGGGATAGTTCCAGAAACTGCAAATAGTCCAGTTCACAAAACAGAAGGAGCACTGACAGGTGTAGAAAATGCAGACTCGTCTAGAGTGAGAGCGATGGGAGGTGAGGCAGTGGGGGCCTCAGCAAACTTTAAGGATGACCGGTCTGCTTATTATCTTGATAGGGGTGGCAGTTGCATGGGTGTCTACATGTGTCAAAACCCATCAAACTGCACGCTTTACATGCAGTGAGTTTTAAGGCTCTCGTGGCCCCTTAAAGCAACTGTGAACATTGGGCATGTAGGAGGCTGGGGTGGCTGGAGCTGCAGAGAGGAGAGGAGAGGGGAGAGAGAGGCTCAAAGTGCAGAAGGGCCAGCTCAGCTGGGCTCAAGAGACCCCTGAGGACTGGACCACTGTATTAGAAGCAGTGTCTTATGTCCAGGTCTGCCATAACAGAGTATCACAAACTGGAGGCTTGAACAATAGAAGTGTACTGTCTTAGTTCAGGAGACCAGAAATCCTAAGTCACAGTTCCTCTGAGGCTGGGGGTGAGGGATGGGGGGAAGGTGTTCCAGCCTCTCTCCTTGCTTCTGGTTGTCAATGGAAATAGGTGACATTCCTTGGCTTGGAGAAATGTCGCCTCATTTCTACCTGCATCTTCATCAGCTCTCCTTGGTGGATCTCTGTCCAAATCTCCCCTTTATAAAGCCCATCTGATCCAGAATGGCCTCATCTTTACCAGTTCCACCTGCAATGGTCCTATTTCCAAACAAAGCCATGTTCTCTGACACTGGCGGTTAGGATAGAACCTCTAAATTTAGGGTGGGGTAAGGGACACAATTCAACCCCCAAAAGGCAGTTTGTGGAGTAAAGATTGACTGAGCAAAATGGGGAGAGGGGCTAAGAGGCAGCAAAGAGGCCCCACAGGATTTGCTGTCACTTCCCCTTGGAGACTGAGCAGTCATGAACGCCTCAGAGCCTCTAATTTCTCACCTGTAAAATGGGACGATGATCCGTGCATATTTCCCAAGGATCAAAGGGAAGGATTCAAGCGGGTGTGACCAGGATAGTCACTGGGCTCCTGCCAGAGTCCCTGGTGAAGCTCTCTATTCTGCTAACAGCCTGGGAGCTGCTCAGACCCCCAGGGTCAGCCTGAGGGCTCGCTTTTCACCCCATGGATGCTAGGGACTCAGAGGAGACCTACCAGGGAGCACTGCCACTCTGCATGACAAAATATGCTGGGGGCTGTGGAGCAGAGAGCGGGCAGCCACAGGAGGGTGGCAAAGAGAAGCCCCTCTCCAGCACCTGAGCAAGGCCCAGAGGAAAGGTGTCGTGGCCCCTGCTCAACCCTCAAGCCTTCGAGTGAGCAGGGTGGGGTTATCGGCTGAATAATGGCCCCCAAAGTGCCTGCTCTCCTCCCTGAGGCTGCCAGTGTTGCCTTTCATGACCTGGGACCCGAGACAGGTGATGAGACTGGATTATCTGAATGAGTCCTATCTGGGGCCGTTTTTAGATGCTGTAACACAATCCCTGAGACTGGGTGACTTCCAAGGAATACAGTTTGGGGGCTGGAAGCCCCAGAGCCTGGCTGCAGCATCTTCTCGGGCTCCAGTGAGAGCCTCATGCTGCTTCAATTCATGGTGGAAAGCAGAAGGGCACAGGTCTGTGCAGAGGAGGCAAAGCCTGGAGAGGGGCTCGCTCTACACCCACCGATCCAGTCCCTCAGACAACTTGCCAGACAAAGGCTAACTCCCTCTCAATGGCCTGTCACCTCTTAACGGTCCCACCTCCTAACACCACCACGGTGGCCATCGGGCTTCAACGCATGTTTGGGAAAGGAAACCATAACAGACCCCGTCCAATTCCACGAGTCCTTAAAAGTGGAAAAGGCGGCAGAAGGGAGCAGCCACAGGAGAGGTGCCAAGCAGACTCGACTCCCTGCGCTTGAGGATGAACAAAGAGGCAGCACCAAGGGACACAGGTGGCCTCCGAGGCCAGAGAAGGTGAGGAAGCAATTCTCCCCTAGAGCCCTGCTCAGCGGCACTGTGAGCCCAGGGCTGCCCGGGACCCTGTCAACCTCTGACCTCCTGAAACGTGAAGTAACGCGTGTGTTATTTTGAGCCCCTCTGTTTGTAGCCATTTGTACACAACAGCAAACCAGCTCAGGTGGGGTTCCCTCAAGGGGGTGGCTCAGGCAGGGGTCTGAAGGCGTGGGACAGGCAAAGGGGCCAGACCCTGGTTATCAGCAGCCCCAGATGAACTGCCCATGTGACCACCTCACAGGGATCTGGAGGGGTGATGAGATCATGAGGATGGGGCACAGGGTGCCTTGGGGACAGCCTGGAAGCCTTGGGTGCTCTGAACCAGCAGGGACCTCCCACCATGAACTGGTTCCAGGGGAATCCAAGGCCAAAGCCAGAATGTAACTAAGAAGTCCTCAAGTCCAGACCCGAAGGTAGGGGTCTGCTCAGGAATGCTGTAGCCCTCCAAGGAGGCTCTCTGGACAAGGTTTTCCACTTAAGCTCAGCTCTCAGACCACACAGGAACTCCACCCTGCACGCGCACCTGGAGACCTGGCTCAGAGGCAGCTCAAAACCCTGCTGGCCCCACCCCCAGGGGGCTCCCCATTATGAGGAAGCTTACCACAGCTGCCCACAGCCGTTAGGCAACTGCTCAGGCCACAAGCTAAGCGTGTTCCTTATTCCCAGGTCGGTTAGAGAGGCTGGCTCTGCACGAGGATTCATTTCCACCCTTTGGCTAGGAGGGAATAGGCAGGCCCAGATGGAGACCTGAATATCGGGCCATCTGCACAGGCAGGGTTCCCGGGTGGGCTGCGGCATCATGTGGGCAGGTGAGGGGGAAAATAAGCCTTAGTTAGGGCTGGAATCCCACTTCCTAGTTTAAAGAATCTTTTAAGTCTCAGAAAACTCAATAAACATTCAAATGCATCCACCGGCAGAATCTTTCCTACCCAGTACTGATTGACATAGCCAACTCACCCTCCACTCTTGGTGTTTTGTGTTCACAGAAAGCACATAAAAACAAATAAGCTATCGGCCATTACGTTACTCTATGGGGTGAAATGGGTTTTGCACAAATGTTAAAGGACTTTTAAACCCAGCGTCATTTCCAGCATTGAAGGGGCCATCAGAGGAAGTCTGGGGGAATTGGTCACAACACTCCTCATAAGAGGACCTTGGTGCACAAGAAGCATCTCTAGAGTCAGCTTCTCCTTTCTCTTTTCCGAGCGCCAGGATATTTATTGTCATCATGTGAAGGTCCATTAGTGACTGTCCTGGAAATGGCTCTTTCAAGGTCAGTGAAACACAAGCAAAGGGGCAAACTAAGAAATGGCTCCAAATGCAGGCAGTTCTGTGGCTCTCGGTGGAGAAGGGGGGCCCAGTCCAAAGGAAAGCTGTCCCCAGAGCTTCCAGGCTGGCACGCTCGCTGATTAAATCAGCGACAGCCTAACCACAGAAACCGGCTGCCGCTTTCCTGCCAGACGCTGCCATGTGCAAGTGCAGGCCAGGATCCGCAGAAGCCCCTCGGGCTGAGGTCTCCTGTGGCCACTGCATCTTTCCCTGCCCAGTGCTATTCCCTGGGCCTGACCTATCCCCAGGGCCCCAGCTCCCCTGTTGGGTTCGTGCACCCTCCACAAGAGGCTGGAGAGCGCAGTCAGAGAAGCTGCTCCCAGAAAAGCCACAGATGGGCTGGGGCTGGCTCCTCACCTCCTGGCCAGCAGCTCTGGCTAGGGACCCTGCTCCAGCTCCAGGCACTGTCCTTCCTGTCCCCTCCCACCAGAGTGGTAGGTGCTGTGCTCCCTGCTGCTGTGCTGAGGTCCTGCCCTACCCCCCCTCCCTGTACGGACTCTCCTCAGGTGCCCTACTTGATGACCTCTCTGCTTCCTGCAGGACCTAAGTGCTCTTCCCTCTTCTGGAAGAATCCTCCTTGAGCTGCCCTAAACACTTGAAGTCAAGAGCCCTCAATCTAGAACAGAAACGTCCTGAGCCTCAAATAGCTCACAATTGTTCCAGGAGAGCCAGTGTGCTTTGCCAAGCCACTTTCTGACCTTCAGGTCAGGGGCCAGGATGTCCACGCCTTCAGTCCACACAGGGCCTGCTCTGCAGGTGGATCTGGCCATACCTGCCCCAGAAGACCCCCTTCCCTGCCAAGCTCATGGCCCCTGAAGGCAGTGGCTAAGATGGCACGTGGGGCCGAGGGTGGGCCTGGGAAGGAGAAATGTGAGTGACCAGAGGCAAGGACAGTGAATGGCATCCCTGGTCCCCTCCCCACTGTCCCACCTCTTCTCTCCCCTTTCAGCCAACAGCCTGCTCTAAGGCCAGAGGCAGCTTTGGTGTCTTGCTTTCTGCATCCAATGACAATCATCCAGGCCACACTGAAGTCAGAGGTTGAGGCCATGAGCACCCAGAACCTCGGCCCTGTGGCCTGGAGTTCTGGCCTAGACCCAGCAAGTTTCCACAGGCCCACGAACCTCAGCGTGGTGAGGGGCTTGCGCCAGCCGTGCAGGGTCAGAGCTCGGCTTGGCCACTCAGCAGGAGTGAGTTCCAGGTAAAGATCTTCATCCGGCTTCCCCAGGGGTGGACACCAACTCAGGGTCTGGAAGCACAGGCAGGGGAGTGGGCGGTGCCAAGGGACAGGAAGAGAGCCAATGAGAGTGAGGGAGTGGGCGGTGCCCAGTGGGGAGTTCACCCGCAGGGAGCCTAGGGCTTTGGTGGGACCCCAGTGCCCACCGAGGGCATGGAAGCTGTGGTGTCGCCTGCCCACCTTCCCCCTCCTTGGATGGGGATCTGAGGAGGGCTCCAGGTGTCACTCTCTGGCACCTCACACCAGCCAGGCGCACAGGCCACTCTCTCCCTCTGCCAGAGAACACCCACAGAGAGAGACACAGAAGTCACCGGTGTGTGCAGGAACAGTCTGTAGGTGACCTCAGACGTGGGTTGAGGAGTCACCCACAGCACACCACTCGCTCCTCTGAGCCTCACTGAACAACAGGACTGTGAGACCGGTGGGCGCGGAGCTCTCTGGAGAGCAGCTGGGGCGACACACTGTCATCACAGCTCTGTCTCGCAGCCACAGCTGTTCCCGGGTTGCAGGGCACCATGGCGCTGTCTCCCAGCACAGGCGTCCCAGGAGGGAAGGTGACAAGGGCAGGAGGAGGGCCCCCAGCAGGGCAGCATTGAAGGCTGGGGGTATTTTGATCAGCAGGAGGATCCAATTTGATGACCAAACATTTCCTCAGGGAAATTGCCACCACTGACCCTGGAAGGGACGTCATTCAGGGGGAATCGGGGTACAGCCCGTCTGTGGAAAGGGACAGAAGCCAGGGCCTCGAGAGGTGAGGACTTGCCACCAGGTTGGTGTCCTGAGGCTGAGGCCTGTCCCCCATCACCACCACCTGGCCTGGACTCAGCCCACTGAGTCCCTGCCCTGAGCCTCCCAGCTCTGCCTCCTCCAGATGGCCACAGTGGGCCTGAGGCACCATTAGGACAGGTGCCAGCTCTTAAAGGGCCAGCTGCCCCATTCTGCCGTCCAGCTCCCTCCTCATGCAAGGCTCTCGAAAATGCCACTTGCAACTGTGATAAAGCCAAGTGTCACCACCCAGGAGAAGAAATATCAGGCGAGCCTGGTCTCGGGCTCCCTGGAACCTGCCATGGGTTGAAATCCTCTCGATTCTGTAAGCCATTCCTGAGACTTTCAGAAGCCGGACACGAGGAGTGAGGCAGGAGGGGAACAGACCCAAGTCAATGGCAATAACACCACAGCCGTCTGACAACTGAGAAGGGTTAAAGGACGATGGGAAAGCAGACAAAGGAGCAGCAAGTGTGCCTGGGGCGCGAAGGGCTGGCAGTTAGTTGGGTCTGAATGGATGCGTAGGAGTTTGCCAGGCCCAGGGAAAGGAGCTTGGGAAGGACAGTCCAGGTGGAAGAATCATCATTCAGTGCCTGTGCTTCTGCCAGCCAATAAACAAGCTGACCATCATGCCTCTTTGGAGAGCAGCTGGGGCAACACACTGTCATCTAAGAATTGAGGGCCAAGCTCATTTTTTACAGAAAAATCCCTCTGTGAGCACCATCAGGGTGGCCTGATGCTGGGAAGGGTGCAGGGGAGAGGGAAGCCCTGGTCTGTCTGCCAGGCTCTGCTGCACACTGGACGTCTAGGGAGCCCTCACACAGCTGCCAGGTGGACACAAGTCCCCACGTTGCTCTGGAGTCAGACTCACAGAATGCATGTTCTGGAAGGTCCCCCCATTCACAGGTGAGTCACCAAGATGAGACTGGGCTGATGGCACACGTGTCCTTCAGCCAGTACTGGAGCGGCCCCCTGGTGCCAGGCAAAGCGCTAGGCCTCAGCGACACGGCAGAGAATAAAACAGTGGAGACCGTGACCCTTGTGGGGTTCACACTGTGGCAGAGAAACAGAAAACAAAATAATAATTTGACTGAGAGAGGCTCTGTGAGGGCAATGCACAGCGACGTGACGGCAGAGTTGGCCAAACTGTGGCCCTTGACCAAATCCAGCCCGCAGCCTCTTCAACAAAAGGACTGAAATCTAGGGGATTTCAATCCAAAGAATGACAGGCCTTCGGCCAGAGCTCAAACCCACAAAGCCTCCGATATTTGCTCTCTGTCTCTGGACAGGAAAAAGTCTGCAAGGTAGAAGGGGGTGCTCTCCACCAGCAAGTCGGGTTCCTGCTACCTTCTCAGTCTGCCTCTGCGTCCCGAGGACGAAACCCTGAAATGGTTCGTCAGAGTGCACTTACTCAGCCACCTGCCTGTCGCCAGAGTCCCGATTTCCAGGCGTTTCCTCCCGACCTGCTGTCGGGGTCTTGCTCAAGTGACGTGGGCCTGAGCAGCAATGGGGCTCACACTGGCAGACCAGGGAGCCACATGGGCACCCGCTTCCCTCCACTGCCCTGGCCCCTCTGCCCAACCCTCCTCCTGCTGCTGGAAGCCTTGGTAAAAAAGCAGAACCGTGTGCATGCTGCTTCAGGACCCCTCCCTGGAAATCCCACGTGCATACTCTGCCTTCTCTTATTTTAGTCAAATACATTTCTCAGTTCAGGTTTAATATTGATACCAAAACTTTAATTTGATATTGTAAGTGAGCCCATCCCTGAGACTCGAATCTGGCACCGGGCAACAAGGAAAGCAATGCTTATTCGAAACAAATCAAATACACCAGTCCAGCTCACCTGGAGAGACCATCCGTGAACACGCTCCAGCAGTGTGGTGGAGGGAACCCACAGAGCAAGAAGAGCAGCCCAGACCCCAGCTCAGCTCAGCCCTCCGCACCCTCCGGGAAACAGTCCATTGCATTTCTGAGCCAAAAAGGAACCAAGGTGACACTTTTAAAAAGTTTGTCACATCAACACTGAACAAAATCTTTTCTCTCTCACCAGCTCACCACCCTGGAAGGCTCCCAATGAAACTCATGCCTCATGGAAAACTAACCACACCTGAACAGTTAACCTGGCCATTGTAAGTGAGCTCGTCCCTGAGATTCGAGTAGCTTCTATGTCCACACAAAGCGACGGGACAAATTCTTCCTATGGTCATGGGGAGCACTCTTCCTTTAGGGATAGTGTGCACATGTGTATGCACGAGTGCGCTGGGAATTGAACCCAGGGCTTTGCACGTCTTAGCAACTGCTCAACTGAGCCCCACACCCGGCCCCAGAAGGGATCCTTCAAAGGAATAAACACAGAAGAACAAAATGAGTGAGAACCAGCAGCCACACGGAGGCTGGCCCCTGATGAACGAGGAAGGCTGGGGGGGGAAGCCGAGGGACTGCAGACCAGGGACCCGGGCTGGGGGTGTCAGTGGGGTTCACACAGGAGAAGACCTGCGCGTGGTCCCAGGAGGCCTCAGACCTGATTCCTCCTCCTCTCCCCAGGCCAACGCCCTCTGGCCCTGGGGGACCGTGGACATGAATCCATCCCTGCCATAAGGACACTGAGGACCTGTCGGGAGGAGCTGCGCCCAAGACGGGGCATGGAGTCAAAGCTTAAATATGGCTATGAGACCCACAGGCTCCTTCCCCCGCTCAGGTCTCAGAACGCCGGCGAAAACAAAAGCAGGGGCCTGGAAGATTCTTCCCAGGCAACCTGACCGGCTCCGGAGAAACGCAGCTCAGCCCAAGGATCTGTCTCCTGTCTTCTAAGGACGGACGCTGGTCATGCTTTTCTTGGGGGAATACGTCACTGAGAGTTGACTCCTGTCGGAAAACACAGCTTCCTGCAGTTACTCTCCGTTGGCTCCCACCATTTCTCGTTCAGAAGAGGGGAAATCGGACACGGGGTTGGACGTGTGCGGTTACAAGTTCCCAGAGTCAACTTAGGTCTCTCTTATGATCGTCTCCCCACAGCTGAGCTAAATCACCCCAGAGCAAGAGTCTCCACTCTGCAATTTGAACCACCTGGGGTGCCTTAAAAAATACCAGTCCCACAGCCCCTCTGCCCGAGATTCTGATTTAATTAGCGGGAGAGAGCCAGGTTTTCTCGTTTTAAAACCTCCCCCCACGAAAAAATGAAATGAAATAAAAACTCCCCAGGTGATTCTAAAGTGCAGGAAGATTCAGAAACCACGGCCTTTGAGTGAAGCCATTGACGCCTGCACGCGTGCGAGCAGAGTCAGCCTTTTAGAACACACATTTAAATAAAATGATATCCAAGAAACACTTTTAACATGTAAGACAGACCAAAATAATCTACGTGCAGGAAATAGAAACTATGCAGGAAGAGAAAATATTTGAGCCAGAGGAAACCATGAAATCAAAAAGAGATACTGTAAAAAAAAAAAAAAAAAGAAAAGAAAGAAGGAGAAACATCTATGCAACCAAAAATAACTTTAAAATAGCAGAAAATTTTTAAAAATATATCCGATAAAGTCTTGGAAGTTGGAAAGATGATGAAATCTCCCCACAAATAGAACAAAAGGTCAAGAAAACTAGCTGAAGAAATCAGAGGGTAACCCCAAGAAGTCCAACATCAAAATAAGATGTCCCAGAAAGATAGACCAGAGAAACAGAAGGGAAGAAAACGTCAAAAAGAAATAAATTTAAGATGAAGGCCCCAAGTTTTCAGATTGAGAAGCCAGGAAACCCAGTGGGTGGGAACAGACCTCCTCAAAGGCAGGAGATGATTAAACTGAGTCCAAGTTTCTCTCCAATAGAAGCTAAAAGACAATAGAGCAATTTACTGAAGGAAAAATATTTCTACCTAGGACCCTCTTTCTAGACAAACTGCTAAACTATCAACTAAGAATAGAGTAGAGTAGACAGATCCAGATTTGAAAAACCAAAAATGTTGCCAGGGGTGTTGGGGCATGCCTGGAAGGCTCAGGCAGGAGGACTGCAAGTTCAATGCCAGCCTGGCAACTCAGCAAGGCCCTAGGCAACTTAGCGAGACCCTGTCTCTCTATAAAATATAAAAAGGGATGGGGATATGGCTCAATAGTTAACACCCCTGGGTTCAATCCCTGGTACAAAAAAAAAAATCAAAAATATTCTCTCTCTTGTACCTTTCCTCAGAATGTTTTTAGAGATATTCCACCAAAATGAAGAAAAGGAATCCAGGAGAGAGGTAAAGAAGAAGATCCAGAAAAATGTGGCTCCCAGGATGACCTAAAGAGCAACTAATCCAGATGACACTGGGCTTTCCCAGCATCCTTTGCAGCAAAGGCCTGAGCATGTGACCTTAGCTCCACCAATGGGTTGCACCCAAGAGATTTCACTTGTAGAGAAAACCATGAAAAGGACAGGTGTCAGTGGGAAACTACTCTCAGGAAAAGACAGAGGAGGCATCTAACCTGCGGGGAGTGCAGGGATGGAGACTTGGGCATCCCTGACACCTAGCTCTGCCCTGGATATTCAACCTTCAAACCCAGATCTCCTCCCTCCCTCCTGAAGACTCTGGAATTGATGGACATACTGTAACAAATTGCTCTTTTAGCATTCTGCTTTTTGCTACTAAGTTCCTGATAGAATGTGACCAAGTATTTAGGGCTGAATTCATAAGTACAGTCACGTGGCACGTAAAATATTTTGGTTCAAAACAGACCATGCATAGAACAGTGTATCAAATTGCCTGGTGATGATGTAATCAGCTTAGTTTGGTAAGCACACTCTGTGACATCGGCACAATGACAAAATTATCTAACAATGTGTTTCTCAGAATGTGTCCCTTTCATTAATAATGCATGATTGTATACAGAAAAAAATTTTAAAAGGCAATTATCAACTCCAAGAAGAAAAAAAAAAAAAAAACATATAAGAAAACAGGAGAGTGCGTATATACTACATGGGTCACTTGGGAACAATATGTTTGACCTTATTAGTGTAACACTGAAATTTGATTAAAAGTCATATCAGGAGTGGGGACAGGAGAAGTGTGTGTGTGTGTGTGTGTCTGCGAGAGGGTAGGAGAGGTATTAGCTTCCTGCGGCTGCTATAACAAATTACCACAAATGTGGTGACCTGAAATGACACAAATTTATTCTCTTACACTTACAGGCCAGAAGTCAGAGGCTCTCACTGGGATATAAGCAAGGGGCCAGACTCTAAAGAAGATCCAGTCCCTCACTCCTTACGCTGAGAGGACTGAAGTACTGCTTTCCTTGCTGGCTGTTAGTGGGAGGGTTTCCACTCCTGGAATCCACCCATATTCCTTTCCTGGGAGCACGCTTTCCTATAGACCTCCTCCTAGCTTCCACTGACCCTCCTCCCAACTAGTAACCCAACTCTCAGTCACCTCACATGTCCCCTCTTCTAATTCCCTTATAAACTGAAATTGCACCAGTTCTACCTACTGAAGGAAGCTTATAAGTACTGGAGGAGTGAAAAAAAATAAACAGTGACAAGTCAACCTGAGACAGACAGGAAAAAGTATAAGTGAGATGCAATAAGGCATCAACTGGACGTCCAGGGAGAGAACCTCCCTCTCTTTTCAGAGAACTTGAGGCAGAAAGAACATGATGGCTGGAGCTGCTGCAGCCATTCTGTAACTCTGGATTAAGTCTTGAGAATGGAGCCAACATGGAAGAGAAAAGGAAAAAAGAAAAAGATGCCACATCCCAGTGATATCACTGTAGCTAACTAGTGTTCCCCTCCAGTGTCTGTGGCCTGGGGACTTCTGATTCTAATAACAGTCATTTCCCTGAAGCAATGATTATACATCAGAATCACATGGGATACATTAAAAAAAAAAGAAAAGAAAAGAAAACAGGTCTGATCCCATTCCTCGGATTTCTGATCCTCTTGATCTGGATTGGAACAGCCCTGGAAGGAAGGGGAAGGGAGTCAGGAAAGGACAGAAAGAGAGAGAGAATTTCTGCCAGCTCTTCTCATTTTGATAAGGTTGGTCTGATAAGGCTTGGCTCCCGCCACGTTATTCAGGTATTCCCGCAAAACAAGCGCCAATGAGTTTAGCTTCCTCTCCTCCTCCCCTTCGCCTGAGGGACCCCTTGACATTTGGTGGAGCAGAAGCAGAGACTGTGGCGGTTCAGGCTTCATTCTAGAAGGCAAAGGCAGGGCTCTGCCCTGGGAGAGCAGCGATCCCTCCCTGGGTGCCCTGCAGGAGCTGATGCGCCCAGGGAGCCTGACTCAGGCGTCGGTGTGAGGCCAGTGCCCAGGCTGGGAGGGGACAGGAAGGCTGGCCCCACTCCGTGGCCCTCCTGGGACCTCCAAGAGCCAGAGGGAGAGCGGGTGGAGGTGGCTGGCTGGGCACAGAGACCCGCGAACGTGTGCTTGGAGACAGAGTTGGCACACGCTGGTCTCGGGGACTGCTGCAGCGAGGTGGGGACAGGGCGGAGCGCAAGCGCCCAGCCAGCCCCAGATTCTGCGTGGCCCCGGGCACCACACGGAGCCTGGACTCTGCCTGGTTGGGCCCTGAGCCATCCCCATCCCTAGGACAGCTCCCCTCACCATCCCCAAACACGGCTGGGGCAGCAGGCGGAGGGAGGAGAAGCAAGGGTTCCCTTTGGGCTTGATGTGGTGCCCCGTGGAACGTCCCCAGAGTCCAGAGCCCAGAGTCATCCCATTCCTAAAAGGAGAAGCAGCGCCCCGCCCCCCCCCCGCCCCCCCCCCCCCCCCCGCAAGGGCCAGCAGGCGTCCAGGAGGCTGTACTGTGCTGGGGGTGGCTGTGGGCACCTGTGTGCTCAGAGGCCCCTGTTTTCCTGTTTGGAGGAGCTGGGCTCCTGGCCGGAGGTAAGGCCGGGCCCAGCTCAACCTGTCCCCACTGCAGATGTTGTTCTCACGGGAAAGGCCCTCCAGACGGAACTTCTGAGTGGAAGATGGGGGAAGCCCGAGAGGCCGCAAGGGTAATGACACAGACAGAATGCATTGCTTTTCCTATTATTGGTATTATTTTGGTATGAGTGAAGCCAGATTTAAAGTTAGGTAGTCAGTGTAGTTAGGTAAATCGGGTCTAATATCGAGTGAAATCTAAAATGGAGGCCATGCTGGGAATGACTCAGGGAAAACGCAGGACAACTCATGGAATGTTAATGAAGTCCTGAAAAGGCCCTAGGCCAAAGTCCACCTCAAAGAAATGTTAATGGAGCCCAGGAAACAGCCCCAACAGACTTGAAGATAGCCCATCCCAAAAAGTGATAATTAAGCCCACCTGTAGGCCTCCAACCTACATTCCATCACTGAAAGAACTATAAAAAGGGGAAAGAACAGCCTTTCCACGGATTCCACCTCTTGGGTCCCCTTCTTCCTCCGGGAGAAGTCTTTTCTGCTGTCCTTTAATAAACTTCTAATTTCTATTCTGACCTTGCCTCGGCATGTGCTTCTTTGGTGTTATTCTTCAACACTGGGGAAGCAAGAACTCGTCACCGGTCAACAGCGGTTTCATGAGGGGCGCTTAACCCGCGGAGCCACATCCCAGCCCTTTGTATTTTTTGAGAAAGGCCTTGCTAAGTTGCTGAGGCTGGTTACAAACTTGGGATCCTCCTACCCCAGCCTCCCAAGCCCCTGGGATTACAGGTGTGCACCACCGCACCCAGCAGCATTTTATTATTTTGAACAGCTGATAGCACCTACGCTCAAACCAACCCTATGGGTAGGTACTGTTTTGATGATATCCATTTTGCAGATAAGGAAACGGAGGCTCAGAGAGGTAAAGTGATTTCCCCCAAGTTGCACAGCTAGTCAGTTGCCAGAACAGAGAAGGTACGGATGATGCCCAAGAAGTACTTTTATAAAAAATTATTTTGTCTTCAACAACTACAACTGCTCTGGCTGGTTCTCTCCAGCTGAAGCAGGTAACTGTGGCACAAAACTGCCCAAACCCCTCCTGGCTTTGAATTCAGCATGGGCTGGGGCCAGGGAGTAGGAGAGTGAGGATATGAGCCCCCTCGGGGGAGCAGGGAGCTCAGCAGGACCAGCTGGTGAGAGAACATACCAGGGGCCCAGCCTGCAGGAGCCCCGCCTCCTCCCAGGGATCCACAGGCCCTCTCCTAGCCTGTGAGGTCTTTCCTCAAGTGTCACCTGCATGACACGCTGACCACTTGCACCAGAATCTCCAACCCCTCTTCTCCTATCCGCCCTCACACACACACACACACACACACACACACACACACACACACTTTTGCCACCATCATGCGCCTCCCCTGGCATGAGTCTAGCCTGCTCTCTGCAGACTGTCCAGGGGGCTCAGAAGGCCCTGCTCCCCGCCCCAGGCTCTAGGGCCACGCGGCAGCCCTGCCCCTGCTGAGCATCAGCCTGTGGTCTCCAGCTCCAGCCTGCAGAGTGACCACCCAGGAGTCCTGTCCAGTCAGGAGGGCAGCACAGTCTGGGAATCTGCATTTGTAATGAGATCCTGGGGTGCTGTGGGCGGGACCAGAGTCAGGTTTGGAGGCCAGAGGGTCAGTGCTCCCCCAGTCTCTCTCCCTCCTCCCTCCCCTCCTCCTTCTGTCTGTCTGTCTCTCCCCCACCCATCCCTCCTCATCATCTCCAGCTTCCCTCTCCCCATTCCCACCCCAGGAACTAACCAGCACCCTCAGGAACTGCTCCATCCTGCTGGACTGGAAGGTCAAGACCTCTGACCTGTCCCCAGGGGCTCCTCAGTTACAGAGGCAAAGACACTGCTGAGGCCAGAGAGGCCCCAGGATTCAGTCAGCGGAGCTGGGCGCCTGCCTCCCTCCCTAATAGCCACATAATGGCTCCTATTAACAGCCCATCAAAGGCAATTACTCCTCCAGGAAACAAAGCCCCCCACGGCCATTTTTCTCTGCGTGTAGAAAATGTGCTCCTTCCACACCTGCAGCCTGGCCTCCGGCTGCGCTGTCTTCTTCTGGCCATCCCCCAGCGGCTTCCCGCTGACTGCTCGGCCACCCACCCTCTCCAGGGTCCAAGAGGAGTCCTGCATCCTCTTCACGTCTGCGAGGGCGTTTGACAGAGTGTGGAGCCATCGAGGACCGCCACAGCCTGTCCTGCAGGAGCCAGCACCTCTGCGCAGCAGAAAGACATACGGCCTGCAAACCGTCACTGCCCACAGGTCGGACAGTTAAGAGCCCACGGTGAGTCCCCCCTCCTGTGCTCCCGCCCCTACTCTGAGAGCTTTACCTATCATATCTCATTTAATGTCACAACACTGAGTGTGAAGCAGGGACAGTTATTATCCGCACTTCCCAACTAAGGGAACCAAACTTAGAGGTTATTACCTCTTTGCCTCAAGTTGGATTTCACACCACAGCAACCAATCTCCAATCTTTAAAAAGATTTTAGTGGATTTCTTTTTTTAAGTATAAACTATGAGAAGTAAAACAAAAGCTAGGAAGAACTAAGAGAGAATATCTTTATGACCTCTGGGTAAGCAACGATGTAGTCACAGGGACACAAAAGAGCAGGAGGAGATGCTCAAGAATTTTCTCAGCTTGCGCTCCTACCTTCCTGCAACTGTGGAAGAGGTTATGAAGGCACGGAAGGGGAAACCTGTCGCCTTGTCGATCCCAAACAAGGGCTGAGGATCCAGGTGGTGGACACCAGGGGGCGCCCTTCTCCCAGTGCCTCTTCCCCGCCAGCCCTCTGCCTCTGCTCTGCCTGCCCCAGCTGTCTCCCAGCAGCCCGGCCAAGGAAAGATCAGAATCTCCCGGAGAGGTCAGGAAGGAGGAGCCCAGGCCCCCAGGACTGCACTCCACAGGCTGCAAGGTCCATGATCCTCCTATCCTCACACGGCCTGGTCGCGAGCTCCCACCACAAGCCACTGGAGTGCCACTGAGGTTCTGAAGGTCAAATGCGTGCTGAAGCCTCCCAGCAAGTGCCCAGGCTCCTAGGCCTGCTGCGCTGTCCCCTTCTTGGAGCAGCTCCTTTGGTCCCAGCTGCCCAGGGCTCTCTGGGAGCATCGCTGCATTGTTTGCAGAATTAAGTGGGGGTGAATCCATGGACCTGGGGAGGGCCCGTGATGTGCCAAGGGTCCCATCTGGTTCCCAGGAAGGGCGGGGGGAAGTCCCAGAACCATGGAGTGGAAGGTCAGGCCAAAGAGTGGACCCTGGGCTGCTGCCCCAGCTACAGCCCCACCTGCAGCAATGCCAAAGTCAGGTACACCTGTGGTACACCTGTGGTACACCTGGAAGACGCATCTTTCCTACGTCTGCTAGGAAGAGGTAAGGACTAAGTTCAGGAACCAGGCCTCAGCAAGAGGAACTGAAGACCCAGCCGCGACTGGTATTCCCACCACAGAGTTTCCAAGCCAAGGCCGTGAGCTGTCGCAGGCCTGACCACCTGGCCCAGGCAGAGGCAGGAGGAGCACAGGCTGAGCTGAGGGAGGGCGTGCAGGAGTCCACTCGTGGCTGGGAATTCCTGTCACGGGCAGCAGCCCGGCACTCAGGCAGACCCGGGAGGAATCCCACGGCACCCAACCCACGGGGACCTGGCATGTTATTTCCCTTCCCTGAGCCTCGGCCATGCCCTGAATAAAAAGAGGAAAATAATCCAACTTAATCCATGAAGTGAACCGGGATGAGGCACCGCGCTCACCCAGCTTAACCCGGATCCGTCTCTCAGATCTACAGCTGAGCTTAATTTTTGTCCAACTTAATTTCTGTTGCAAGCCCCCTTCCCACTGAGCGGGAGAAACACAACCAAGGAATCCCATCCCCTCAATTCTCTCTGGGTCGGCTTCCAAATTCCATGTCTTACAGACCTGGGGGGCGGGGGGTGGACAGCGACGTGCTGCAGCCGGCCTCTGTCCAGCTGACCTCTTCTAAGACACCTGCGAGACCCACCTGTGGGGTCTCTGCTACCTCCCTCCCCCACACCAAGGCCCTTCAAGCCGTCAGCACTCATCCTGGCCAGGGTCTCTCACTCTCATTGTAAGTAACATTTTGGGACCAGATAATCCATTGTCTGGACAGGCCCCGTCCTGTCCAGTGTGGGTGTTTAGGGGTGTTATAGTTTGGATGTGAGGTGTCCCCCAAAAGCTCCTCTGTGACACAGTACAAGAAGATCAGAGGAGAAATGATTGGGTTGTGAGAGTCTTAACCCAGCCAGTGAATTAATCCCCTGATAGGGATTAACTGAGTGGTAACTGAAGGTGGGCACGGGGTGGCTGGAGGAGGTGGGCATTAGGGGTGTGGCTTGGGGGTATATATTTGTAGCTGGCTACTGGAGAGCTCTCTCTCTCTGCTTCCCAATCATGATGCGAGCTTCTTCTCTCCACCACACTCTCTCACCATGATGTTGAGCCTCACCGCAAGCCCTGAGGAATGGAGCTGGCCTTCCATGGACTAAGACTTCTGAAACCATGAGCCTTCAAATAAACTTTTCCTCCATTAAAATTGTTACGATCCCATCTTTCAGTCACAGCAGCAAAAAAAAAAAAAGCTAACTAAACCAAGCAGCATTCCTGGCCTTGACCCATGAGATGCAGCAAGCACCTCCCCACACACCTGTAGTGCCAACCAAAAACGTCTCTAATATTTCCAAATGTCCCCTGGGAGGCAAAGTCATCCCTGGTTGAGCACCACAGTCCCGGGCTACTCAGCCCGTCCTGCTTCCCTCTATACACGGGTGCAGTGGCCCTCATGGGGTCTCTCCAGCCCTTGGTCCTGTGCCACAGTCTCTGTCTGGGCACAAATCACGAGTCTCCACACAGCTTGCAGATTCAAACAGCAATTCTTTATTCCCGAACTCACACCGGCCGTCTACAAACACGTTCTGGGGGAATCCACGTTCTCTGCCCAAATCCACTTCTCCCAAAATCCACTCTCTGCCCAAATCCACTCCACATGGGCTTCTGTCTCCCAAAATATACTGTCTGACCCTAAGCACTCAAGAGGAACTCAGCAGCAGGATACGCCCTATTCTAAAGGGGGAACACCCTAATCTCCTATTATGCTAAACCGCCCTATTCTAAAGGAGGAACACCCTAAACACGGATCCTGCCCTGGTCCTTGAGCAAGGTCACCTTTCAGAAGTCCTTCCACTAGACAGCATGGGAGTAAGCTGGCAAGGAATTTGTCATACCTACTTGGCTGATGGCTCCCAGCAGTCCTGACCCACCTGGTCAGCCTTTCTGCCCTGACCACTCTGAGTAGCCCAGAGCCCCCAGAGCTCTGTGGAGACCCTGGACACCAGCTGCAGAATGAGGGGGCTGGCACAGGAGACGCGGCATCCCCTGAAGAGCATGCCCAGGATGCAGCTCCAGGCACTCAGAACAGGCAGTGAGGAGGGGCCCTCACCTGTGGGAGAGGGGCTCCACCCCAGACTCCCTGCTACAGTGTGAATGTGTACCCAAGTTCACGTGTTGGAAACTTAAATCCCCCGTTCAACAGCACACAGGAGCGGGACCTATGAGGTGATGAGGTCATGAGGGTCCCCTTCTCATGGATGCATTAAAAAATGCCATCATGGAAGAGGAGGGCTAGTGAACAAGGGGGGTGGGTTTCTGATAAAAGGATGAGACTGGCCCCTTCCCTTCCCTCTCCCAAGTGCACTCTCTTGTCCTTCCGCCTTTCTCCAGCCCTGGGACTTCCAAGCCTCCAGAATAGGAAGAAATAAATCTCTCTTCTTGATAAATGACTGTCCTGGGTATTCTAATGTAGCAGCACAAAATAGATGAAGACTCTCACCATTACAGATGTTCAGACCAGCTGCCCGGCACATCTGCCCTGCCCTGCCCTGCAGATCCTTGGCATGATCTCAGGTCCCCATGCTGCAGCCTGAGCCACTGAAGTTGGCCTAGGAGTCGCTTCCCAGATGTGCACTTCAATCATCATTAAAAGGAAGACCAAAGACCAAATATGCTATGTGCACGTATGACTATGTCTGATGCGTTCCAATTTAACATGGAACTGTAATGCACCAACTTAAGAATAAATAAGTAGAAGGAAGACTAATAGAGTACAGAAAGGGGATTAGGAGGAGGGAGGGAGGGGAGGGAAAAAGGAAGCCCGGGGAATGGAAATGCAGCAAACCATGCTTTAGGCATTTTTGTCAAAATGAACCCATTATTATGTATAAACTATAGAGTACTAATAAAAAATAAATTTAAAATATGTGTTGGAACCTCCTACCATTTTGAGTGCTGTCCAACTCATGAATTGTTCTTTGCTTAAATAAACTCAGTTAAATTAAAAGGCAAAAACAAAATACTCAAAATTACTCTAATTCACTACTGCCTAAAAAAAAGTGCAGGAGCTAAGTCTGTGGGGGAAACAGCATCATTAACTGCAGGCATCAGGAGGCAAGAGAAGCAAAGAGAGAGCCATGTCTTTGACTTTGTGAAATCTGTTTGAATTAAAATGTGTTTTACCTCCTTCTCTTCAAGAACAATAGTCCCTTCAGAGCATCTCCTAATCCTAGGTGCCAAAAGGCAAATCTTTTTATTGGTTTTGTTTGTTTGGGGTTTGGGTTTTAGGGGGATTTTGTTGTTGTTTTTTGTTTTGTTTTTGTTTTTGATACCATGGATTAAACCCAGGGGTGCTTCACCATTGAGCCACATCCCCAGCCCTTTTTATTACCTGCTGAGGCTGGCTTTGCACTTGTGATCCTCCTCCCTTGGCCTCCTGAGTCTCCAGGATTACAGGCACTTGCCACCATGCCCAGTGCAAATATGTTCTCCCATCCAAGGCAGAAGTGGCTGGAGTAGCCAGGCATCCCAAGGCCAGCAGGAGAGCCTTTAAGATACTCAAGGTCTTGTTCTAGCCCAAATTCTCAGACAACTACCCAAACCTTCCAACCGCCCCCACAGTGGAGATCCCTCCTCGCCTCCCCTTGAGAATGGACCTTCTGAACATTCTGAAATTCACCTGTGCCACAGGAAGAACTGGTTTGACAATGACTCCAAGGCGCAACAACCACCATGTACAAAGAACAATAAAAATGAAAAACACCGTGAACCTCAACAGACATAACACAATCAAACCACGAATGGCCACAGCAGCCCGACACGGGAAGCCACGGGACCTGTGCCCTAGAGAAGCTCCCAGGCCAAGTGCTGGGAAATGTCCTGCTGCCCCCTGGTCTCCCCTGGATAAAGCAGGGCTGCTTACCAGACTCATTCATCAAGTAAGTGTGCTGAGTGTCCACTGTCTTGGGAGAGGCGGCTGCAGCATGGCCAGGTTCCTATTTCCTTCTCTCTTGTCCTCAGGGAACTTGAGTTCCCCAGGGGGAGGCTGACTCTGAGCACCCCCACACCATGAGAAGCGCTCTGGGAGGCAGCCACCTCTGCCCTTCAGAATCGACAGGTGCATCACGGTGTGTTAAGGGACAGACTCAGGTAAGCCCAGAGGGCAGTTCTGGCCTGCAGTGAATGAGGTGGGAGTGGGACCAGCCCACCCCCGTGCCCACAGTCAGACTCCTCTGCAACAGACCCAAGGGCTGTCTGTGTGGGTCTTGAGGCAGTTCAGAGACGAAAATCTGGGGCCTGTCACAATCCATCCCAAGAGGAAATGTATGCCTTCTCATCCGTAAGGTCCTGCCATCTGCCCCCTTTATCCCATCCTTACCAGATCCTGTGAAGGAGGCAGAGCTGTGGCCATCAGTCCCATTTTGCAGGTAGGGAAATGGAGGCCCAGAAGGTCACATGACTCTGTAGCCACCAGGTCCCCTAGCCAGAGCTCTGTCTGCCCCATGCTGCCTCCCAACCAGGCTGGCATTACACAGGAGGTGACAGTCTCTCAGTCCCAGGAGGCTTGGGGAGTTCTTCTCAGCAGAATCCAGGTCTGGGTTCCAAGAAAGGCCCGTGACCTCCCTTGGTGACCCCGACTCCTGGAGAGCCTGCCTGAGTCCAGGCAATGAGACAGCCCCGCTGCTGCTCCCAAAACACCTCTGCAGCTGAGAAATCACCCTCAGATACGTGGAACCAGAGACCTTTCTTCACAAAGCCAAGAAAGAATTGTGTGGCGTTTGGGACACTTTCATGCATTTCACATTTCACATTTCTTGTATCTGGATATCAAAACCAAGGACACCTGAGAGTGGGTGGGGGTAAGTAGGTGAGTACAGGGGTCAGAGTCACCCTAAATTCTCCTGCATTGCCACGTGGACGAAGCCCTCAGACCCAGCTCCAGAAGAGGATGGTCTTGCAGGCACCACCGTCTCTTGATGGGTGGCTGTACTTGGGTGATAGGTTTATTTCTGCTACATTTTCTCCCTCTAGAACCAAGAGGAAGAGGAAACTTATACTGCCAAGGGACAATGAGACAGGATCAAGACAGCCAGGGTCACAGAAGCCCCCAGACACTAAAATCGAGGCTTGTCCTAGGCTGCCCAACTTCCACACCCCCTCCATAAAGTCCAGGAGTTCCATACTGTTATGGGCTGAAATGTGTCCCCCGCCCCCAATATTTATATGTTGAAATTCTAACCCCTAGTACTGCAGAATGTGTCTTTATTTGGAGATAGGGTCTTTAAAGAGAGAATTAAGGTTACATGAGGTCCTTGAGGTGGCCCCTAATCCAAAATAGAATTGGCGTTCTTAGGAGAGGAGGGAGGATTCTGGGAAGGTGGCAGATTAGAAAGCAATAGAGATCTGTCGCTCTTCCTTTTGGGGCCTTACACTAACAAGTAGGATGTCTGAAATCAACTGCATATCAAAGAAAACCTAGAAAGTAATCATGCATGCCCAAGAAAAGGTGCAGGTCTAGAAAAGATCTTCTTTTCTCAGAAAAGAAAGCCTTGTGTTTATACCTCAAGTGATCCTTGACACTAAAGCAGCCTATGATGATAATGATGATGATGATAATTTAAAAAAAAAAAAAAATAGTGTTTCTGTGGGGGAACAAAGTTTGAGAAGTGGGGAAAATCCGATTTCCAGAGTTACTATATTATTACATTCAAATGTTCAATTTAGAAAAAAAAAATCACAAGCATACAAAGGGGGAAAATGGCCCAATAGAGAGACAAATATAATACTTACATACGTTCATACATATTGTCTCTGAAAAAGATCTGATATGGATCTGCTAGACAAAGATTTTAAAACCATAATTATCATATATATTATCTAAAACTAAAGAAGATGAAGCAAAAGTCAAGAAATGGTATATACATTTTGTAAATGGTATTTACAAAAGGTAAAATATCAAAATAGAGCCAGATGTGATGGCACATGTCTCTAATCCCAGTGATTTGGAAGACTGAGGCAGAAGGTTTGCAAGTTCATGGCCAGCCTGGGCAACTTAGTGAGATCCTGTTTCACATAAAAAAAATAAAAATAAAAAGGACAGGTGGTGTACCTCATCCCCAGTACTACCCAAAAACAGAAAGAAAGAAGAAACTACAAAGAAATTCTGGAGCTGAAAATAATAAAATAAATGAAAGGTTCACTAGAAGGAATCAAAAGTAAATTTGAGCAGGCAGAAGAAAGGATCAGTGAACTTGAAGATAGGACAATGGAAATTATTAAGGCTGAAGAATAGAAGGAAAAAAAAATATTGAAGTGGACAGACCTAAGGGATCTATGGGACACCATCAGCAGATCAATATACACACTGAGGGACTTCCAGAAGAGAAAGGAGGAAAAAAAAAAAACTCTTTAAAAAAGAATGGCTGAGATCTTCACAAATTTAATGAGAGACATGAATATAAACCACCATGAAGCTCAAGAACTCGAAGTAAGACAAATTCAAAGAGAACACAGTGAGATACACTATAATCAAACTTTCAAAAGACAAAGAGAGAGTCTTGAGAGAAGCAAGACAGATGCAACTCATCACATACACGGGATCCCAATAAGGCTATTAGCAGATTTCCCACTAGAAACTTTGGAGCCAGAAGGCAGTGAGTAAATATATACTCAAAGTGCCAAAGAAAGAAAGCTGTCAACCAAGAATCCTAGGTCCAGGAAAACTGTTCTTTGAAAATGAGGAAGAAATTAAGACAAGTTGAGGAAGTTTGTTACCCATGGACCTGCCCTGTAAGAATTGCTCAAGAGAGTCCTCTAGAATGTAATGAGAGGACACTAGACAGTAATTTGAAAACACATAAAGAAATAAACATCCCAACACAGGTAAATGCCTGGGCAATTATAAAAGCTAGTATTATTGTATTAAAGGTTGATAACTCTACTTTTTGTTTTCTACATGATTTAAGAGAATAAAATACTTTTAAAACAATTAGTCTAAAAGCTAAAATACTTTTTGTTACTTTGGTTTGTAAACCAACATTTCTTTCTCTACATAATGTAAGAAATGAATGGATTTAAAGTGGTTATTAGTTTAT
This sequence comes from Callospermophilus lateralis, assembly GCF_048772815.1. Taxonomy (NCBI): domain Eukaryota; kingdom Metazoa; phylum Chordata; class Mammalia; order Rodentia; family Sciuridae; genus Callospermophilus; species Callospermophilus lateralis. The sequence goes on from NC_135319.1 coordinate 82,828,266, forward strand.
GTTTGGAGGCACACAATGTGTGTGTGTGTGTGTGTGTGTGTGTGTGTGTGAGAGAGACATATAATTTATGTCTAAACTAAAAGAAGTGGCCAGAGCTATAAAGAAGCAGAGTTTTCTTATATGACTAAAGTTAAGCTGACATAAATCCAAATTAGAGTGCTAAAACTTTAGGATGTTAAATGTAATCTCCATGGTAACCACACTGAAAAATGGCAATAGAATATATACAAAAGGAAATAAGGAAGAAATTTAAACGTTTCAGTATCCCCCCAAAAAAGTAAATACAAGAAAATAATAATATAGTAAATGAGAGAGCAAAAAAAATCTATGAAGCATATAAAAAATAAGTAGTTAAATGACAAATGTAAATCCTTCTGTACATAATCAGTTTAAATGTAAATGGATTAAACTCTCCGATTGAAAAACAGAGATCAGCAAATGGATTTACAAAAACACAATCCAACTATTTGCTGACTACAAGAGACCCACTTTAGATTCACAGTCATGATAGCCAGATAAAGTGGCCCACGCCTATAATTCCAGCAACTTGGAAAGCTGAGGCAGGAGGATTGCAAGTTCTAGGTCAGTCTGAGCAACTTAGCAAGACCCTGTCTCAAAAAATAAAAAGGATGTAGTTCAGTAGTAGAGCACCCCTATATTCACACCTAAGCACTGGAAAAAAATTGGAAATCCACAGACACAAATAGATTGGGAACAATGAAAGAAAAAGATAACTCATGCAAACAGTAACCAAAACAGAGCAGAGGTAATTTACTAATTTCAGACAAAATAGACTTTAAATAAAAAAAAAAGTTGCAAGAGACCAAAAGGGCATTATATAGTAATAAAAGGTTCAATACAGCAAGAAAATAACAACTATAAATATTTATGCACCTAATAACAGAACATCAAAATAGATAAAGCAAAAAACTGAATGAATTCAAAGTTGAAATAAATTGTTCTACAATGACAGTTGGAAACTTCACTACCCCACTTGCAATAATGGATAGCACCAGACAGAAAATAAGTGAGGAAATAAAGAACTTAAGCAATACAATAAACCAACAAGATCCAACAGACACATAAAGACACTTCATCCAACAACACATACATTCTTCTCATGGGAACATGAAACATCTACCAGGATAGAATGTCGGTTAGGCCACAAGTTAAACCTCAGTAAATTTTAAAAGATGGATATCATAACAAAGTGTCTTCTCCAACTGCAATAAGATGACGTTAACACCCAATAACATAAGCAAAATTGGAAGAGCCACACATCTGTGGAAATTAACAACATACTCCTAACCAACCAATGTCCAAAGAAGCAATCCCGAGGGAAATTAGAAAATACTTAGAGATGGATGAAAACAAAACACAGCATACCAGAACTCTCAGGATGCAGAAAAAATAGCAGTGCTAAAAAGGAAACGTACAGCTATAAACACTTGCATCAAAAACCAGGAAGATCTCAAGTCAATGACCTAACATTAAAACTCAGCAAACTGGACTAGCAGAAGGAAGAAAAAAAATAAAGATCAGAGCAGAGAGCTGAGCATGAAGAGCAGTGGTGGAGTGCTGGCCTAGCACGCACAAGGCCTGGGGCTCAATCCCCAGCCCAGGAAATACATTAAAAATTAGAGTAGAGAGATAGATAAAATCAAGAAAAGAAAAGCAACAGAGAAAAAAAAAAAATCATGAAACCAAAGTCGATACTTTGAAAAGATAACAAAACTGACCAACATTTAGGTAAAGAGAAACTCCTAGAAGAAAACAGAAAAAAAGCTTCATGCCAGTGGATTTGGCAACAAATGATTTCTTGAATGTGGCGCTCAGGCAGGGCAACAAAAGAAAAACTAGGCAAAACGGGATTTCATGAAAATCAAAAAACTTCTGTGCATCAAAAGACAACCCAACCGAGTAAACAGGCAGCCCACATTATGGGAGAAAATGTGCGCAAATCATGTATCTGGTAAGGGACTCACATCCAGAGTGTATCGAGAACTGCACAACATCACAACCACCACAAAAACTCAACTCAGAAATGGACAAAGGACTTGAACTCACATTTCTTCCAAGAGGACTCTGACAAGCGTCCCCGGAGGACAGCACTCACACCTGCTGTCGCAATCTGTTGCCGGAGGAATGAGGAGCTTCCCGAGTGACTCTGTGGGAGGGGGCTCTTGGAAGCTTGTACCTGGCTGCCTCTGGACATCATCCAACCTGCCTTTCCCGTTTGCTGCTTTTCCTTGTATCCTTTTTCTATCATAAATCTCAGCCATGGATTCGATCCTTTGAGTCCAAATCTGGACCCACTCCTCCTCCCCCTCCCACAGATGGCCCTTCACCCTCCCCTCATTTGGAGCATGTTCTCCTCAGACTGGACCCAGACCTTGTCCCAGCACCAGTGCTGGCTGACCAGGACAGGAACCTTCTGGAAAGCCTGCTGGCCATGCAGGTTCCGGCATTGGTCCACACCTTGATTCAGCGTCTGGAGCCAGCTCTGGGTACCAGAGCATTGCCAAGTGCTCCGAGATTCTGATGCTCCTTCAGCCCGGGGAATCTGGTTTAGAGGAAGACCTCCTCTGCCCAGAATCTGGACACCTAAGGTTCAGCACTAGCTCAGACACTGGTCTCAGGGGCTCTCTTGGGCACATCTTCTCCACAGGGCTCCATTTCCCTCCACCAGTAATTAAGGGACTTGGCTCCCGTTCAGGGCTGGTAGTATTTTGAGGGCCTTCTGGGAGTCTGATGAGAGCGATGATCCCTCCCCCTAGGAAACACACAAGCACAGAAGCATAATTTGACCTACAACCTAGACACTCTCTCGATTCCCACATGAAGGTCCCTGGCTGATTCACCTGTAAGTCCCACCACCTCTCGCACTGATTCTATCAACAGCCCAACCAGGCAATGAGGCTCTTCACCTCAGACCCCCCACTCATGGACTGATGTTTTTTTGCAACCTAATGTCTGTAAAATTGCAGACACCAAGACTAATTTTCTCTCCGGAGTGCTACAGACAGAGATAGAGCATTATATTAAGTACGGTTATTAAATTTCCATATTTAGACGTGCAAAGCCAAGCTCCTCCAGGAGTCCTTGGAAGCCATTCAGTTACCAATAATCAGATCTGCGGCTGTGGCAGCAATTCTCCACATTGTCATTTGGGTGGAGTGGAGGCTGAGATCCCCGTCTCAGCTGTGGTGGAGGCTGACGTCCCCATCCAGACTCTCCCCGAGATGCCTGTGGGTCCTGGCCACCCATGAGTACAGGCAGAAAGTAAAGAGGGGAGAGATGAGACCAGAGGAACGGTTGTCTCCTCTGAGGAACCCTCCGGACCTCCCAGGCACACCTGGTGACGGCCTCCTCTGGACTCGGGCAGCCCTCTGCCTGGGCAGCTACATAGGCTGTGAAGTGGCCTGGCTGCTATGAGGGCCCCCAGAGTGTGAGCAACATGAGCTCCCAACTCAGCTCTGCGTCCAGGTCAGATGCCCAGTAACCACAGAGTGGCCGGGAAGAGGGGACCAGCCACGGGGCTGCGGCCTGCTGCTTTCCTAATGTCTGGTTAGTCTTGGAAATGTATCTCCTCTCAGCTCCCGGGGAAGCCATGGCCAAGCTCGGATTCAGGTACGGAAACAGGACCTCAGTCAGGGTTTTGTAGAAACTGTCAGAGAAGCAGCCTTCTCTTTCCACTGGGGATCTGAAGCTCACTGGATGGAAGTGTAAGTCCACAGGCGGCCCCTCTGCTGAGGGGATGGAGCATGACCCTCCAGTGGAGGCCAGCTTGGAGGTGAGTGGTGCTGAGAGAAGAGGAGGTCTTGATGATCTTGTCTGAGGCTCTGGATCCAGCTGTGCCTGAAGCCTGTGTCAGTCTTGAATTTCTCAGGTTCATCAGCCAGTAAATTTCCTTTTTGCATGTAAGGTGATTTTCTGTCACTTTCTGTCACTTGATTTCCTGTCACTCTTGTTTTTCCTAGATAAGGCTCCCAGATTCCCAACTTCCCTCTCATTTCCTGGGTACCTTCATAAAGGGTCTATTTATCCTAGGCCTGAGGGTGGTGACGACTTGCTTGAGGTCACGAGAGGCTTAGAAAGGGGCTGCCGTCAGAACTAGGCCGCCCGTCTCTCAGGCCACCCTCCATATGCCACATGGCCTCCCCTTCTCTCCCTGGGGGTCCAGCCTGGGACCAGACCCAGTAGCCAAAGCCACCAAAGGCAACCAAGAGTGAGATGTTTGGTGTATTAGTCAGGGCTCTCTGGAGGAACAGAATCAACAGGAAGTACAATTATAAAAAGGGAATTTATTAGATGGGCTTACATGAGCAGAAGAAGCTGGATAGTCCAGAATGGCAGGCTGCAGAGCTGGAGCAAACAGGAGCTGCGCAGTTGAAGTTGAAGCCTCAGAACAAGAGGGATCGACCATGCTGCCCCAGTCCAGGCTTCTGGAAACTCCCCGGAGATCACTGGCAGAGTCCACTTTAGAAAAGCAAAGGAGTGAGATGTCCTCAGGCGATCACAACAGCAATCAAGAACCCATTCAAGAGCTGGGGTTGTGGCTCAGTGGTAGAGCGCTTGCCTAGCACATGTGAGGCATTGGGTTCAATCCTCAGCACCACATAAAAATAAATAAATAAATAAAATACAGGTACCCTGTCCATCTATAACTAAAAAAAAAAAAAAAAAAAAACAACTCAAGAAGAATCCAGGTTGCATCTGTGGCTGCTTCCTTGTTCTTCCAACTTTTATTAGGAGACATCATCCTATTGGACAGTGCTGCCCACACTTAGGGAGGGTCTCCATTTCAGTTGGCTATCCCACATGCCAATCATCCCTAGACACACCCAGAAGCCTCTTCATCTTTGGTGTCTCTTAATCCAATCAAGTTTAATTCAAATTAACCAGTGCACTCGGTCAGCTATGTTCTACCTCCCCACCCCACAGTGTCCAGGCCACAGACCAGCGAAGGTACAAACAGAGCCGTCCCCATGGCAATCAGCACAGAGGCTACTTCAGCCTGAAAAGGGGTTTTCAACGGGAAGGGAACCAGAGTTAGAAAGGGAACTGGGGAGGGAGCCAACGATAGAGCCCAGAAATGTCATCTCCACTTTGTCCATTGACTTGGCCACTCCTGCTGCTGCTGGGATCAACCCCAAGAACTAACCCACCTGCTAATGTACCCACAGGCAGTTGCCACAGTACCTGCTTACAGACCACCAGGCATCTGCGGGTCCTCGAGCTGGCCAGGGAGGGATGTTTTGCCCCAAGAACAGCAGAGCAGACCAGTCCACAGAGACAGCTGTCAGTCAGCGCCCAGGCCCTGGGCTCCTGGAGTGTGACTGGTGTTGAGAAACTTGGACATAATCTTTCTCATTTTTAGACTAACTTTTCTCTATTGATTGAATTGTAATTTTATCATGCTCTGGTTTGAGAACGTGATCTGTGTATTGTAGTTCTTTATTATTTACTAAGACTTGCTTTGGACGAGTAAGTGATAGATTTTATAAATATTCCACATATGCTCGAAAATTATATGTATTTAAGATAAATTATACGTATTTGTGATAAAACAGGGTTAGGATTCCTTTTGTATCCATCTAATCAAGACTGATAAAGATGTTTTTCAAAATTTGCATCTTTACTAATTTTTTTGGTCTATTAGAGTTCTCATTTTCCAAAAAATATGTTAAAAGTCTCCCATAATAGCTGTAAATGTTTGTTTATTCTCATCCTTTTTTTCTTGTGTATATCTGAAATAACTTTGGTACTAATCCTGTAGGCTATCTCTTCCTCGTGGTGATTCTTCATGTCCTTGTGATTTTAGATTCTAAGTTCATCCTCAGCAGTGGCAAGGCCCCTGAATTGTGAAAGAAAAATAAATAAAGTTCCATGTCAAGTAACCATAAGTTTGACTTGAATTCAGCACCAGAAAGGCCCCAACCATGTCCAGGCCCATCCATGGGCCCACAGCCCCTGGGAGAACATCATGTAATAAGCCGCCCAGAACTTGGTGGACTAAAACAGCAGCATTTATTCCACTCAGAAATCTGCGATCAGGGGCTGGGCTCAGGGGAAATGGGACATCTCTATCCTACTGGCCTCGGCTGGAACAACACAAAGGCCAAGAGCTGGAATGCTGAAGGCTCATCCCAGTGTCCGGCAATTCAAACTGTGGATTCAGATGGTGGGGACTGCAATAGCTCGGACCACCTCAGCCACCTTCCTCTAGCTCTGTGTGGCCTCCACATGTGGCCTCTCCAGGATGACAGCTCTGCCTAGCCAGACTTCTTATATGTTGGCTAAAGAGAGGAGAGAACCATAAGGAAACTGGATCGTGTTTGTTGTTTAGTTTCAGAGCATCATTTCTTCCATGTTGGTTTGTTTTTTTGGTACCAGAGGTGGTTAACCACTGAGCCACGTCCCCAGTCCCCCCGCCCCGACCTTTTTTTTTTTTTTTTGAGACAGGGTTTAAGTTGCTTAGGGCCTTGTTAAATTGTTGAGGCTGGCCTCAAACTTGGAATCCTCCTCAATCTCCTGAGTTGCTGGGATTACAAGCGTGTGCCACAACACCCACATGTTCCAGTTTTTAGACCCAAGACCATCTCCAATTTAAAGAGAGGCATGAAAATCTCAGCAGAGAAATCTCAGCATCACATCTTCAAAGGAACTTGTGAGATGAGCAAGGTGGATTGCAGCCATGTTTGGAAAATATAATCTACCCTGTCCCCTTCAGAAAGAACCCTGCTATGCCACCACGCAACCTTCCCTAATGAGACCTGTCGCCATCAGCCAGGTTCCTGTGCACTGAAGAAGGGGAAATAACCAGACATTTTAGGGACTGCTGAACACTTGCTCTGAACCAGCATGATCCAAAGTGGCCATGGTGTTGTGGATGGAGGACGGATGCAGCAATGTGAACTCCCACCCGTCAAGACTCACATTCCCCAGGGGAACCAGCTCGGGATCACTGACAAGTAGACTAAATTGGGCCACTGTCATCATGGAGGGGCAGCACTTTTTTTCTGGTTGGAATGCAATCTCAAGGTATGGACTTGCCTTTCTTGCTGGCCATCCTGCAAAATCGACCTGCAGAGGCTTCCTGGACACCTAATTCACAGTGGTGGTGTTTACTTGGAGGCCAGGGTAAGGAGAAAAGGAAGACTTACAAACCAAAATAAATAGGGAAATTGTACTACTCAAACCTAACCGTCATCAAGTTCAGATTAGTCAAGGGTCCCTTCTGACAACTGAAGGCCAGCAGATGTAATGTTCCAGGGGAGAACTGTTTTTAAAATTAATGTCCCAAGCCAGGTATGGTGTCATAAATATGTAATCCCAGCTACTCAGGAGGCTGAGGCAGAAGGATCATAAATTTGAGGCCAGATTCTGAAACTTAGACCCTATCTCAAAAAAAGGGTGAGGGGAGTTATGTGTAGATCAATGGTAGAGCTCTTGCCTAGCATACTTGAGACCCCGGATTCAATCCTTGTGCCCCCCTCCAAAAAACTCCTGCCTCACCACAAATTTATTAGATAAAAACTTAAAATGAGGGCTGGGTATATAGCTCAGTTGGTATGCACAAGGCCCTGAGTTCAGTCCCCAGCAACACACACACACACACACAAAAAAAAAAAAAAAAAAAAACCCTTGAAATTAGAAAAAAGTTTTTCAATTATAGGAAAGTATTTCTTCAACTGTCCACTAGGCTTTCTGCAAGTTGCAGACACAGAAACATGAAGACCATTTAATTCTATTTTTTAAAAAATACGATCTAACTTTTATGCTGTAGCCACCCTGAAAACAGTATGTCCCGATATGTATCCCACCAAGTAAACCTCAACTTTCCCAGGAGGTGAAGTTGTGCACTGTCAAGGTCCCCCAGGAAGTCAGCTCTCTGACCTCTCCAAATGGATCCCTGACTGGGCTGCAGCCCATTCCCACAGGGGACCAGCCTGACGCCCTGGCCACCCCTCCCAGGGACCAGGACAGGCTCTGACCGCCAGCTTCATCCTGGCAGATGCCTGGGCCAGGGCTTTGGGCTTCCTCCTCAATCTGGAAACAGTTCTATCTGTTCTCACAGCCTGAGGCGGGTCAGACGGGGTCACGGAGGCACCACCCACGCCCAGCCCCCTTCCTGAAGTAGAAATGGGTGCCCGGTACGATTAGATCTGTTTCTTTTCTTTAAAAGCTTCTCTGCCAGGAGAACTCAGATCCAGTTAGTCACTGAATACAAGTGTTAGCAGCTGCAGAAAGGGGCTCGAGGTGGCCACCATCACTTACTCACCCTTTACTGAATAAACCTCGGCTCAGAGCTGTGAGCCAAAAGAGGAGCCGGGAGGTCCCGCGGAGGAGGACAGCAGAATGTAACAACACTGTGTCAGGGAAATGTGAGTCACTAATTTCAGGAAGGGGGGCAGGGTGGAGACCCACGGGGGTCAGGGAAGTGGTACTGGTCAAGTCTCCTTTAGAGGCAAGAAGCAGAATCCCAGATTAAACTGTCACATTAAAAGAGATTTATTGGATCATCTAACAGGGAAATCCAGGGGTATCCTGCTTCAGGAATAACTGGATCCAGAGGCTCAAGCAATGTTGTCCTTAGGGCTCTGACAGTATATGATTTTCTTTTGCATGGCGGTGCTCTTCCGGTGCAGGCAAGATGGCCACTAGCAGTCACAAACCCCTAACATCCCAGGTGACATGACAAAAAAAGAACGCTTTCCTCTTGTAAGATTCTCAATCTCAGGGAAGGGTCTGGTTAACCCTGGTTGGGTCCCGTCACCCATGCCTGAGCCCATGCCTTGGCCCATCCCTGTGACCAGGGAGAGAGGATTCTGGATTGGTCTGTGTCAGCCCTTCCAGGACCACCTGGCATGAGACAGGCGTTATCCAGAAAAACTTAAGCGAGTTTGGGAAAGCATGCTTCATCAGCCAATGGCCTGAGCAGCCGGAGCCGGCCTTAGGAAACCAGCATGGGACAGGAATGACCCAGAGAACATCTGGCGAGGGAGTGGAAAGCAGAGGAGAGCACCAGAGCTCCAGGCAACTCCTCGCTGTGCTTTGACTCTCTCCTCCCCAGGGCTGTCACTCTGCTGAACCTGGGGGTGGCAGGTGGGCGCAGAGGGAGAGGTGAAGAAGCCCAGAGGACAGGACTCCTGGGTGGGCTATTCTGAGAATGACGTCGCCACCACCAGGTCCTGGCTGGACGCCCCCCAAGCGTCCGGTGCTGGCAACCCCTGGGCAAGTGTAGCTACCGAGACCTGCTGGCAGGTGGGCGAGGTCCCTGCAGAGGCCATCTGGCTGAGTCTCCAGGACAAGGGAGGCCATCGCTGTCAGGCTTCCGTGGCAGACACAGCAGCAACGAGAAGACAGGAGCTCCGTCCGCACCTGGAATCTGACATCCTGCATCCAAACTTGGGTATTTTTTTTAAAAAATGAGTCAGCCAATATACAGCTCAATAAAGAAAAATAAATACTCTAATCCCACCACCTAAGGCCACCGTTTACAACCTTTTATCATCTTCCTATACTTTTATGTATGCATATATACAAAAGCAAAGGTACACACCAACAGTTTAAAAGAAGGGGAGTTCACCGTGTTTGGTGACCCCATTTCACAGTGGGGTGGGTTCACGTTTCCAAGCCACTGCCTGACCTGCTCCTGCAGAGCGGGGCACCTGGGACCTAAAGGAGAGAAGCGACTGGCCAGTTTCACGGAGCAAGTCACAGGTGGGTCTGAAACATGGACCCTGGCTCTGGGTCACTCAGGCCCTTTCCATCCATACTGCTGCCACCCATGACTTCCTTTCTGAAGGTGGCACCAGTGGTCCACCAGGGGCCTGTGGCCTCCGGTGGCAGGCAGCAGCTGGCCAGGAGATCATGCCTTGGACTGCCCCAACAGATCCTGCATGCACCCAGCCCTCAACCTCAGGGCAGCCTGCAGAACAGCCACGGTGCCGGCCTGGCCAGGACCCTGCTTCCTGTCCAGGGGGCTGTCGCCTCCTGTCCTCTGGCTGGACTGGGCTGCACAGGGAGACGGCCCTACACTTTATCTCTGGCTGCGAGATGAAGTGGGCACCTCCCAAGCATAGCCAGGTGGTCAGGATTCTCTGCAGGGCTCGGAGACACATGCTGCGCTTTTCTTTGGTTCCAGAATGGAGCTAATCATTAGCAAATGCCACCCACCTGGATGCCATGGGCCCTGACAATGCATCCAGCATCCTGAAAGGCAACTCCATCACCCAGAACCTTCCCAGGGAACTAGAGGAAAGCGGACAGATAAAATAGCAGCTTGAGACACACCCAATAGGGCTGCTGTCCCCTGAGACACAGGAGGACAATCACAGCTGAATCAGAGAACAGATGGGTGATGGCTGTTCATCTATTGGACTGGGTTCAAATTCCCTTCCAGCTTTCACTGGCTGTGTGGCCTTGGGTATGTTGCATTCCTCTCTGAGCCTCACCCTCCATATCTATAAAATGGAATTGCCCATAATAATCCTCTCTGGGTTGTTGGGGATTAAATGAGTTAACAGTACCGGGTATGCTACTCTTGATTCTTATCATTAGTGTGTGTGTGTGTGTGTGTGTGTGTGTGTGTGTGTATGTACCAGGGATTGAGCTCAGGGGCCCTTCCATCCCCAGCCCTATTTTGTATTTCAGTTAGGGACAGGGTCTCACTGGGTTGGTTTTTATTATTTGGCTGGCAGTCATGCAAACTATCATGTTGGTAAATAACGGCCATATGATAAGATACTCAAAACACCAAATTATGTGTTAGTCACTTTCTAAGCTGTAGTCTACATCTCTTGCTTTCTTTTTTTTTTCTTTTATTTATTTTTTGGTTTTAGGTGAACACAATATCTTTATTTTGTTTCTCTGCGGTACTGAGAATCGAACCCAGTGCCTCACGCATGCTAGGCGAGCACGCTACCACTTGAGCCACATCCCCAGCCCCATCTCTTGCCTTCTTAAACAGAGTAAATGAAATTTAACGTGTACCCAAGAATTCAGAATTAACATTGCCAAATTACTATATTCTGCCCCGTGCAGAAATACCTACAGATGCATGTCCACCTCCTCCTTTACCTCCAATAACTTTTGGTCTGAGCTGAGAAACCAGGTAAAATAGTATGTAAAAGTGTGTGCAAAGGAAGGGCCAACAGGCTCCTAGAGAGGGGCCCACCTTCTGCTTAGCAAAACTGCAGCAGTAGGTCACCTCTGTTCAGAGACATCAATCCCAGGCCTTCCAACTCACTTCCCACTTTGCAGCCTCACCCTGGATGGCCAAGGGCTGGGGAGGGAGGAGTGTCTGGTCAAAAAAAGTGACCATTACTTCCCAGAAGTGTGACACACAAGTTCCTTTCTAGAGATTTCAGTTGAAGTGAATTAAAGTCTCTGACATCTGGGTTTCTCCTTCCAGTCTGGGAGGGACCATTCTGGAGTCATCCTGAGAAGAGCCAGCTGCCAGTGGCCTCAGGGAAACGGTGTGGGTCTCCGGACCTGTGACTCCCCAGCTTGTCATCCACACAGCACTCACAGTGCCCCGCCGGCCCCCACGTTCCCTTTCTGCAGTCCTGGCTCTCCTCGCCCAGCAGACATTTGCAGAAACCAGAACGGGCACCAAGGGTCTCTCCCTCCAGAGCCCCCACCACGTGGAGGAGCAGACAGAAACCAGCCAGGTCCACTCAAGTCTCCTATCGCGTGATGGGGAGGTGACAGGTACAAAGTCCCTGAGGACTCAGAGGTGAAAGTGATCTGCTCTGCTGCGTGGGAAAAGGGGAAGCATTCTGAAGGGAAACTAGAGTCGAGGCTTGAAAGCCTAAAAGGGGGAAGGGAAGTGTATTCCTGGCCGAGCAAGCGGCTTGTGCAGAGGTTTGTGTGAAGTCGAGGCCAGAGCACAAACCTCCCTACAGCATTCAGTCACCACACTGTCCCAAAGGGCCAGAAATCCCCAAGAGCTGACGATGGAGACCCCTAGGTCTGTTTTAAGATTCAGGGACCCAAGGTTCCACATCAGTCCCTCAGCCAGGTCCACCCAAGGAACAGGCATATCTTAATACCTTGCAATCGCTATGCGTGGTGGTCCGTGCCTGTAAACTAGCTATTAGGGAAGCTGAGGCATGAGCGTCAGCAACTGAGTGAAACCCTGTCTCAAAATAAAATAAAATGAAGGTTGGGAATGTAGTTCAGTGGTACAGCATCTCTGGGTTCAATCCCCAGTGCTGGAGTAGCAGGGATCTTGTGGTCACCTGCTGAAATCAGTAACCACAGAGGAGCAACTGGCCCTGCGTACACAATGTTTTCATAGAGCAGCTGATCCCCTGGGCAAACCGACTAAAAATAGCCTTGGGATAGATTTCCAGACAAGACTGACGCATTCAAACCAAAAAGACTCCAAGATTGGCACAGGCGGTGAAACCCAAATATCAGTAGGCTCCTGCAGCCTGCGGAGCACTGGCTCCATCAGCAGCAGATCTGCTCATTGAGCACCTGCCAGACCGGGGAACAGAGACGGGAGTGTGTACCACCCCTTAAATAGACCACGGCTTGTCCACGGCAGGGCTCTACATGTACTGACCCCAAAAGGGTCTAAGACACAGTTAATGAAAAAAGCAAAATGCAGGATTTATGGGATCTCAGCTACATTAAACTTAAAAAGAATGCCCAAGTGTGCATGCATGTGCAAGCACATGGCAAAAAACACAGGGCTACCTCACAAGCCCGTGCAGTGGTACCATTAACCCCACTGAAATTTCTGAGGTCACGGAACCTGACCATGAGATATATAACAACAATTGCTAAGATTTATGCAGCAATTTTTTTAAACATTAAACTCACTCATGAATGAACTGAGGGATGCTGTGTGCCTGGCCCCAACCCTCCCATACTCCCACAGACAAAACAGCACAAACCAAGCCCCACCTCCACCTCCAGAGTGCTCACACTCCAGGGGTTGCCCCTGGGGGAGAAATCACAGAGGGTAAGATGAGGCAGTGTGGGGGGCAACTTTAGTGTCATCTGCATTGTTTGAATTTTTATAATAGGAAAAAAATCCACTATTTGAATAATTAACATGTATTTTTAGTGTTTTCATTGAAAAGGTACTTTTGCATTTGAGGTGCTTACTCTTCAGGTCTCATACCCCAATACTGGGAGATTTTGGTTTGGGTTTTTAATAAATATTTTTTTAATCATACATGGATTATTTATTTTTTTATGTGGTGCTAAGGATCAAACCCAGTGCCTCACACATGCCAGAAGAGTGTGCTTCCACGGAGTCACAACCCCAGCCCCACATTTTTAATAATTTTAGTTTTAATTACTATAATAGTAATGTGCATTGAGAAAAGTAAAATATGTATTTCAAAAATCTAGAAAAAGGCATTCTGAATGTTTTCGCCATACAGAAATGGTGTCTGAGGCGACAGGTACGTTCGCCCTGGTTTGAACAGTGTGCTGTGGAGTCGTGTGGAGACGTGGAAACGATTTGGTACGCTCTGAAGTGAGTAATCAGCAACATCGACTAATAATAAAAGACCAATATGCACAATTTTTATGTGTTTGTGTGTGCATGAAAAAATGAATTTGGTATTTTTTTTTTGAAAAGTGAGACACCGATACGTGCCACTCAGAGGAACCTTGCTATGCTTGTCCCTTCGCTCAACTTTATGCAGCTGTCACCCCATGGGATCTTTAGAGGCACATGATAGTCATTTACAGATCAGTTCTCAACCAGGGGTGACTTCGCCTCTGAGGGACAAGAGGCAAAGTCTGGGGACATTTTGGTTGTCACACTGGAGACAGGGCAATTATTCCTGGCATCTAATGGGTAGGCCCAGGGAGGCTGCTAAGCATTCCACAAGGTTGGGGACAGTGGGGGTAAGACACAATGCAGAACTACTCACCCCAAAACATCCACAGGGCTGAGGCTGGGAACAACAACTAGCCCAAGGTGACGTGGCCAGGGACACAGGCAAGATATTGGCATCCCAAACCCGCGCACACACTACCCTCCAGGCCAAAGGGCAAGTAAAGTTGGAAATGGGATTAAGATTTCTAGTCAGCTGATCCTAAAATAGGGAGAGGATCTGTATTATCCAGGGGTGCAATCACCGGGGCCCTTAAAAGGAAGAGGTGTCATAGAGATGCGGAGTGGGACTGACTCACCCAACACGCTAGTTTTGAAGATGGGAGACCCCCAAAGCCTAGCTCGTGACCCATGTTAGAAGAAGGGGGAAAGTATCTGTAATCTCATCCCATATCCCAGGGAGAACCACTGTTATTATTTCAGAGTTACACCAGTTACAGATTTAAATTGTGAGCATTTGCCCAGGTCATTAAAATTAAAACATAACTTCCATTGACTATATAATAACCACCATCACTGAACTACTCTTTTTTTTGGGGGGGGGGGGTTTACTAAGGATTAAACCCAGGGTCACTCTACCACTGAGCTACATCTCCAGCCCTTTTCATTTTCTATTTTTAGCAAGGTCTCACTAAGTTGCCTAGGCTGGTCTTGAACTTTTGATTCTCCTGCCTCAGCTCCAAATAGTGAGGATTACAGTCCTGCACCATGCCCAACTAAGGTGTTCCTCCCCCACTTTGGCCATTAGGTTGTTTTCAATTCTGTACTATTACAAACAACCCCACAAATAATGATTTTTGCTGTAATTTCTGAGTGCATCTTGGGTTACAGTCAGCACATAATGATATTTCAGTCAACAACAGATGCATAAGATAACAGAGCCATGAGATGACAAGCTGTCTTTTTTGTTTTTTTTTTAAATACCAGGGATTGAACTCAGGGGCACTCGACCACTGAGCCACATCCCCACTGAGCCACATCCCCACATCCCCAGCCCTATTTTGTATTTTATTAGAGACTGAGTTGCTTAGGACCTTGAGATTGCTGAGGCTGGCTTTGAACTTGCAATTCTCCTGTCTCAGCCTCCTGAGCCGCTGGGGTTACAGGAGTGTACCACCACGCCTGGCTTTGTGACAGCTGTCGTAATTGATCTCACAATGAGGGAATCATCCATTCTATGAGACATTTCTCAGGCCAGGTCCCTGTTAAGAAGTGACTGTTTCCTTAGAATGAATTCCTAGAAGTGAAATCACTGATCCAACAGGAAGGAAAATGTTGACACTCTTAACAGACCCCACCAAAGGACCCTCCCACACAGGAGGCACAGGAAAGTATCCACTTCATCATATTCCTCAAAAAGCCAAAGGATTTTTAAAATATAATGTGATCGATACAAATTGTATCTTGTTTTAATTTGCCCTTCTTTGATTATTAAAGGAGTTGGACCATTTTATCTTCCATTTGCAAATCGCTTTATTTCCTCCAAGAATCCTTTTTCCATATACATTGCCTATCTTCTACTTCTATGTTAATTTTCTAGCCAGTTCATGGTTTTGCTTGGGTTGGTTTTTACAGTGCCAGGGACGAAACCCAGGGCCTCACACATGCTAGGCAAGCGCTCTACCACTGAGCCACACTCCCAGCCATGTGTGTGTGTGTGTGTGTGTGTGCGCGTGCGCGCGCATGCTATCACTGGGAATTGAACCCAGGGGTGCTCTACCACTGGCCTCCACCCCTAGTCACTTCTATTTTTAGTGTGAGACAGGGCCTAAGTTGCCTAGGCTGGCCTGGGACTGGAAATCAGTCTCCCTGACTGCCTCAGTCTCCTCAAATAGCTGGGATTACAGGCATGCACCACCATGCCCAGCAAGGTTTGTTTACATAAGTAAATATCAACAATAAAAACAGTGGCCCTGTATTCTCATATGTGCAATAGACATTTTAGAAACCATATTTTGGGGAGGTATTTGCCATGTACATTTGTCATGTTTTATAAAGATATTTGCCATAAACAGTCGTTTGCTGTGGCCCTTTAAAACTTTGTCATTGTTATTGTTTTATACCCTCTTTGCCCCCAGGTTGTTAGATCTTTTGCTTTTTCCTTTGGAATTTCATCCATCATCTAAATGCCTTTCAAGACCCTCCCTGTTCAGAAAAGGAATAAATATTTACATGCATTTCCTTCTAGGTTGTGTGTGCACAGTTTAATTTCCTAAACTTAACTCTTTAATTTACAATCCATTGGACCATAAAATGCCAACCATGAAGACACAGTTCATGCAACATTTCAAAGTTATAAACAGATGGAAAAGTGAAATTATAACCCCAAGAAAAATTTAGCAAAAGCAAGCTTGAATGCGACATACACTAGATTACAGGTGTCCTTGCTGTGGTGCGGCAAGGCTGTTAGGCACAAAGGGCGAGCAGATCACACAAGACCCCCCAGTAGAAGCATCCCCTCTCCACAGACAAAGCCTTGTTCAACATGTCCTGCCTCACACTGAGATCCCTAGGGCTGGCCACTGGAGTAGATGCTCTGGTTCCCCTGGACTTCCTCCTTCTACGCCATGCTCAAGTTCACAAAGAAGCCAAAGGCCCTGCCTGGGGCTGCCTGAGTTCTGCTTCCCTGTCCATCTCCCACACCCAGGGGAGGAAGGATGGAAACTCCTCTAACCAACTCCAAGTGGAGATGGGTGTCCTCCTGGATAGAGAAGCCAGATCATCAAAGAGGGGATGGGTTACAGCCTGAAGCAGTACTTCTCCCTTCTCCATTGTGTGTCTGTGTCTGTGAGGTGCTGAGGACTGAACCCAGGGTCTCACCCATGCTAGGCAAGTGCTCTGCCACTAGCTACACCCCAAGCCTGGAGCAGTAATTCTCAACGGCAGTGTCTAGCCAGGACCTACTAATAATAAAGGACCAAAGACTGCAAATAATTCACACTTTGCCAAAACTTTTCCCCCCTATTTTTAGGAAATAGGGTCTCACTGTGTGGCCCAGGCTGACCCCCAAACTCCCAGAATCAAGCGATTCCCCTGCCTTGGTCTCTCAAGTAGCTGGGACTACAGATACCCCCACCACATGCAGCAAAACTTCTCATTTTTAGTATGTAGCTTCAAAAGACACACACACACACACACACACACACACACACACACACACACAGAGCAAAACTATGTATAAACCATGTGCTTTTCCATCACTTTCAGTCGCCTTCTCTGGTCCCACACGGTCCCCAGAGAAGCACTGTCCCAAGCCTCCCAGTCATTCCCTTGCTCTCCCCTACAGCTGTACATTTTCATGTTTTTTTGGTGTTAAAATTTCTTAGACCAAATAAATTCAGTGAAGTGTGTTTGAGCAACACAAAAACAATTCTCAAATCCAGCAGCTCCTGAAGCCAGAACAGTGTGATCACTTACAGGAGAGCAGAAGTGAGGCTCGGAAAACAACCTAATTATCTATAGCCTAGTCAATCAACCAGTCAATTGGTTACAGATTAACTAGTTAATTGCTTACAGCTTAATTGGCTACAGTGCCCGTGCAATCAACCACAGCTCAGTCACTGCAATTAAACTATATTGGTTTGGTGTGTGGGGCCCGGTTCAGATGCTCCTAGAAGTTCATGGCCGCCTGCAAAATACTATTTAACATTATATTTATCAAAATTGAAACAGAATACATTTCATTCTTTTGCAATCATATTTTTTTTTCATTCAACATTATGCCCACGTTTTCTCACGAAGCTCTAATTCACGCATTAATGCTGCTCAATGTGTTCCACTGAATAAACACATCACAAGTTATGTATCCTGTCTACTGTTGATGAACAGTTGGGCTATTTCCAGTTTGGGGCAATTAAGAGTAATGCTGCTGCTGGGTGCAGTGGCACATGCTTGTAATCCCAGCATCTTAGGAGGCTGAGACAGGAGGATTGCTAATTCTAAGCCAGCCTCAGCAAAAGCAAGGCGCTAAGCAATTCAGAGACCCTGTCTCTAAATTTAAAAAATACAAAAATAGGGCTGGGGATGTGGCTCAGCAGTGGAGTACACACCCCACCCCAAAAAAAATGAAGAATGCTGCTGCGAACATCTTTTACAACTTTGAGGTATAACTTATATCACACAAAACTCATTATATAAGTGGGCCCATTTATAAATACATATAGTTATGCAAATGCATACAGTTGTGCACCCTCACCACTTCATCTTAGAACACTTCCATAAATAACCCAGGAGCTCCTCCTGCCCCTCTGCAGTCAGCCCCACCCACCCACCATGAATATCTCCAAGCAACTGCTAATCTGCTTCCAAACTCTATATCACTATCTTTTCTAGAAATTTCATACAAGTTGAACTGTACAATATCTTTTGTGTCTGGCTTCTTTCGCTTAGCAGTTTTTGAGGGTCATCTATCCTGTTGTATATACCCATAGGTTTTCCCTTTTTATTGCTGAGGAGTAGTGGTTCATTCTGTGGATATACCACACTTTGTTGATTCATCAGTTGGTGGATTATATTCAGGCTATTATGAATGATACTGCTAAGAATACTGGTGTACTAGGCTTTGGACCTCTGTTTTCATTTCTCTTGGGTACATACATGCTCTAGGAGTACGAGTCATTTGGTAAATTTATTTATTTTTTGTTTAATTTTTGGCCATGCTGGAGATCAGACCCAGAGACTCCGACAGGCTAGGCAAGTGTTCTGCTGCTGAGCTACACCCCCAGCCCTTTTTATTTTGAAACAAAGTCTCACCAAGTTGTCCAGACTAGCCTTGGACTTGTGACCTTCCTGCCCCAGCCTCCAAATTGCTGGGATTAAAGGATTGTGCCACCATGCCCCACTAGAGTGCTTTTAAAAGGACTTGATTTTGTTTGGGGGACATCTGACATGGAATGTGATGTACCCATTTTGCCCCAAGTGATACTTGCTCTGTCCCTTCCCACTGCTGTGCACTGCTGGCCTTTCCAACCCCCCTAGCAGAAACTCAGCTACCCCAAGAACAACCAGGTGCATCTGAAGAGGCTCACACCCAGCTTGGAGTGAGAACAACAAAGGTGCAAGTCTCAGCCCTGCTACTTCTTAGCAGCAGAAGTCTCTGCAGTAGCAGAGCGAATCAGCCCTAGCCCTACAGGGCAGCTGGGCGAGGTGGGAGCCGCTAGGCAAGGTGGGGGCCGCTGGGCGAGGTGGGGGCCGCTGGAGTGACACGTAGAGGAATTATTTCTATTTCTATCAGCTGGGAGCCTTTAGCCCACAGGCAGGGGAAAGCCATACCCTAAAGCACCTGCCCTCAATCCCCACTACCCCTTTGAGACCTTGTCTACACACAGGCAATTTTGTCAACCAAGTCAGCTACAAGAATACCCAGCTCCAAGTGGCTCAAACAAGGAAGTTTACGCTTCCAGTGTGCTGAGTTATCTTGTGCAAACAGTCACCAAGTCACCCCAGGACTGGGTCAGCAGCCCTCTTCTTACCCCCATTGTGACCAGGGGAAATGAGATGTTTTCTGCTTGTCCTAAACCTATAAGCGGCTGCCACTTTACATATGAGGAGTCCCTTCACTTTTCAGAGGAAAGAGCTGTGGCCCAGAGGCGTTAGGTTCCTCATCCAAGGCCACCTGTGTCTTTGCAACCTGGCCCAGCAAGCTCCCCATTTCAGCAAGGGATGCTTCCAGAGGCAGGACCTGGACAGAATCAACACTCTGCAGGCAAGATCCCCCCCATGCCAGCCCCTCCTCACCCCTGCAACCCCACAGCTGGGGCAGCTGAAACATTTCTGGCCCCTTGCAAAAGCTTGGCAAGCAGACCAGCAGGAACCCAGAGCCCGACAAACAGCACCTCTAGAGCTGCTGGACACCAGCCAAGCTGCCCCATTCCCCAGGGCTGACTTCATGCTTCTGAAGAGCACAAGGCCTGTGTGCAGTCTCTCAGGGTTCAGCTCTTGTGCCAGCAAAGGAAACAGCCCTGGCTGGGGACATGCAGAGAGGTGAGAATGTGGAGCCCAGGCAGCCCCACCACCACCACCCATAGGAAACTGAGCAACACCCCTGACTGCTAAAATGAGGCCTGATGCCCACCTGTCTTCTTGCCTTGACTGTCTGAGGGTGTCCTCTGGAGAAATGTCCACACCCTGGCTACTTCCACCTGTTTCGTTCCAGACTCCTGGAAAGTGAACAAAAGACAGTCAGACTTCATGGGAAGTACTAAGACCCACTCTCAAGTCAGTCCTCCCACCTCAAAGAGCTGGCAAGCTCACTGCCAGGCTGAGGACTGTGCTTGGTGACAAAAGTAACCATTTATTTTACCCAGAGCTGGAGCAGTTGCCACTTTGCCCCTTCTATGGTGACTAACAGCAAAGGCTTCCAGGGTACAATGCCCAGCATGCGCCCGTGACAAACACCTTCATGCTTCACTTCCACTTTCAGTTTTTCCTTTTGGGCCAAATGCCTGCTTGACAGTGGGCAACGGTGACAACGAGCAAGGTGAGCAGCCACGGAAATAACACGTGGCCAGACTCCAGAACACACTTGTTCCTTCCACTTCCTTCTGGGGCATCTCTGTCCTGTCACCACTGCCCACTCACTCAGGCTGCAAGTCCCCAGCAAGGCATTTGTTCTTATTCAAGTTCATATCCAAGTTCCTATTCTCCTCATTCCATCACATAAGAACTATGTGGGGCAAGAAAGAAGGTCTCCGTTTGTTTGCCTTCCTTCGTTGGGCCTGACCCAGAGGGAGCAGAAACAGTAGTTTTAAACTTTCCTTGCTGAACTTTTTCTCAGAATGATGGTTCCCACTCTTCAGAGCTCAAAAAGTCTGCGTCCCTTGGAGGTATGCAGGCTGCAGGATCACGGTGGAATTTTCCATTTATAGAATAATAATCTTCATACCACTCTGGGGCCTGCATTCTCATGGTAAGAGCTCAAGTTCAGTGTCAGCAAACCTGCCAGGCTTCTGTGGGAGTCCCAGAGCACTTGGGCTCTTCTATTTATTTTTGGTGGAAGAGGGGGAAGAAATAAAGGATGACTTTTTAACTTGAGTGCCAACACAAACTTGAATGAGGAACTGTATTGGCAAGTGGATTGTACTACTGCCTGGTTGCAGGTCTCATATCACCTTTTGTCGGGGGCTAAGAGCCCTAACCCAACAGGTGATCAGAACAGGCACCACTTTACTGCCTCAAGTCCTTCCCTGTGCCTGCCAGCAGGCCTTGGATTGCTTCCTGCAGGCAGGGGCCCAAGCTACAGGCACATCAGACCGTCTCACTACTCTTTCCACCTTCCCTTGCTCTGCATTTGAATTCTGTCCATGCATGTACCAATTCCATCTCTTGAAATACCTTCTAGACATGGTGTGGTGGGGAAGCCACAGTGTCAAGAGAGATTGGGCCCCAGTCCTGGTTGTGGCTATCACACAGTTAACTGTGTAACCTCAAAAAAGTCTTTTCTTCAGAGGCTCATTTTCTTCATCTGTAAAGACTAGTAGGAATGAGACCAAAGACCTCTTCCACCACTAACACTGATTCACCCACTCATTCATTTTAATGTCAGCCCAGGCCAACATTAGCATCCTCTGCCAGGCCACCCTAAACCTGGAGGGTACAGCCAGACCTGGAAGTGTGACTTCGGGCCTAACCAGGGCTTTCAACATCAGGGATCCCATCTCTTAGTTTGAATACCCATTGCACGGTCCAGAGCCGGGGAAGGAAAGCCTTGACCTGCCACTGGCCCAGAGCATGCATTTTACTGTGCAATATCTAGGTCACATCCTAGAAGAGCCCTCAGTGCCTCAAAACTTTCCTTCTTTTGATCTTAAAGGGGGAAAAAAATTACCTCTTCCTGGGAAAGGCAAGACAACCTGTCATCCTATCAGTCAATCAAAAAAGTATCTAAATTTTGTTCTCCAATGTTTTTACAAATGAAAATCTTATTCGCCTCAAAGCATTAAATTATAATGTTGGATATGCTATTTTTCAAATTGCATACACCCTAGATTTCAATACAGACCCCCCAGGGGAGAGAGACTTCACACCCATCATCATCATCACTGTCCTAAGCTCTGTGACGGGTGGCGATTTTCTGGCCCTGCCCTCACTCCTACCTAAGTCACCAGCGAATGGCCCCAGACTGAACACCTGTAGGAAGGCTCTAGGTCCTGTGGGAAACTCCAGCGCACCTCCGCTATTTACTAAAACTGAAAGCTCTCTGAGCCTTGGAGGTTTGTGAGTATTTCATTCGCCAGAAAACGTTCCCGAGCCCTGTGCGATCGAAGTTACTGGGTCGCTGGGCGGCTACGATGTAAGAGGTGCATCCTGAGATCTCCCCCGTGTCCTACCTCCTACGGCTTTTCTTGCGCACGTTGGCGAGAAGCTAGGAGGCAAAAAGAGGGCTTCTCAATCCGCAGCCCACGGTCATCCTAGGCTGGAAGGTGGCATCCCCCGCCCGCCATCCCGAACCCTGACTTCGTCGACCCTCACCAGCAGACCCAGGGAGGCCCAGGCCTGATCACCTGTTCCAGTCCCAGGGTCCAGCTCTGGAATCAAGGCGAGCCTCCGCGCCTCCGCCCGGGTCGGCTCTCCCCTACTTTCCCTCACCTCCCCGCTGCGCGTGCCGCGCACGCCCCCTCCCCAGCCGCCACCAATCAGCATCGGGAGCGGCGCCCGTGGCGCTGGGGCTCCGGTCCGCAGCCAGTTAGCGCCGCGGTCCGAGGCGGCGCCTCGCCCGCCCCCTCACAATATGAAAGGCGCCCCGCAGCTGGCGAGGCGGGCGCAGCGCGCTGGGCGCGGGAGCCGCGCGGGTCTGAGCGGAGCGCGCGCACTGCCCGCCCGCCCCCGGCGCGCCCGCCTCTGCTCCGCCTCCGTCCGGGGCGCAGGCGAGGTGGCCCGGGCGGGGGAGCGCAGGGGGCAGGGCCGCAGCGGCGAGGAGGGGCGCGGGGAGGAGCGGGCCCGATAAAAAGCAGCGAGGCGGCCCCACCCCGCGGCTGACCGGCGGGCAGGCTCGGCGCGTCCCTTCCGTCCGGCCTGCGCCGGCGGCAGGGAGGCGGCGTGCGGCCCGCAGCCCGCCCATGGAGGCTTTTCCCTGGGCGCCCCGCTCGCCCCGCCGTGGCCGCGCCCCCGCGCCCATGGCGGTCGTGCCCAGTGCCCGCTACGTGAGTGCCCAGGGTCAGGCGCACCCGCAGCCCTTCAGCTCGTGGAACGACTACCTGGGGCTTGCTACGCTCATCACCAAGGCGGTGGACGGCGAACCGCGCTTCGGCTGCGCCCGTGGCGAGGACGGCGGTGGCGGCTCCCCGCCCTCTTCGTCGTCCTCGTCCTGTTGCTCCCCCCACACGGGGGCCGGGCCCGGGGCGCTGGGGCCGGCGCTGGGGCCGCCCGACTACGACGAGGACGACGACGACGACGACGACAGCGACGAGCCGGGGTCCCGGGGCCGCTTCCTGGGGGGCGCGCTGGAGCTACGCGCGCTGGAGCTATGCGCAGGCCCCGCCGAAAATGGTCTGCTGGAGGAGCGCTTCGCCGAGCTGAGCCCGTTCGCAGGTCGCGCCGCCGCGGTGCTGCTGGGCTGCGCGCCCGCCGCCGCCACCACCCCCGAGGTGACGCCGCGAGAGGAGCGGGCCCCGGCGTGGGCGGCCGAGCCCCGACTGCAAGCTGCCTCGGGGACAGCCGCCGCCCGGCTGCTCAAACCCGAGCTGCAGGTGTGCGTGTTCTGCCGGAACAACAAGGAGGCGGTGGCTCTCTACACCACCCACATCCTGAAGGGCCCCGACGGGAGAGTGTTGTGCCCGGTGCTGCGTCGCTACACGTGCCCCCTGTGCGGCGCCAGCGGCGACAACGCGCACACCATCAAGTACTGTCCGCTCTCCAAAGTGCCAGCGCCGCCCGCCGCGCGTCCGCCGCCGCGCGGCGCTAGGGACAGCCTGCCAGGCAAGAAGCTGCGCTGAGGGCCCGGCGTCCAGTCTGCGGGCACCTGACGCTACTGCCCTCCGTTTTGTTCTGCGAACGGTCTTTCCCGGTTTATTGGTTGAGATGCGGAGCTGTCCGCACTGGCTCAACCTGGAACGTCGTGAAGTCGGCGGTGCGGGAGTACTTCTGTCAAGCAGATTGAGACTAGACGCTTTTTTTTTTTTTTTTTTGGGGAGGGGAATGGATGAGGGGGACTGTGTTTCTAGTTTGCACACATAGAGGACTGCGAAGGCGGCTGGATGATATGGCAGCCGAGACGCTGTTTATTTACTATACGTCGACCTATTTTAGATGCGCGTCGGTATGAAATTATCTCTAATCTTGGGTGTTTCGTTTTATGAATGGAGGCACTTCACTAGGTCTAGTATATTTTTTTAATAGCCTCTGAACTGAGCTTAAAACTGACGATTTTATGGAATGTCAGCAAAATGACTATTTTATTGTTTGATGCACTATTTTAGTTGTCCTTAGTTATATTCTAATTCCAGGTGAAGCAATTACAAGCATTATAAGAAGTGAAATTTAGTTCTTTTCAGTATTAATTTGGGTGGGTATTCCCTCCTTGTGGCTTGTTTCCGTCCTAACTGGAGGTGTAAAATGCAGTCTGTAGCAGGTAGAATACAGCTCCTTTTATGTACCAGATCTTTTATTACTGAACTAGCAACTAGCCTTTTTCACCTTTAAAAACTGTGCCAAGTCATAATCATATTGTGTATACACTTGGAGATGGTGCTGTTTAAAAAAAATATTTATACAGTATGATTGCATAGCATTTTCTCTTCATGCCCCCAACTTCCCATTTCCGTTTTTTTTTAAACAGTTTAGTTGCCAGTGGACCTTTATTTTACTTATATGTGGTGCTGCAAAAAGAACCCAGTGCCTCGCAAAAGTTGGGGAAGCACTCTACCACTGAGCCACAAACCCAGCCCACCACCCATTTTCAGTTCTTCACAAATATTATAGAACAGTGCTCATCCTGACTTGCTCAATTTCAGGATTCCTAAATAGTGAAGGAAAGCTTACTGTAGCCATTATCCCTCAAACTAAAACACAAGATGGGAAAACTGATGTAATAACATGGAGTGGAATCTTCAGTATAGGTTATCTGGCTTCGGATATTGGCACACCAGAATTGGCACTGATCAAAATAACTGCTGGGGATTGCAGATTAGAAACAGGGCTCCCCTCATGTTCCCAGTCTTCACAGAAGACCCCCATATGCTTCTGGAACCCTGCCAGTTATCAGTGAGAAACCTGATTCATAGGCAAAGGTTTCTAATCATGACCTTACTTCCAAGATCATTTAAATTCAACATGCTGCATGCCATACTATGGTATGTAGATACCTACCCGTGAAGACAGATGTACGCAGCAAAAAAACGAAGTGAATTAAGATGAATGCATGAACACAACTACCTGAAAATACTACCAAGAGATTAAGTACATAAAGCTACCAGTAGGCAGATTTAGCTAGGGTATTAGGAGCCAGACTCCTTTGGTATTAAACAGCTAACTTCCTCCATAGTAAATTGACTTGATCTGGAACACTCATTTGAAGGCATAACAGTCGCCAAGGTAAATCATACTGGGTGGCTTTTGGAACCAAGGGGGGAGGGGTAAACAGGCAAGCTGGGTTTTTTTTTTTTTTTTTTTTTTAACCAAGAAAATAATCCACTGG
Organism: Callospermophilus lateralis; assembly: GCF_048772815.1. Lineage (NCBI taxonomy): Eukaryota > Metazoa > Chordata > Mammalia > Rodentia > Sciuridae > Callospermophilus > Callospermophilus lateralis. The sequence goes on from NC_135319.1 coordinate 82,853,765, forward strand.
GAAGTCTAACTGCAGATCTGACTGGGCCTAAGTTTAAGTAGCTTAATAAAACCACTAATTACTTGTTCTGTTCTTTTGCTAGAAGATATACAATTTAAATAAGCTTTGCTTTATGCAGGTCAATATGAAGTTGGTACTTCCCTGGCTGCTCTGCTCAACCTTTTCAAAATGGTCACTCACTATAGGGCTGGGGCTGTAGCTCAATGTCAGAGCACTTGCCTAGCATGTGTGAGGCACTGTTTGATCCCAGGCACTGCATAAAAATAAATATTAAAGGCATGCTGTCCATCAACAACTAAAAAAAGGCGGTGGGGGGGGGGTTGACATCAGTATAAACAAAGAGTGCATTTTTCCAGGCCAAAAGGCCTAGACAAGTGACCAAATCAATTTGGCTGCTTTGAATTTTTTTTTTAAGCCAAATTATACTGTTCCAAATTATACATGTTCAAGCAGGTGATACTGACATACCCTTAATACAAGAGAAATCATTGTGATGAGATGTAAATGATAATCTGCTTACCCCGCCTCTTTACTGAGATCTGTTTTAACCCAAGGTCTCCCACAACAAGCTCTACAGCTGAACTACTCAGCTCACTCATTCGCTGTTCTGACATTATTTTACCAGAACTTGAACACTAAGCATCTTAACAATGTGGAAGCAGAGAGGGTCCGAGTCCAGGATAGCAGAAACCCAAGTGCTGGATCACAAAGCAACAGCATCAGACTCCTCTGCCCTTCTGCTGTGCTCTCAGTTCTGATTCCCAAGACAAAGAAACCCTGGGAGAAGGATGTCTGGGAAATGGTCCAAGCCAGTTTGCAAACTGGCCTTGAAACCTGTTATACATGCTTCTATGACTCACTTAAACAAGTCTGATAAAATGTATCTTGATTGGGATTTATCTATGACATCATATGTACAATTTGCTTTACAGTAACAAATTCATAGCAGGTCATTGCCCCAGATAATCACTGATCTTTTTATGAAAGAAAAGATTCTCACAGAAGAGCTTTTAAGACTTCCACATGTTTCATACACCAGAAATGAAGTGTTTAAAACTGATCACTGATAACAGAAAAGCTGCATCTGATTAAGTCAAAAAGCATCAACAGTCCCTCTTCTGGCCTTGTAACTGTACCAACAGGAACTCTCAACAGTAACAATCAAGTTTCCCATGCCCACAGCCACTAAAATTTAGTAAATAACATTCTCTAAAATTAAGTCATGCCCCTCACCAGGTGAAATTAAGGAGTTTCAGTTAAGAAAGGAGGGCACTTTATAGGAAATGTCCTAGCTGCATTTGCATTCTGTGTTATAATTAAGGTTGTTTTCTATTTTCTTTGATATTCATTGAAACATTTAATGGCACTGATACAAACTCAAGTAAAATAAACTTCAGCTGAATATGCAAACTTACCATTATATAACACTTTATGATCACAAATCAACACTAAAACAAATTCTGTAAGTATTTTATTTATCACTGAAGAAAAAACACAGCAGCAAGTTCTGGGTTGGCTTCAATAAGACCAAATAGTTAATCTTTAACATAGCTACTACACTCCAAAAATTGAAGTCAACACAGTCATTACTACAAATTACTTGTTGAAAGAATCTATTCTGAAGAGAAAGGAAATTAGGAAAAAGAATTTAAAGAATTCCTCCAAATCACACATTTATAAATATTGTCATATTTAAAATGCTTGAAAGGCATGAAGTCTCCATTAATGGAAAAGCAGTTTGCTATTGGCAACAGAAAAAAACAGCGATAGTTTACCAAATGCTTTAAAATTTAAAAGCTGTACTGTTTTGGGTTTGCACTTGAACAGTATTGTCATTACAATAATGACTGCAAATTGCTTTATACTCACCTCTTCTTAAGTAAAATCTACAGAAAATCCCACTGTATCCAATGTCTGTAATATTTACTGCACTTAGAGTGAACCTAAAAACTTCCTAAATTTAGTTAATAGTAAATACCTCAAAATACCTAAAGAGGTATGTTTCAACCGCTAATGGTGTGAAAATTGTTTCAGATCCACTGGTTTAAAGGGTCTTCGAATACATTTTAACAAAAGCTTAACACCTCATTCCAAATTAATATCAAATATTTCAAAATCAAACAAAAAAATATCAGTTCTATACCAAGATACAGGTGTTATTCCATACCCGATGGGTTCACATTTTAAATTTATTTTTTAGTTTTTCTCTTTTGTAAACAAGTGATTGATGAAATAATGCAACACCTTAAATTCCAGAAAATGGCATGGTTTTCCAACCTTCTGTGGAAACGGTGCATGATCAATCTATTATATAGGATTAATACGAGTTCATGCTTTTTGTGTTATGGTGAAACAACATTAAAGAATCCAATTTAGATTGGTTGAAGAACAAGTATAATAATCCTTGAATGTGATCAAACCTATGTAAGACACGAGTCTGAATCCACCATCTTGGGACTTAACGTCGTACCGTGGTCCATCCATCTTCATCAGTCTCATTTTTAGTACGACGAAGGGATTCCCTATCCTTCTCAGCTCTCCATGAGGTCTTTTCTTTTTCACCGTCTCGGTCTCGGTCCCGGTCCCGGTCCCGATCCCGATCCCGATCCCGTTCCCGTTCTCGTTCCCGGTCCCGGTCTCTTTCTCTCTCTCTCGAAAGAGCTGGGGGAGGAACTCGGCGAGGGGGATCCCGTTCTTCTGCCCGGTCATCTTTCCTATCATCAGCACGTCTCCAAGAGCTTACTAAAAAGTTCAATTTAGAAAATAAAGCTTAAGTATATATTATATTCTTCTGGCTCACGCTAAACATAACTCGAGCAAAAGGAATACTTCCCACACTGAAGATTAACAGTACAGAATCACAACTTTAAAAAAAAAAAAAAAAAAAAAAAAAATCAATAAAAGTTCCACATATTTTAATTATTTTGACTATAATTCCTGAAAAAAAATCTTTAACATACTTAAGAGAGATAACTCAAAATTTCAAAACAAAACAGAAATCATTGGCCTGGAAAATATACTAATAGTTATAAAATTTTAATACAAAGTGATAAAACTCCGGCTGACCTGATGGGTATGTCACCACGGGCTTATAATCCCAGCTACTCTGGTGTCAGGCAGGAGGATTGCAAGATCAAGAACAGTCTGGCCAACTTTAAACTTCATTAGCAAGACCCTTTCCCAAAAATTTTTAAAAGGACTGGGGGTATAGCTCAGTGGTAAACTGCTTGCCTAGTATGCACAAGGCCATGGGTTCAATCCCCAGCACAGGGTGGAGGATACTAGGTGAATGGACATTGTTAAATTGAAAGCATTTGGGGCTCTTGTTGAAAAATTTAACAACAAATTAGCCATAAAAATATAAAATTTTAAATTATGGCTATAAGAGAATAAACTTATAATACTGCTGTACAAGGCAAAATACTAAAAGTGTAGGATTGGGGCTGTAGCTCAGTGGCAGACATGTGAGACACTGGGTTCTATCCTTAGCCCCACATAAAAATAAATAATAAAGGCACACTGTCCATCTACAACTACAAAAAAATGGATAAATAAACAAATAAAAAATACTAAAAGGGTGTGAGAACAAGTACTTAAGTGCAATGGGCATATTAAATACATTAAAATATTTTTTAACGTTTCAACTGTTAAAATTTCAGAGAAAGAACTATTAAACTTTGTGCTAATCTGCCAGGATCTTAATTCTAAAATAACTGATTAAACTGCTTCTTCCTTTGTGCTAAATAAATTTCATCACCACATATTGCTCATTAACCAATTTGGTCTATTAATGTACTTTAAATTTAGATGAGCTAAGTCACAGCTTGACCATTAAGTGAATGAGAATCACAAGTTCTAAACTAAAATAGACTGTTTACCTGGTTTGGGGTGTTGATGCAGATTTACAAAATAACTACATAAAACCCAAACTGCCAAAATGACTGTTCTCCAACACTCCAGCATAAATAACATTCATACCTTCTTCACGTTCTGATCTGAGGGGAGGCCCTCTCCGGTCTCTGTCATCTCTGAGATCTCTTCTTTCCCTTAGATCACGACGATCATCTCTCTCACGACGACGATCATCCCTATCTCTGTCATCTCGGCGACTTGAATCTCTCCAGCTCGAAGATTCCTCAGCTGGTCCTCTTCTCCAGCCACCTTCATCCCTGTAACCATTTAAAATGACAAGTTCTTGCTGAAGGTAAACTATACAGGCAATTTTAAGTGAACACATCATACCCAACTTGATGCTTAGTTTATGAATATATAAGGGACAAGGTTTAAACTCCTAGGTGGACCTCAGATACTGTACCCACGCTGGTTTCATTTCCAGTTTATATAACCTGTAGATAGCTACACACAGTTTAAGACATTGTCTCATGAAAGGGATAATTCAATTATATGAACTCTAAAATTTTATTACATGATTTAAGAGATAAATGAGAAAAGAAAGGTTTCTTAAAACACAGTTTGGAATACACGAAGAGTATTTAAAAGAATATTAAAACTGTAACTCTACAACAGTTCAATTAGAAACATCCAACCTAAAAAAAAAAGAGAGAAAAAAAAATTCCCAACCTGGGTCTTCTGAAGCGATCCTCACGATCCCCACCATCTCTCTCTCTGTCCCTCTCTCTTTCGGGGTCTTTCTCATTCTCCTCACGATCATGATTGTCTCTATCCCTTTCTTTGTCTCTATCCCATTCACGTTCTTCTGATGGCCTTGATTCTCGAGGTGGACCCCAACTCTCTTCTCTGGCCTTTTCTTTCTCTCTCCATCCACCTATTTTTTTTTTAAATAAGCAGCAAAATATTTTTTCACTCAAGAAACAGTTCAGTAATCATAAAGGTATGTTGAAATTAATTCATTATTTAGAATGATGAAGACACTCCAATTTCATTTAAAATGAAAAATACTAAAGTTGTTGTGTGTCACTGCATAGACTACCTGGGTTTATGTTCCGTAAAATAAAAATATCATTGAATTTTTACTGTAAGCAAAGGTTTGGGGTATACAATTTGTCCTGAGGATAAGCAGACTGTTCATTTTAGCAGAAAACCTAAAGAGCTTTCCTTGAGCATTAAAGCCCAAATTATGAGTCATTTATACCTTGCAACATTCTCAGAATCTTCATCACCAAAAAAGACTCTTTCCATATTCCTGTCATCCACCACTTACCACCCACCATCTAGTCATGAAACAAAGACAAATGCTTTGATCCTGCCCCATGTCTTGCATGTAGCCATGGATCTGAAATCTATAAAGAGGTCAAAGGAAGCAAACATTTCAGTGAAAACTTATCATAGCTATACCACAAATAATTATTACTGTCACCAACACAGACACTAACCTAAACCATATGCCTAAATTGCCTTGCTCAATCCTATCAATAGCTGAGTCGGTCTTAATATTATCAGATTCTGTGCTTGCTAAAAACTAGCAACCCCAAAATTTAGTCTTTTGGCACCTTGCAGTCACTCCAAAGCAGCAAAAATTGTGAGTCGCCCAACATACACGACCACAGCTAAAGTGGGCAGCACTTTGCCTTCTGGTTTCAGCTCTTACTCTAACAAGTGTCCTTTCCAAGGATTATTTATTTAGTGCCATGTTTTTCATAACTTTGTGGTTTGCTACTGACTTCACTGTTTCAAACAACCCAAGCATACTACTGAAATGCTATCTAGTATCCCCAAGCACAAGAGGGCTATGAATGATGTCTCTTAGGGAGAAAATATATTATGTATCAAAAAAGCTTTGCTCAGACATGAGTTACAGTACTGTTGGCAGTGAATTCTATGCTCATGAAGCAATATTATGTTTCAAATAAGGTACCCTGAAAAAAACACATAAACATAGTTATTCTGACTGGCTAAAATATGACCAGAGGCCCAAAGGAACCTAATGTTATATTTCCTCTAGGACTCCTCAGTACCTACTGTACAGTTAACTACATTTTACATGAGGCCCCAAAGGTCACTTGCCCAGGGTCAGAACAGAAAAGATATAGATAGTACAACCAAAGATAAAGACAAGGAAGCTGTTCGCTTAGATCAGAACTTAGAATGGCTTTTTATAGCACAAAGAAAAGAACTGGGAGTAGAACCAGTGGAGATAAGTTAGTAGGTAAAAGCAAGACCTCAAAGAATCATGGTGGCCCAGACAGAAGTTCAAGCAGATAGAATACAAATGTGGGTGGTTTTAAGGAACATCAAAAAGGCAGATTAAATTAAATTAAAGGATGAAAGAGACCAGAGAAAGGAGAGCTCCCAAATTTCTAAATTATACAGTTAAGACAGTGGTGAGCCGACAGAAAAGTAGGAGTTTTATACAAGTTGAGTCTAAAATGTCAGTGAGGTTTCCCAGTGGAAACGTACCATGTGTGAAAAGCAGTTGTTGCCAATGTGCAATACACAGACATCACCTAAAGATGGTCACAAATGTGTCATAGACACATACAACTATAGAAGGATCATAAAGTGAAAAAGATGAATAGGCCCAGAATTAAAAAAACAAAAAGAGTTCTTCCATGTATAATCCTACAGTGGACAGGAGTCTGCATAAATATTTAATAACTGTACATTTTAAAGATCTATTTTCAAGAAGGCTGGCCTAAGATAGAACCTGAAGAATACTTAATATTTAAGTGATGGGAACAGAAAAATAGCACTCAAAGCAACATCCAACTGAACAGAAAGAAAATGAGCCCAACACCACTACAGAAGACAGTATCTGTTTTGGGGTGTGGAACAACAAAGGAAACTTTTGACATGAAATTGACTACATAAGGCATTTATGAAAAAAGATCCACTTATAAACAGAAAATGATAATATAGCTGAATGTCATTTATCCATTTAAAATTCATTTTCTGCATGTAAACACATCAGATGCCACAGAGCATCTCAACTAGTTGTCTATATACCAGAATTTTACCTGGCTTAACAAATGGCCTCCAGGGACCAGGTCTGGAGTCTTCACTTCGTCTGGGAATCCGATCCTCTTCATTACGTCTGGGAATCCGATCATCATCCATGTTTCTCCAAGGCCCCCTGTCATCATCTGCACCACGTCTGGAAATTCTATCATCATCAGCATTCCTCCAAGGTCCTCGGTCATCATCCAACCCTCGCCTGGGACCCCGGTCATCATCCATGCCCCGCCTTGGACCCCGATCATCATCAGCATTGCGCCAGGATGATCGCTCATCATCAGCACCTCCTCGCCTGGGCCCCCGGTCCTCATCCATTCCACGTCTTGGTCCTCTGTCCTCATCAGCTGTTCGCCAGCTTCCTCTGTCGTCATCCAGTCCTCGTCTAGGTGGTCTATCATCATCTGCATGACGCCAACTTCCCCTGTCATCATCACCAATTCGTCTGGGAGGCCTGTCATCATCTGCATTACGCCAAGAAGGACGGTCATCATCTGTTCCACGACGAGAGAAGCGATCTTCATCAGGACCACGTCTAGGGCCTCTGTCGTCATCCATGCTGCGCCTAGGCACCCGATCATCATCTGGTCTAAGAGAGGACTCTCTCTCTTCATCATCTCCCAAACGCCTGGGTCGATCTTCATCTCTCCGATGAGGCCTTTCCTCATCCCGCACTTCTCCACGTCTCCACTCCCTACAGAGGAACAGCCACACATTTTTAAGGTCAAGTATTTTCACAAAGCATCCCATCATTCAGGAATTGTATTTTATTTTATTGCCTTTAAAAATACCTCAGGCCAGTATGGTGATGCTCACCTAAAATCTCATGACTCAGGAAACAGAAACAAAAGGATTCCAAGTTTGAGGCCAGCCTAGGCAACTCATGAGATCGTCTCTCAAAATATAAAAAGATCTGGGGATGCAGCTGAGTGGTAGAGCACTTCTGGGTTCCATCCCCAGCAGCAAAAAATAAAAACCACCCAGGCACAGTAGTACATGCCTGTAATCCCAGTGGCTTGGGTGGGTGAAACAGGAGAATGAACTGCAATAAAGCAAGGACGTAAGTAACTTCAACTTGGAAGGCAGAGGCAGAAGGATCTTGAGTTCAAAGCCAGCCTCAGCAAAAAGCAAGGCACCAAGCAACTCAGTGAGACCCTGTCTCTAAATAAAATACAAAACACGACTGAGGATGTGGGTCAGTGGTCAAATATCCCCAAGTTCAATCCCCAATACCAAAAGGGGTGGGATGGGGGGCAAAGTGGGGGAAACAAGAACCTTGGCAATTTCTAATCTTTTATAATGATTATTCTAAACTTACTTTCTGAACAGAAACTAAAAAGCTGGCATTCTTGTCTGCCACTAGTAGTTATTTCAAGGACAGCTACGTCTATTTAGCAAATCTAAGGAAAAAGTGTTATAGAATTCTTCCTTCTTACTCTCTAAACTCAATACTCTTAGGGAATTTAAAATATCTGAGTGTTTAGAGGTTAGTCATCATAGTAAGGGTGGAATAAAGAATTAGGCATGATAATAATTCTCAGCTTTTCCTTTCTCCATCCCTACAAATAAGCCTATTTTAAAAACCACTGGTAGATGTTGAGTGTGGTGGCACACACCTGTAATCCTTTGAGGCCAAGGTGCGAGGATCACAAGTTCAGTGTCAGCAACTTAGTGAGACCCTAAGCCACTTAGCAAGACCCTGTCTCAAATAAAAAAGGGCTGGGAATGTAGCTCAGTGGCTAAGTATCCCTGGGTTCAATAATCCTAGGTACTGGGGAAAAACACACACACACCCGGATGGAGTATTAAGGATCCACAACAAAAATAATGTGACTCTACTTACTTCTCTGGTGGACCCCTCCTCCACTCAGAGTCAGCTTCAGGTCCTTTTCTCCACGTGCCTTCAGAGTCTCTATCTCCCCAACGAGAATCCTGCATAAGCAAAGCAAATAAGAAGCACCACAGTGACAATGATTCATAATGACAACTACTGGTATTACCAAACACAGTCAATCTTTACCTCAAGCCCTTAAATATAAGCATGTCTTAAAATTTTCTTGTTTAATCTGCAATCAGACTGCCAGTACAACCAAACTAATATTCTCAAATATTGTACATGGCTTTTATAAGCTGGTAAAACACCACTTGAAATCACCCTGAGAGTACACATCTGGAGCTCCTAAAAGATCTACAGATTACCACTGGCCTAGAAATTCCCTTTTGAAAAATATGATGGGGGGGGGGAAGAATAGAATAAATGAAATGTCTAACAGAATGGTTAGATTAACAGTGTTTCTCTCTTGAAAGCACTGCACTAAAAATCATGGGAAGGGTGTCAGGAGATATTTAATTGGTATTTCATTAATACCAATGAAAATGAAAATCTGGCACAACATTTCAATGAGCACCCTCTGACACAGCTTGCCTGCTCCTACAAACATAACCTTCAGCCATAATTAGGTATGTAAGGCTCTCTGGAAGATACAGCCTACAGATGAGAAGCACTGAAGGACACATGTAGTCAGATAATAATTGTTCTCCTGCTATCATGGATGACTCTGGCCTATTAAGAGGGAGGCTGTGCCAAGACTTTCCCAAGTGGACACAAATTAAAAAGTCAATGTAACTAATAACTAACATGGTCACTCCAATGGAGGGAGACATACATACCCAAAGACCACATTTCTCCCACTCCTCACATTTCCTTTAAAGATGTTTTTCATCTTTTTTCCAACTTTGCTTTTCAAGGTGCTCTTCTTTATCTTTTAATGTTTATTTTACTCTTGTCATCTTTATGCAAAACAAAGAATTCAAGATATTGGGCCCCCCTCAATTCCCTTTCAAGGAGGGTGGTACTGAAGACTGAATCCAGCAGTATTCTCCCTACACTGAGCTACATCCCCATATCTTTATTTATTTTGAGACAGGGTCTAGATAATTTGCCCAGGCTGACCTGGAATTTGCAATCCTCCTGTCTGAGCCTCCTACTAAGTAGCCGAGATTATAGGCATGCGCCACCAGGACTAGCCACAAATACTTTAAAGTCAGTAGAGCAAATAGTGGAATGGGCCATGCTAATGAACAAACAGGAATTCCAGACAACTTACTACAAAAAAAAAAAAAAAAAAGAGCAAAAGAAAGATTTTTAAAGATAATTCAGGAATGGTGGTACACAGTTATAGTAATCTCAGCTAGGCAGGAGGATGAAGCACACAAACAACACAAAATTCAGGCAAGCCTTAGCAACTTAGTGAGACCCTGCCTTAAACAATAACAACAAAAGGTGGCAGGGTACAGCCGGGCATGATGGCACACATGTGTAACAGTGTGTGATGCAGCAGGTAAGGGAGGATCACAAATTCAAGGCCAGGCTTAGCAACTCAGCAAGCCCTAAGCAACTTAGCAAAACCATGTTTCAAAAGAGAAAAAGGGCAAGAAAAGGGTTGAGGATATGCCTCAGTGGTGAAGCATCCAGGGTTCAATTCCCAGCACTAAAATAGATAGTTAAAGTGACCACACAAAAGAGATTTTGAAGAGAAAAGGGAGGGAAACTTCCTTAAGTTAATATAATCTTATCTTGTCTAAAGAGAATTATACCTCTGATTTTAAGAGTAAAAATGCCAACAGTGAATAATGAAAAAAAGACCAATCACAATGAGCCTAACATCGTCAGTGAAATGATTAAATTCCTTTTAAGGATAAAGAAAAGTGTAGAAATTTTCAAGGAATAAAAAAGCATCTAGGGGGTTGGGATTGTGGCTCAGCGATAGAGCGCTCGCCTGGAACGGGCAGGACCCGGGTTCAATCCTCAGCACCACATAAAAATAACGGTATTGTGTTGTATCCATCTACACCTAAAAACTAAATAAATAAATATATTTTTTTTTTTAAAAAAGCATCTAGGGCTGGGGTTGTGCCTCAGCGGTAGAGAGCTCGCCTAGTATGTGTGAGGCCCTGGGTTCAATCCTCAGGAACACTAAATAAATAAAACAAAGGTATTGTGTCCAACTACAATTAAAACATAAATTTAAAAAAAAAAAAAAAAGACCAAGATCGATAACAAGAATCCTCCCCTGTGTGATAATGTATTAAAAAGAATAAAAGATGATTTTGAAGTGGCCAAACACTGAACCATTGTTCAAGTATGAGAAAGAAACAATATCTCTTGAGATACACACAAAGACATTCTGTGGAAAAAGAAAAAAAAAAAAAAAAAAAACTAAAATATATAAAATAAAACCAAAATGTATCTGCAAAGAGGAAAACATGATACAGTATAAACATATTTAGCCCTAAACAATTGCTAGTAAGATTTTTCTGTTGTTTTCTTTTGTTTAAACAAAGCTTCGCAGCTTATGTGGTTGGGCCTTTTCCCCTCAAGAAAAAGTGGAGGGCTGGGATTGTGGCTCAGTGGTAGAGTGCTTGCCTAGCAGGCATGAGACACTGGGTTTGATCCTAAGCACCATATACAAAATAAATTTAAAAGCTCATATTGACAAAACTGTAAATTTGATATATCAGTAATTCATTAAAAAAGAAGGAGAAAGAGGAGGAGGAGGAGAAACTGGAGAGGGGTTCCATGGTAGAGTGCTTGCCTAGCATGTGTAAGTCACTGGGTTCAATCCCCAGCACTACAAAAGAAAAACTGGAAAACTATTTGCCTTTGATTTTATTGTGCAGTACAGGTGTGTCCCCCCTGTTTACTGTGTTGGTTCACTGTATGACCGCCGTATTGGAAATTTCTGAAATAACTTATTATTTTTGACAGAATAATTAATATTTCTTAATTATTACTGAAATAAAACAAATACCTAAAAATAAACTAACAGTTGCTCACATAGCCATAAAATTTACTGCTAAGAAATCCTAAGTAGAAAGAGAAGAGGTTGTAATGATCTTGAGGCAAAATATACCCAGCAATAATACCTAAGTAAGTCATGCTCAGAATTTGGTTTGTTCTGTAGAAGTAGAAACTAAAATTTATACTATAAAAATTTAGATAAATTTTAGGGAAAATTAGTGGTAACCACAAGAAGAGGAAATAAAAATAAGCAGAGAAAAGTCCTTAAATTTGCCTTAAAGAAAAAAGGCTCTCAAGAATATGGAAGCAGACAGCATGAAAAAAGAGGCATTACAGTAACGGTATGTCCTTATAGCCATGGGGTGGGCACGTCTATAATAGGGTAAAATGACTACAAGTATAGACAGATTTAGGAAAGCTAACTAAAAGAATTTTTTAAATCATAAATCACAGGAGGTCTCTTTTCTTTTCTCAGAAGATGAAGTTCCCATAAAAAAAAATAACAGGTTTGAAATAACAGCAGCTCTGATTTCATACATATATATACAAAACTTTGTGTCCAACAGAAAAAAATATTCACAAAAACCTAACAATGTATTTTAGAATGCACAGAAATAAAATTGGAAATTAGCAACAAGGATAAAAATCCTACAGGGTGCAGTGGCACATGCCTATAATACCAGCAACTTGGGAGGTTAAGACAGGAGGATCATTAAATTCAAGACCAGCCTATACAACTCAGTGAGTCTGTCTCAAAATTTAAAAAGGCCTGGGGATGTAGGTCAGAGATAAAATACCCTTTGGTTCAATCTGGGGGCGGGGCCCCCAAACTCTGTCCATATACATTGTAAAAGTAAAGACTATATTGTAATAGCATGAGGTTCTTCCATAAAGATAAGCATCCAATACAGGTGTGGCACAGAGAATGTCATGCCAAGCTATTTCTCTTAAAATAAAAGTTAACCCACGAGATGCAGTGGCCTACACCTATAACCTTAGCAACAAAGGAGGCTGAGGCAGGATTGCCAAATTCAATCAAAGCCAGACTCAGCAACTTAGTGAGGTCCTAAGCAACTTCATGAGCCCCTATCTCAAAATTAAAAATTAGGGATGGAGTTGTGGCTCAGTGATAGAATGCTTGGTAGAGCACTTGCCTGGCATGTGTGAGGCCCTGGATTCAAGCCTCAGCACTGCATGTAATTAAATAAAATTATAGGGGCTGGAACTGGGGCTGAGCAGTAGCTTACTTGTCTAGCTTGAGTGAGGCACTGGTTCAATTCTCAGTACCATGTGTAAATAAATAAAATAAAGGTCTATCAACAACTAAAAAAGATATTTAAAAAATAAAAATTATAAAAGATACACTGCCAACTAAAAAAATATATATTTTTTAAAAAATTCTATAAGTGGGGGAGCTGGGGATGTAGTCCAACAGTAAGCACCCCTGCACTCAATCCCAGGTACCAAAAAAAAGAAAATGTTAAAACAATGTTTTCTCTAAAGAGCAAAGTGGGCACATTACAAGGAAAAAGGAAGAATACAGAGACAGGCATCAGATACATAAAGCAGAAAGAGAAGAAAGTGGTGACAGTAGGGCTGAGGTTATGGCTCAGTGGTAGAGTACTCGCCTGGCACATGTGAGGCACTGGGTTCAATCCTCAGCACCACATAAAAATAGTTAAAAATAAAGGTATTGTGTCCATCTACAATAAAAAAAAAAAAATGGTGACAGTAGAAACTAGTGAAAAACGCAATTACCATGAGAAGCCTAATGTAGGGACACAAAGAACAAGCTTAAGAGTTCTTTGACTAAGTGGGTAACACACAATCAGGAAATGAAATTCATGAGACACAAGATTGTAGAGAGAATACAGGTCAGTTTGACAATATGTATTATAAATATTTAGAACAGTGTTTGAATCATTTAGGAATCTGATTAAACTGCAGATTCTGAATCATGAGGTTTGGGCGTGGGCCTGAACAAGCTCTCAGTTGATGCAGACTGTTTTATCTCTGCCCAAGAGAGAATTTGTGTCACGTCACCTTCTAGGTATCATGCAAGAAGGTTAGTTGATATGTCAAGATTATTTTAATGTTTTGAGCAATAAAAAAAAAAAGAACGTAAGCTGACAAACATGAAACTCATTACAACAGAAAATCATATCTGCGCTCACCTTCCTAGAAAGTGGGTCATCGCCAAGTCTTCTCTCCTCTTCTCTGCGGCGTTCTCTCTCTTCAATTTCCAACTCCCTTTGGCGTTTTTTCCTTTCTACTTCTTCTAGTTTTTTGACACGCTCCTGATATTCTCGAAGCTCTTCCTCACGTTTGGCACGCTCAGCCCTCTCTCTTTCTTCTCGCTCTATATAATTTATTTGGTTACTAAGTGTTCCTCTCACCAGCACCTTTCCCCCTAGTTTTAGGCCTAATTTTCTAGTGTTAAATAAACAGGATGCACAGAGTAGAAGGAAATTACAAAACAGCTAAATGGCATAAGACATTCAAGAAAACAAGGATGAGATTAGATTCCCTCCCTCCATTCCTGCAAATCTGAGATTCTAGACAGAGGACCATTTGACACCCTTCATTTGGCATTCATTCTTCAATCAATGTTAATACCTTTACAGAATTCAGTGATGAAAAACAAAAAGCATGAATTTTTAAAAGAACATCAAACAAGACTCAGGAAGTTGAAGCAAGAGTTGCCCAAGTTTGAGGTCAGCCTGGACAATTTAGCAAGGCCCTGCCTCAGAAAAATAAATAAATAAATAGATAGGCTGGGATGTAGCTCAGTGGTAGTGCCCCTGGATTTAATCCCATTACCGCAGGGGGAAGAAAAAAAAACAGAGGATCAAATATATGGAAACAAATCCACAAAGGACACAGTATCTTCAATGTAACAACCTGGATTCTGAAAACAGTTCACTACAGTGCTAAAAATTCACCTATCTAGATTCCTATATTTTCTATGAAATAAGATTGCCAAACACTACATTTGACATCAGCCAGAATCCATCCCTCCAATGATGTCTGTGTGGTTTTACCTTTCAGCATTTGCTCCTCGGCCCTCCTCTGCTCCTCTTCCTCTTTTTCTCTATAGTAAGTTATTCTGCGCTCTTCTTTACGTTGCCTCTTCCGCTCCTCCAAACGATTATGTCTTTCTTCTGCTAATCGCTCTTCAAACTGTTTAAGTTTTTCCTACAATGAAACAGTCCCCCAACCAAAAAATAACAATTTTTTCCAAAAGCATAAACTACATTTCTTAGAACCCGAAAAAGAAACCTCGAAGTACAAAGACCAGAATTTCCAACCATATCTGCATGCCAAATTTCTTACATTTTACATTGTTGATAAAATTATTAAAATTACAATGCCTAGGAACTCTGATCTCAAAATTGCTGTTTCATTTCTGAAACATTAAACAAACCTGTACAAAGAGACTTAAACATTTAGAAAAGGTGAAAACTTTTCCAAAATATTTCTAATAAAATAACATTTGAATATTCTTTAGTAAACACATTAACTCAGGACAGAATCTACCACTGTGTTTACAGAGAATATTAAAGCAAAACTAAAAAGCTCATAAATAAACTTTTCCTTAAAACCAGTAAATTCACCTCATAAACTGACTGCCGTGCCGCTTTGAGTCGCATCACAAATAAATCTCTGTCTTCAAGCATTCGCGACATTCGAGTCTTATGTTCAAGAGCCTTTTCCCGCTCTAGCTGCATAGTAGTAATCTGCAAGTACACAATACAGTTAAATTTGAAAGTATTTATTACTGATTACTAAATCACTCCAAACAAATTGCTGACATTCTCGAACAATTAGCAATCACTACTCCCTTCCTTCTTCCATCTTCCAATAAAAGTGGCATGATAACCATCATTCTTGCCCACAGGTCCCCAGGAAGGCACTCAGGCACAAGGAGTCCTGGGGGAGCTATCATTTAAGAGATAGGATTCATTTAGTACCATGATATCAGAAATTTTTATGAGATACATTTTTTAAATATTTATTTATTTTTTAGTTGTAGTTGGGGCACAATATCTTTATTTATTTATTTTTATGTGGTGCTGAGGATCGAACCCAGGGCCTTACATATGCTAGGCAAGCGCTCTACTGCTGAGTCACACACACACACACCCACACAATTCACCCATTTAAAGTGTACATAAGGGCTGGGGTTCTGGCTCAGCGGTAGAGCGCTCTCCCCCCACGTGCGAGACCCTGGGTTCGATCCTCAGCACCACATAAAAATAAATAAGTCAAATAAAGGTGTTGTGTCCAACTACAACTAAAAAAATAAAATATTTAAAAATAACAAAGTAAAAAAATAAAGTGTACATAAAGTTATTTTTTAAATAAGCATTCCAGTTGTCCTTTATGTTACTCCGTTTGTAATCTAGACCATGAATTTTCCTGTTTTTTTTTTTCCTCGTTTTCTCTTTGCTATTAGGGATTGAGCCTGCGGTGCTCTACCTCTAGATAATTCCCCAACCCTTTTTTTATTTTGAGACAGAGTCTCACAAAGTTGCTGAGATCCTTCTACCTTAGCCTCCCGAGAAAATAGGAATACATGCGTGCAACACCATACTCAGTTCTACTGTAAAAATTTCTACTTTCCATTAATCTGACTTATTTTTAACAAAATAAGTCAATTGTGAAGCCCTAGTCCCATTGAGGGCAGAAGATTTTATTACAGTTTACAACCTAAAAATATTAGTTAAATGAAAAACTTACTCTTTCTTCTTCTTGTTGTTCCCACAGATCCATGTCTTTAATCCTTTGTTCTTCATAAGCACTCTTTATCAAAGGAATTTCTTCCAAACGTTTAGCTCTTTCAAAATAGTCAATCTGAATGGCATGGAAATGAATTCAGTTGTTAACATTTTTATAAATATTTTTTTCCAGTTCTGGGGATTGAACCCCATATATAATAGACAACTATTCTACCAAATCTTTTTAGCCCTTATTTTGAGATAGATTCCAGCTGAGTTGCCCAAACTGGCCTTCTTCTGCCTCAGCCTCCTAAGTAAAATTATAAGTGTATACCACTATACCCAGTTTCTTTTAACTTGTGTTGAAAGTTTAATGGACCTTTCATTTACCTTCTTTTCTTGGTTCTTCAGCCGTTCTTGAAGTTCTTTCTTTTCTTTCTCCAGTTGTTCAACCTGTTTAGCCATGATAAAATCTGGATCCAATTCTTCAAGATCCTAAAAGGTAATTCAAATGTACCATCATTAATATAAACATAAAAGAAATACCTAACAATCAATAGGACACACTGCTTTCTAAATCAAATCCTAAATTAAAACATACACAATCTTAACATCTCTTTCTGCCTCGTCCACTTTACATCCACCCAAATTACCAATAGATGAAGACACAGGTTACAAACTGTATGAACCAATTAAAATCAAATGCTTACTCTCAGATTAACTCACCAAGATAGCTATAACAAAATGCATGAAATATCCTAAAACCCCAAAATAAACCAATTAATGGCAAACGACTATGGTTGCAAGAGTAACAGAAGACCTAGGTCAAACTCGGTTGTTAATAAGTGATATTCTACATACTTCAATGTCAATATCTTTGAATGCTTTGGCACCCAGCTCTGTCTTTTTGATCTGCTCCAATCGCTCACGAACAGTTTTCTTTTTGATTTGTTCATGTTCTTGTAAGATCCGCTCCTTCTCCCTCTCTTTTGCCTCCTGGCGCAGTCTCTCTTCTTCAGCCTTGCGTACTTTCTGAAGTTCAGCTTCCCTTTGTTCCAATTCCTCTTTCTCACGCTGAATATTAAGACTCTCAAGCCGCTCTTTCCTTTCCTCAATTGTCTGACGGCGAGCCAGTATACGCTGATGTTCTTTCCGTGAATTTTTAAGGTATGCAGTCACTGCCAACTGATGTTGTTCTTCTTTCTCTTGCTTCAAAACAAATGCATTTTTTAAAACATTAAAAGCAACAGACCCTGGTGTTAAACATCAAAAAATGTACAAAATAACCCTGATGCAATGCCCTTATCTGTATTTTCATTTAATAAGAGAAGAAAGCATTACCCAAGCCATTTGTTGTGATGCTACACCTATTCAGTCACTGATAGCAATTACCTAGCTAAAGAACCATCTCTACTTGCTAGGTCAACTTTTCTCTGTGCCCAAATCTATCTTAAATACTCAAAGAAATACTGAGATCACAAACAACTTAAGCAGGAAGGAGAAGCCCAATCACTGTGTACTTCACTCTTTGGGGGTCATAATATATGAACAGCCTTCTGTTTTATATTACATGATCTGTTACTACATTACCTCTGCAGTATTTTGTGCTGAAAGGTATTAAAGTGATTTGTTTATCTAGGAAATCTGATAAAATAACAAAATTACCAAGTGAATAAAAAATAGCAAATCTCCCTTCTCTCAGATATCATCTCAAGCCTTTTCGTGAAAGAGCATAAGAGTCCCTCACAACTTGGGTAATTCATTTCCCCCAAAAAACATGTTTATACCAGTATATGAGCTGGCTTGATGACTTCAAGTGCCTTTGCAAGCACTGAGGACATGGCTGTGAGCTGATTTCTTATCTGTTCTGAAGGCATGCTCTGCAGATGAGGACCGATTGGTGCATCTTCTCGGGTAGCATAATTCAAATCAGATCCAAAACTCAGGGTCCGAGAAGTGTGGTCAATACGAACCTTGGGAAATTAAATTATCAGATGAAATTGATATATAACATGAAATCATTCGACAAGTATCTTGATAAAAATAAAATTCAACTGAATTTAAGAAGTTAACAAGAATGCTAAGTATAAAAAAGCAGTTTTTTTAAAAAAGGTGCCATTATACCAGAAGCACAAAAAACAAAAGGTATGTCTTTCTAGTCCTCAGGGAACTTCTGCCCACCTCAATGTCCCCTTATAGTACATACCTGCAGGTCACAGTGCCTGGCTGCATCTACTATGGCCCGTTCCAGTTGGAAAGCATCAACAAAAGGAACCAGAGAAGTCAAGCGAGAAAATTCAATGCTCTGATATATCTGTGCCACCTGCATAAAAAACACAGGGTTGATAATAATAGCTGCCATTTATTCAGCACGTTTGATGTGCAATCTCATGACATCTAACTGTTCAGAAAAACACAAAACTGAACCTCAGTTATCTTCACAGTACATTTTCCAAACTATCAAGCGCTATTCCTATGCTATAAATCATCATATTATACTTCTCCTCCTCAAGTGTCATCTGTTGAAATCCTAGTTTCATAAAACATACAAAAGCTCACATATTTATCAATAAGAATTACTATTCATCTATTACCTTTAAACACTTTTTGTAAATTTGTCTGAAGGAGACTGGCAGCATTACTATTTATAGTTATTCTGCTAATTAACCTTCAACTATTTGTGTAGCACATAAGAAATAACACTGCTCACATATACAAAGGAAAGCAGGTCAATGACATGTGCATATACTTAAGGGGATATATAATTAAAGAACCCCTCACCAAAGAAAACCAAAAAGAACATTTAGCTATTACTAAAAGTAACATTTCAACTTACTCAAGATGTTGGACTTAAACTGTACTATAACAAGTGTTAACAAAGAGACAGGTTGTCTCATTCTCTATTCTTGTTAAGAATTGGTTGAAAATTTGTGTAATTGTGTAAGACAATTCCACTGCTTATGCTAAAGAAAATCCCATGCACATGGAAAGACAGGTATATGTAAGAAGCACAATGCTGTGACATTTTCTAACAGGAAAAAAACCTATAAATACAGGTTTTCACTAATAAGTACACCTGGCTATGAAAAAACCACATAGGTATGAAAGAAATAAGAAAGCCCGGGCTGGGGATGTGGCTCAAGCAGTAGCACGCTCGCCTGGCATGCGTGCGGCCCGGGTTCGATCCTCAGCACCACATACAAACAAACATGTTGTGTCCGCCGAAAACTAAAAAATAAATATTAAAAAAATTCTCTCTCTCTTTCTCTCTCTAAAAAAAAAATCCTACATTAGCCAGGTATGGCTATGTAGGCCTGTAATCCCAGCAATCAAGAGGCTGAAGCACGAGGATTGAGAGTTCAAAGCCAGGCTCAGCAACTAAACAAGGCCCTAAGCAACTTAACAAGACCCTGTCTCAAAATAAAAAAGGACTGGGGATGTGGCTCTGTGGTTAAGCACCCCTGGGTTCAATCCCCAGTACTAAAACCAAACAAACCCCACTTTAGTAATAAGAAAAATGCAAAATGATAGGGTTCAACAAGAAAGTAAGTAAACATTGTTTCATTTTGTTTTCAAAACAAATCAGACTAATTTGGATGGGGGCAGTACTGTTGAAAGCTTTCACTTCCTGGGCAATTCTAAATTTTTCCAGTAAATGCTAGAAATGCTCAAAAAAGAAAATTCTACTTTCTCCACAAAACTGCATTTGTATTTTTACCTGCTGTAGAAGGCGGAGTATGGTGTTGTTCTGCAGTTGAGGCACATACTGTTGCAACTCTGGTTCCTTTTCAGGTTGTTCCCTAACCCAATTTAAAACCTACAAAATCCATTAAATTAGAAAGAATTATACTTTTAAGAAACAAATACTAAAATATTTGAAATGCTTTCATTTTTATAATACACAAAAACATCATAAAATGCAACGAAATAGAAAATTTAACATGAAGGTTTTTGATACTTGTCTGAAGGTGACTGACAGCAATGGCTAAGACAGTCATGCTGCTAATTTACCTCCACGTTTCTTTAGCACATCAGAAATATCTTTTCTCTTGATATAAAAGAAAAAAGACAATGAAATGTGCACTGATTCAAACATAAGATAATACTTATCTTTTAACAAAGATAAATACAACCCGAAACTGCCATAAAGCCGGCTACATGGTATCAAAACGTAAAGACAAATGCTTACTTTAGTGACTCTCTCACAGAGTTTTAATGGATTAAATTCTACTTCCAGCCAGTTGTACAGATCTTTTACTTCTGGGACAACATATTGTAGTACATTGAATCTGACCTACAGTAAACAAAGCACAAGGTTTAACAGCAGTATATTTTTCACTAAGAGTCTAATGAGGTATAAATTTAGAGAAAACAAAGGGGTCAGAAATCTGTAAAATGGATTTGAAGATTGTAAAGCCTGAACCCCCTTAAATTTACCAAAGTTTACCTAAATCTATCTAAACTATAACCCAGGGGAGTTTCTTGCCCCACATTATACATCTGTCTATAGTGAAATAACTTAAAAAGGAAATAACTCTAAGCCAACCTAGTAAGATACTGGCACAAATATGGCTACCATAGACAATTTATTACCAACAACAAATCTGTGCAAATTATCACAAAAATTAGGGAAACACTTTCTATTAAGCCCAAATTAGAGAAACCTCAAATGTCCATCAACAAGACAGTGTTCCATTCATTTGGCAGTTACATCCTCAGGATCACCCAACCATATGTAGGAAATACTGGGGGAGGGAGACTGCATCTCTGCTATATATGTACTTTTTTTTTTTCCACATAAGAGATTGAACCCAGAATGCTTAACCACTGAGTCACATCCCTAGCTCTTATTTTTTATTTTGAGACTGAGTCTAAGCTGCTTAGGGCCTCGATTAGTTGCTAAGGGTGGCCTCAAACTTTTATCAAATCCTCCTGCCTCAGCCTCAAATTCCTGAACTGTGGACATGAGACACCACTCCTGGCTACTTGTAATTTTATTTTCTTCTCATTGTTCTGTAAAGAGTCTTAACAGTACATTCCAAACTATCAAGCCCTATTCCTATGCTACAAATCACTTTTTACAAAGCACTAACTTTGCATTAAATATCATAAGTAATCTATAGCTTATTTTAAGTTTTTAGGAGATTATATGCAAATTTACACTATTTTAAATAAGGGACTGTGGTATCCACAGGGGATCTGGAAACAATCCTTTGAACACAAAGGACTGCTACTTTATAGCTTTAAGTGGATAACAATGATTAAGAGCCACAGCTTTAAAGCTATAAAACAATAGCTGGGCACAGTGCCATACACCTATAATCCAATCGGGGCCTGAGGCAGTTGTTCAGTGACAACTTATCAAGGCCCTAAGAATTTAGAGACCCTGTCCCTAAAAAATATAAAATGGGCTGGGGATGTGGATGTGGCTCAGTGGTTAAGTGCCTCTGGGTTCAATCGCTGGTACCAAAAAAAAACATATAAAATGAAACTTTAATAGAAAAAAGTGTCTTGTCTAGAATAAGGTCCAAAGCTTGCCCCTTTTCTCTGGGCCCCATCATCCATATGTGGAAATGCTACATAAGTCAGCTTGCTTTGTTTTCCTATAGCCCCCTGAGATATGACTATGCTTGCCCATTGTTACACTTCCTTGGACTCAGTGTCCCACAATGTTCCTCAGAACCAGTCCAAGTCTTCTTATATCAAAGCTCCCACCAATTTAACCTATTGGAAATGATCATCTGGAAATACCCCATTTATACCAATGGTTTCCTATTCATAAATGAGAATCCTTTTGACAATTAATCAGAATTCCCAGTACTTAATCACAAATTATTCAACTTTATCAGTTTTCTGTCCAAAGCTGTAAAAACAGACTGATACTAACCATATCATTAATAAGGCCAATTCGTGTTGGTGGGGCTTGAAGACCTAGTAATGTTGCAAGACGACGTTGTTTTTCAACTATAATGCCATCCATATCCAGAAGTCGAGCAATGTCAGTACGCTCAGGGGTTATAGGGATGGACAGAGTAGCCAAAAGGACTCGGGTAGACATTCTGTGGTAAAGAGATTAACTCTGTTAAGTCAAAATGTTGCTTGATGAGCAGAAAAAGCAGATCAGAATCACCTTTCTTTAGTCATATAGTATGATATGCCAGTGTCAGAAGATGTACATTATACCCACATTATCCCAGCATATGGGATTAATCAAAAGAGAAATAGACCCTGCTTAAATTAATACTCATGGAATCACAATTTCAATCCACCCACTCACTATTGCTGCTGCTTTTTTGCGGCCAACAGGCAGAAAAGACACATTTTCTGAACCCAATAAATAAATGGCAATAAGGAGAAAAAATTAATGCCAGGTACAATGACACACTTCTGTGATCACAGCACTTGGGAAGCTGAGGCAGGAGGAGCGCAAGTTCAAAGCCAGCCTCAGCAACTTAACAAGGCCCTTCACAATTCTGAAGACCCTGTCTCCAAATAAATATAACATGGGAATAGGGGACCCGCAGGGATTGTAGCTCAATGGTAGAACACTTGCCTGGCATGTGTGAGGCACTGGATTTTATTCTCAGCATTATATATATCTTTATCTATTATGTAAAATAATTTTTTTAAGTGCTGGGGGTGTGGTTCAGTGGTTAAGCACCCCTGGGTTCAATCCCCAGTACCAAAAAAAACAGGGGAGGGGGGTGCTGAATTTGCCCTAAAACATTAAGACAAAAGTCAATGAATTCAGACTCTGAGGCCTCAGCTTCACTGTTTCCAATATTGTAACCTTAGGCAAAATACTGAACTTTGTCACAAGGTCTTTGTGAATATTAAATCAAATAACATACACAGAAGTAAATAACTTGATGCTTGCTACTATTACAGTACTCCCTGAAGGGACAGTATCAGTATCTTACAGGGAAAAATGTTTTTTCTTATATAGTGAATTATGTAACAATGAATGACAATGGATACTATCCTCAAGATTTTCAAAGAAAGTAGCAAAGTACTAGCAGATTTAGTTGGTTCCTTACATTGCAATAAACCTCTAAGAAAAATAAATTGGCATATATAATTCTACAGAAAACCAAAATAATATGGTCAGGCTCAATTAGTAGAGTGCTTGCCTTACATGCATAAAGCCCTTCGTTCTAATCCTAATAATAATAATAATAATGTCAACCAATTCAAGGAAATAAGTGGCATATGAAGTGCCTAATTACTTTTTAAAAAGTAACCGAAGTATGGAGTTGTGTAGCTCTGTGGTAGAGCCTAGAACAAAAAAGGCCTAGGGTTCAATCCCCAAGAGAAAACCCAGGTAGAGGGTTCTTTCTGCCGAAAGAAAAAAAAAAAAAAAGAAGTAACTGAAAGAAAACAAGCCATATATAATGTGTTTTTAAAAAGAAACATTTAATCTATAGATTGCTAGGTTATAGACACTTCTTTTTTGTATTCGCATAAATTTTTCATGTTTATATATAACTCTCAAATACAAACGGTGCCTAACTTAGAATGCTTCAACTTAACGATTTTTTGGCTTTACCACGTGAAAGTAGTGTGTGGTCAAGAGAAACAGTACTTTGAATTTTGATTTTCTTCCCCAAATTAGTGGTATAGGCTTTGATGTTCTCAAAATGGCAGGGAGCCACAGCTTCCAGTCAGCCACACAAGCATGAGAGTCAACAACGGATGCCCTGCAATGCACTATGCTGCCAAGCTGTAATGCTGAGTGGATTAGGGTTATTAAATGATTTTTTTTAACTATCATATATTCAACTTACAATAGTCTCTTCAGGTCATAACCCCTTCTAAGTCAAGGAACATCTGTATTCTACAGTTAGGGTTGTATAATCAGGGAAAAAAATAACTTGATGCAATAATTATCTTAACTCTAATTTTTTTCTAAGAATAGACTACCTGTACATAGAAGGCTCATGTCTCTCACATATCTACACAGATAAAAGGTTCACTGTCTCCCTCTCTTTCTCTCTATCCCCTAATACTCAATTTTCTCATGTGGGTTTTTAATGGAGTTGGCTATCAGATAAAGAATGACTCCTAGGACCAAGAGTATTATCCAAGAAAATGCCTGGAGATATTTTTGGTAGTCACAACTAGGAGGACTGCTACTAGCACCTAATGGGTAGAGATTAAGTAATGGTGCTAGACATCTTACAATGCACAGACAGTGCCCTGCAACAAAGAATTATTCAGCTCAAAATGTCAGTAGTACAGAAGTTGAGAAATCCTAATTTATACCATTCTAACAGGTCATTTAGAAGATATGATACGTAATTTCAATACTACTCTTCAAGTACAACATTCTTACCTTTGCATCTCATCTTGTGTAAGATTCTTTCTCATTTCTCTAGATAGATGGTAAAGACGATGGAGTGTAGATGCATGAAAAAGAGCATTTCCGGACTTCCAAAACACAGTTGAGACTTTGTTATAATAATTTGCCATCAACTGAGGCTTGGGTGGTTTTTTAGACAAGGAGAATAGTCCGTGAATATCTTCCACAGCTTTGAATGCTTCCTAGAATTAGTAGTATAAATTAGTCACTGCATTCGGAAACAAAAAAAAATTCTAGTTCAAATCTGTGAATGAAACCTAAAACACAGAACACACAATATTAAAAGCATCAATCTGCCTTCACACATGGTTCTTTTCATTTATCTACAACTTACAACCGCTAACTTTTCAAATTTTTCAAAATTCTTTAGGAAATACTGTAAATAGAATAGACTAAAAGCAGCAAATATTCGCATATCATCATACCACTTAGTGCAATTTATAAAGGAAAACTCTAAAAACGTGTAACAGCAGCATAAATACAAGTAATTTCTGTGTGATGTGACAATGGAAGAACATTTAACTTATCTCCTTTTTCCTATAATAAGTATGTTTATTTGTCCTCTATAGGTAGTGTTTTAAGATGGATGTTTCTATAAAGGGGAAAACATTAGGAAATAAGAATGGGAAATCTAACACTTTCACTTGGCTAAAAAACTCCAATTTTTAGTTTGTTCCTTTGTAATTACAATTAAATATTTTGCATCAAATATATGAAAGCTTTTATATATATATGGTATTCACCATGCATACTTCCTAAGCCATAGTGCTTAGGCAAAAGTCCAAGGCAGCATTTCTCTATCTCTAAAAGAACAGTAATTTCCAATCTGTCACCACAAAAACTTCTATGAAATAATGTTCCTACAAAAGTGAAAAAGAGGGGCTGGGGATGTGGCTCAAGCGGTAAGTGCTCGCTGGCATGCACGGGGGGGGGGGGGGGGGGGGGCTGGGTTCGATCCTCAGCACCACATAAAAATAAAGATGTTGTGTCCACCGAAAAACTGAAAAATAAATATTAAAAAAATTCTCTAAAAAAAAAGTGAAACAGAAAATAAACTCATTTTTTATTATCCAATTAGTGGGGAAAATCCTTTGTAGAGCCTGGGGATGTAGCTCAGTGGTAGAGCATGTGTTCACCTTGTACAAGGCTATGGTTCAATCCTTTGTATCCCCAACCCCCCAAAAAAGCAAAACCAAAACACCTTTGCAAGTTCCTTTCTCCTCTACAGTTATTTCACCAGACCAAACAGTTTAGACTGGCACCAATCATAGAAACACACTTTGAGCAGCACTGAAAATGTGCCGATTTACAGGAAAAGAAACTAACTCTAAAAGAGATTACATGACTAGGCCCAAACTTCACAGGCCTGAAAACTGAGACTTCCTGTCTAGAACTCATCCTGCTCCAGATAACCATCATACCAAGATGAAGATATTCACTAAGGGGAAAAAAGTAATGCCGATTATTACTAGAAGAAAAAGCTAATATTCCACAACATACCTGCCACAGTTCCATGCTGATAGCACTGTCCAACTGAACAAGCCGGGTTTCCAAATGCATGGACTGGCTCTCTGGATTATTAAGATTGATTGCTGTACTTTGGTTATGGTGGCGTTGAATCTGTGATAAGTGCATTCTCAAATTGTCACACAGCTTACGGAATTCAGCCTTACGGGTGTACTGGAGGCAGAATTTAAATGCTACAAGCATAATTGACAAACATATTAGGCATTTTCCACTACTGACTTGAGTACTTGAGGTTTTATTAAGATTTGCCATGTTAACAAGATTCACCAAACTCATGTTGAGCATCTGAATGTGTTATGAAGAGAGGCAACTCCCTTCAAGGGCCCTATTTTGAACCTTGACAAAACAAAAAAGGACAGTGTCATCATTCCTGGCCTAAGACCAAAATATGGTTCTGAGAGTTCAAATTGTAAATGATTGGCATTTAGAAAAACTCACCCTTCAAAGACTTATGACTTCAAACTGAAACAAGTAAAATATTCTAGGCTAAAATATAATTAACTTACATATCTCACTGACACAAATGCAACATGCTTTCATACTGAAATTACAAAATATATACTGGGTATTTACAGTAAACTAACTTCACCTGTATACAGATATCTATATAAACTACTTGCTCCACAATTAAAATATAATAATTTCCTATACATTATTATGTATATGCAGTATTAGTATTCCTTTGCTCTTTAAAAATAAAACAGTATTTCTATTTCAAAAGGCCTAAAACAAAGTGGGGCAATTAACTTTAAGTTAGTATTTATATCACATTACCCGCAAACAAAAAAGTTCACTTATGGACAATGAAAATTGACATTGCTAGACACGTAAACAAAACACAGTCCGGTGGAGGAGGCTCATGAGTTCAAAGCCAGCCTCAGCAATTTAGCAAAGCCCTAGGCGATTCAGTGAAACCCTGAAACCCTGTATCAATAAAATATAAAAAAAAGGGCTGAGGATGTGGCTCAAAGGTTAAGCATCCAGGTACCAAAACATAAAGCAAAAAAAAGCACAGTTCCCAGTATTCACAGTAAAACATTCTTAGTTGCAAATCACTTAGTACTTAGTATTTGAATAAAGAAAAGCCCATCATCCCTGTAAGACTGGCTTCACAGACACAAGTTTGTCATAAGGGTAAAATACAAAAGGCCAAGAGCACAGTCATATACAGTAAAAAGGCTGCATTCAGCCTTTTTATACCACAGGAAAAGTATAACAAGTGACAATAAGGGTAAAGAGGCTAGACACTTTCAATACAGTCCTTCACAAATTAAGTGTTTGGGGCTGGGGTTGTGGCTCAGTGGTAGAGCATGCGCCTTGCGTGTGTGAGGCACTGGGTTCGATCCTCACCACCACACATAAAAATAAAGGTACTGTGTCCATCTACAACTAAAAAAAATATTTTAAAAAAAAGTGTATGCAGAAAAACAATTAGATATTAAGATGATCCTCAATCACCAAGAAGGCCTAATTCTATATTCAATTTTACTGCTTAAGAAAGGAAAACATACCAGGCACAGTGATGCACTCCTAAAATCCCAACAACCTGGGAAGCTGAGACAGGAGTTTAAGTTCGGGGCAGCTTCAGATAACTTGGTGAGGCCCTCATCAACAAGAATAAAAAAGACTACGAATGTGGCTCGGTGATAAAGTGTTCTTGGGTTCAATCCCCAGTATCCATCAAAAAAAAAAAAGAAAGAAAAAACATTTTTCATGGAATTCTTTTAAGCCAAAGGACTATCAAAATTGGAACTCAAGTTTACCAGAAAACAATGGAAAGTTTGGTTTTTTTCAGTCAACCAGAGAATTCCAAAATGACTTTTTAAAAACTCTCTTTAAGTGACATCAATGGCATGTATTTCATATGGAACTATCTTAACTGGTAATGAATTTCTTATTCAAGTCATTTGTTTAATACTCAAATGTCAATCCTATTTCAATAAGGGTAAAACTAGCTTGTTTCCTGGAAGTACCTTGGAGAAAAAGCGGTTAAACTTCTGGAAAAATCTTTTTTTATTTCTTTCAGTTATATTTTTATGTGGTGCTGAGGATCAAACCCAGTGTGCCTCACATGTGCAAGGCAAGAACACTCTACCACTGAGCCACAACCCCAGCCCTGGAAAAATCTATTCTAAAGTCAACTTTTCAAATCAAATTATTTGGATTTCACATTGCCATTTTACCTTGCTGTGCAATATCATGATAGAGGCGCTCTACTCTAGAATTGTTTCGAAGAAGGTCCAAACATTGTCTGTATGATTCCCACAGGAACTTTACCCAGGGAGTTAAAAGTAATCTGTCAGTCCGATCCTGAGTGTCCTCCCCACTTACAGCACTTAGGAGAACACTACAAAAAATTAAAAAAAAAAAAAAAAATTTAAATGTTGAAAACAATGAGACATATTTCCTACTGTGTCAATGATTAAAAAAATCAAAACCAACAAAATAGTACAAATTTTTTCCACAACTTCATATACACTTATTGTCTACATCTAATTCCCAACCTGTATTACAGCTATCTTTCTAAATGCTTCAATTTTCTGCTTTTACAAATTTCCAGTATTACCTAAATAATTGTTTGGGTTACTACACATTTAAAACTTTAAATAAAAATTTTTTTCTTCTAATAAACATCTACTTCAAGTGCGGATGATGGAGACCCATGTAAAGAAAAACACTGACTTAACTATCAAAATATTTATCAAAGGTTTAATTCATACCTCTCAGGAGTCTGAATATTATCCAGATCTTCTATATCTAATACCATCTGTTGGGATTCTTCTTTAGCAGCTTCAGTTTTTTCCTCTGCCAGTTTCAAATATGCCCTAACAACATCCTCTAAAGATTTAATGTTCACCTAAGCAGGAGGGGAAGAAAAAGAACTTAAACCACTTTTTCCCAAATGTTTAGAGTAAATTATATGATAGAAAATATATCTGAAAGATAAACTCTTCAGCAAATCACTAAAAGCACTTTTAAAATATAAAACTGAATTCTGTCTGTACCTGCTGACAAATGTTCTTATACTGATATAATCCTTCCTTAGCCAAGTGGCTCTTACGAAGATCCACGCAAAGTTCCAAGTATTTCAACATAATCGGCTCGTGTATCTTTTGCCATGTTCTATGTTTCTTACTTTTCATAACATCATAAAGAACATCCAGAGCAGGCTGCTTTTTGCCAACCTCAAGAAATTCTGAAAAAAAAAATAAAATAATTCAGGAGAATTAGTCAGTTACATATACAAAAGTCTAAATCTTGCATTTTTAACTGGTTGCTGTAACTTCTCATTACAGACTTTTTAGATCACATGTATTTTTGACATCTAAAAAAGCTATGCCATAATTATCTAAGATAGAACAATTAAAAGTCTGGTACTATGTCAAAATAGTGTACAGGTAAAACAACTTCAGCCAATTCCACTATGACTTAAAAGTTCCAGAAATTGAAACAATGAGGAAAAGAAAATTTCTATCAACTTAGAAAAGTTCAACTTCAAAGTCACTTTCAACTAGCTGATGAAAATTTTGCTCTTTTACACTAACACTTGAGGCAGAAAAACACATCAGATTGCCTTTAAAACTTAAAATCAGTTGACAACACTGAAATTTTTAGGGTCTATTTCTAGGCTTTTTGTTCCATTCATTCTCTATTAATTAATGTGCCTACTCTTTAGTCAATACCACACTATCTTGATTACTGTAGTCTTTAGATAAGGTCTTGAATTCAAGTAGAGTGTGCCATCTTTGTCCTTTGGTTTTGTGCAGACTAAACTAGGTCCTTTGCCTTTCCATACAAATTTTACAACTAGTTGGTATCATCTTCAAAATAACTTGCCAGGATTTTGACTGGGATTCCACTGAATCTATAAATGGGAGTTTAAAGAACCAATAATACTGAGTCTCAGAATCTGTGAACATGGTCTGTTTTTCCATTTATTTACCCCAGTCTAAACATGAAAAGTACTAAGACAAATTATAACTATAGTATGCTATGATTTGAATGTGTCATCCTCCAAAATTCTTGTTGATACTTAAGCCCTAATGCAACCATATTAAAGAGATGAGAGGGCTCCACCCTCATAAATTGATCAGGACTTTAATAGAGGGAACTAGTAAGACTGAGGAAACATTGTCTCCACCAGAGGAGGTAGTAACAAAGCACCACCTTGGAAGCAGATAAAGCCCTCACCAGACATAGAATTTGTTGGCAGCCTATTCTTGGACTTCACAACCTCCAGAAATATGAAAAATAAATTTCTGTTGTTGCAGAAGTACCCAGGATGTGCTATTTTGTTTCAACACAAATGGACTAAGACAAAGGACATTCTACAAAATACCTTATCGGTTTTTCGTAAAACAGTCATGATTTTCAAGGTCATGAAAACACAAGGAAAAGACTAAGAAACTGTGACAACCAAGAAATCTTAGAAGTGACAACTTAATACAATGTAGAATTGTTTGATTGAGGTTGAATCCAAGGTGCTTAACCACTGAACCACATCCCCTATCCTTTTTATTTTTCATTTTGAGAAAGCGTCTGGCCAAATTGCTAAAGCTGACATCCATGTTCATAGCAGCACAATTCACAATAGCAAGACTGTGGAACCAACCTAGATGCCCTTCAATAGACGAATGGATAAAAAAAAAAAAATGTGGCATTTATACACAATGGAGTATTACTCTGCATTAAGAAATGACAAAATCATAGAATGTGGAGGGAAATGGATGGCATTAGAGCAGATTATGCTAAGTGAAGCTAGCCAATCCCTTAAAAACAAATGCCAAATGTCTTCTTTGATATAAGGAGAGTAACTAAGAACAGAGTAGAGCATGAGAACTAAGTAACTAAGAACAGAGTAGAGCATGAGAAGAAGATTAACATTAAACAGGGATGAGAGGTGGGAGGGAAAGGGAGAGAGAAGGGAAATTGCATGTAAATGGAAGGAGACCCTCAGGGGTATACAAAATTACATACAAGAGGAAGTGAGGGGAAAGGAGGAAAAATATAAGGGGGAGAAATGAATTACAGTAGAGGGGGTAGAGAGAGAAGAGGGGAGGGGAGGGGGGAGGGGGGATAGTAGAGGATAGGAAAGGCAGCAGAATACAACAGACACCAGAATGGCAATATGTAAATCAATGGTTGTGCAACTAATGTGATTCTGCAATCTGTATATGGGGTAAAAATGGGAGCTCATATCCCACTTGAATCAAAGTGTGAAATATGATATATCAAGAACTATGTAATGTTTTGAACGACCTACAATAAAAATTAATTTTAAAAAAAAGATTAAATCTATAAATATCTTACAAAAAAAAAAAAAAAACAAATTGCTGAAGCTGGCTTTGAACTTGCAATTCTCCTGCCTCAACCTACTGAGTCACTTGGATTACAGGCATGCACCACCATGCCCAACACAATGAGGGATTGTTGATGAGATGCAAGACAGAAAAAGACACCAGGGAAGATAGGAAGTCCAAGTACAGCATGGAATTAAATATTATCAGTTACTGATCTAAAAGTTGTGACAAATGTACCATACTGATGGAACTTGTTCATAAAAAGGTACAATGGGGTATAATATAAATGGGAACTATCTACTACTCTCATAATAATTCTGTAAGTCTCACACTGTTCTAAAATTGTTTTTTTAAAAAACTGGAAATCCTCAGCACCACATCATAATAAATAAATAAACAGAATAAAGGTTTGTGTACATCTAAAAACTGGGAACTGTACACAACATAGTAACTTTTGAAAAATTTGGAGTATAACAGAGCAAAATTCTTTTGAATTTACTATTCCTAAGCCAGAAGGCATTCCGATTGTGGCAACATTTTAAAATCCAGTTTGAGCAGGGCACAGTGGCTCATGCCTACAATCCCTGGCTTAAGAGGCTGAGACAAGAACATCTCAAGTTCAAAGCCAGCCTCAGAAACTGAGCAAGGCCCTGAGCAATTTAGTGAGACCCTGACTCAAAATAAAAAATAAAAAGGGCTGAGGCTCAGTGGTTAAGCACCCCTGGGTTGAATCCCAGGTACCAAAAAAACAAAAAAAAGGAAAAAAAATACAGTTCTAATCATAAGTTCTATGTATATTGTTCCTTTGGAAATTCTCACCCTTTGTTTTATTTTGCCCAAACACTTAGTAATTGGGGAGAAAAGAGGTATTTTATCGAAGCCAAATGGTTAAGTTTGGCTTAAAATTCAGCAATTACCAAATTTCACACAAACAGAAAAATCTTCCAACTGCACATCTGAAAAACAATTTGAAGGAACTAAATCACTAATTTACACTATAAAATATCTTAAAACACTGCATCTCCATTTTTAAAGATCTGTATTTTTCTCCTAAGGAAAAAATCTTGGACAAAGAATTCTTGTTCTTGCCAGGCACGGTGGCACACGACTGTAATCCCAATGGCTGAGGCAGAAGGATCTAAAGTTCAAAACCAGCCTCAGGAAAAAGTGAGGGACTAAGCAACTCAGTGAGACCCTGTCTCTGAATATAATATGAAATAGAGCTGGGGATGTAGTTCAGTGGTCAAGTGACCCTGAGTTCAATTCCCAGTACTCCCCCACCCCCCAAAATAATTCTTGTTCTTTACTTAATGTGGCTGGGAAGATTGGGGATGCTGGGTGGGGGGAGAGCAAGCATGCTGGAAGCCCTGGGTTCAATTTCCAGCACCAAAACAAAGGCTAACCTAAAAAGTTACAGCATTATCAACCATGTAACTATGCTAGGCAAACAGTCTCTTACTTGGGGGTTTTACTACATCTACAGATACAGTAATTCTCTACTATGTCTTCTTTTAACTACCACATCTTTCAGGAATGGTGCTTCCCAATATTCCTTCTTCCAGTGAAACTTACAAACAATATTCCAACTCTCAAGACATATTGAAAAATGTGGGCCAGGCACATGCCTATAAACACAGCAGTCAGAACACTGAGGTGGAAGACCATAAATTCAAAGCCAGCCTCAGCAATTAAGCAACATCCTAAGCAACTTGCTGAGACCCTTGTCTCAAAATAAAAAATAAAAAGGTCTAAAGAAGTAACTCAGTGATTAAGTGCCCCTGGATCAATCCCTGCTACAAAAAAAAAGTTTGCAACTGGACGAATCACACAATGGAAAGAAATAATTATCTTTATACAACACCTTGAATCACCCCTTATAATATCAAATCATCTTCACATGCAAATATAAAACCCACACCATTATGGGTTCAACTGAAGTCAGTCTTAAATGAGGGAAAAAACTCACTAAATTAAACAAAGTACAACCAGAAACTTTACTGGAATAAAAAACATCTCCTTTTAAAATACTTATCCTCCTCCTGGAGTATGCAAAAGGTTATTTTCTAAAACCCAGGGTTTTTTCTTTCTTTCTTTAGTCTTTTGGTACCAGGGATTGAACCTGGAGCCCTTAACCAGTGAGCCACATTCCCAGCTCTTTTTAGTTTTGAGATAAGGTCTTGCTGAATTGCTCAGGACACCTCACTAAGTTGCTGAGGCTGGCTTTGAACTTGCAATCCTCTTGCCTCAACTTCCCAAGCTGGAATTACAGCTACAAGCCAAGAGCGCCCAGTGCTTCAGAATTTTCCGAAGCTGTTTAATCAAAAGTCCATCGGTCAAAATTTTAGGAGAAAATGCCTTTAATCAAATTTATCCTTTACATTAAGAAAACCACAGTAGTAACACTAAAATGACCTCTTATTTTTAATTCACACATGTATTTAAATATTAAAATACCATATGTAACCATAGTCAATATGCTTACAATTTGGAATAGGAACAATGAGTTAAATTTGAAAACAGAACCCACGAAAGAGTGATGACAAAATACAAAACTATTAAAATTTTTAAAATAAAGAAATAAAATAATGCAGTTTTTAAATGGAAGTGTAGTTTCTTAACAATATTCTTAAGTTTTGGTCAGGGAACTACCAAGTACTTTTCACTTCCTAAACAACCGATCTAAATTTATTATGACTCCATACTGGCTGTGGTGAGGCACACCTGTAATCCCAGCAGTTTGGGAGGCTGAGGCATGAGGATCTCAGATTCAAAGCCAGCCTCAGCAATTTAACAAAGCCCTAAGCAACTTAGCAAGACCCTCTCTCAAATAAAATAAACAAGGGCTGAGGATGTGTCTCAGTGGTTAAGCATCCCTGGGTTTAATCCCTGGGATTAAACAAAATTTGTAACTCCAAATCCCAAATTCAAGCAAGCTAAAGAAAACACATTTTTAAAAAATTAAAAACCAAACTTAGGAAACACCCTCACCTCAACCAAATTTTAAAAACAAAGTATGGATACAAAGGATGTTAAAAGAAAAAAACTAGAATGGAAATATTTTTTGTAATTCACAAGGATGAGTTTTCCTGTCTTTATGATTCATATATGTATGTATATATGTGTGTGTGTGTATTCATATGGAAGATTTAGGGAGTTTTTTTAGGCTGGAAAGAACTATTATGCATTAATTGTTCTATTCTAATACTTAAAATGTTGATTTTCAGAATATTCTACAAATTAAAATTAAAATCTGGGGGTCTGGAGATATAACTCAGTGGTAGACCATCTACCTAGTGTACATAAGGCCCTGGGTTTGATCTCTAACACCACAATCAATCAATCAACCAAATCAATCAATCAGTCTAGAATTAGGACTATTACTAGAAGGGTGGGCACTCTGAGTTTATCTTTTGAATACACAATTGAAACTATGTTTCTATCAATAAAGAGAAAGTTTAGGTCAGTCCTTTTTACTAATCTGTGCCAATAGAAGAAATAGATAAGCTATAATGTTACTCCATTTGTGGGGTTAATAACAATTTCATTTTTTAAAGGCATTGGTTGTAAAGTATAAATTAAAAGGCAGTTATAGGGTCAGGAGCACCTAGTTTGACACTAGTAACAACATAATCTGGAAAAGGCACTTTCTCCCAATGATAAGGAGATATTAATTTCTGGCCTATAACTGCTGGGACAATTTCCTACCTTCCAGAACGAATACTGTCACTTTTTCCAAAAATAATGCCCTGATACAGTGACTCAGTGTGACTTGGAGGTTTATTCTACTAAAATATATTATTTTATTAAGATAATGTAATGGATGTTCGGGGTTACAATGTTATAGATAAAAAAAAATTGATAAAATTAATTTCCAATGAGTGGAATACCCTTTTATCATTCTATTTAATGTTTGGTAAGCAGTGCCATGTGCCATTCACAATTTGATCCCTTTGACACTTTAAGAGATACCTCACTTAAAAGATCAAATGTATATAAGCTATTAGTTGGAAGTTAAAGCCTCTCTAGCCACAAAAGCCACCAAAGTACAAGGAGTCAGTACAGGACTTAAAAACTACACAAATATGATCCAAGTTTCCCCCCATAATATCCATTTCTCATTTTGACTACTTTACTCTCAAATTCTTTCCAACTTGCCCTGCATGAATCAAGTTTACTTCAACTTGGAAATTGTGGAAAAAAGATTTGAAACACATTACATCCTTTCTATTTTTAAAAAGTTACTGAAATAAACTTATATGAAGATTCCAAATGGAGTGATGAGGAAACAAGTTATGAACACAATGTAAGCAATGTTCAGGCCAAGGAGACCACAGTACTTCATCCTGCTAGCATAGACAAGAGTCTGCCAGTGAGGCATGCAACTGACCAAAATTCATCTATAATAACAGCGCAGAATAGAAATTTCATGCAAGTTATTTTGTATACCATTATAAAATTCTAAGTTTCAATATATCAAAAAAGTCATTAATTTAGCTACAGTTTAGTCTGTAGCAATAAATTTCCATTCCATTATATTTTCTTTCCTAAAAAATTTGTTTTAAATCCTTAAAGTGTCTCTTCTAGCCATTAGATTACTGTTTAGGATGGGTAGGGATCAAATCTATGTTGTAGTTTTAATGTTTTGAACACAATTATTATGCAGTTAGTCCATTCCATAGACT
The DNA here is from genome assembly GCF_048772815.1 of Callospermophilus lateralis. Lineage (NCBI taxonomy): Eukaryota > Metazoa > Chordata > Mammalia > Rodentia > Sciuridae > Callospermophilus > Callospermophilus lateralis. The sequence continues at coordinate 82,890,082 of NC_135319.1, forward strand.
AGTCCCTCCCCACAAAAACTCAGTTTTATTTTAAAGTATGAAAACAACACATCTTTGATCCCGACATTATCAACAATACATTAATTTTCATTAATTTTATGTGTTGACTCCCACTGGTCTTTTCACAAAATGAAGTTTCAAACAAACTGAAGAAGAAGGAAAAAAAAAAAAAACACAACAAACTCTTGAAACATAAAACTGTTAACAGACACGGTATGTCCATCTACAACATAAAAGACCCAAAACTTGTTTGGATGTAGGAAACATGAAAATAAGAGCTACGGGTGCTTACAAAATACTTGTGTGTTCGTTTAAAAGTAGGGGGAAAAAAAAAAAAACCCTGAACAAGAAAGTTTCTGAAGAACAGAGATATGCAAAAGACATCTGCACCCCCATAATGTCCATGTAGTAAGTGCCTCTGGAACAGATCAGGGAGCACAAGTTTTTCCTGCAAGCGCGAGGGTTTAACTACCCACATGGAAATAGAAATAGCAAACAGCAGCGCTATGACAAGAGGGGAGAAAAAAACGATTTGGAAGTCAAGAGACCTTGGTTTTAGTCTCCCGGCTCAACAACTAACTGCCAGAGTGACCTTGGGGAAACATTCTCCTTCCAGGCCTCAGTTTAGGAAGGACCTTCAAGTCCCTTTATATTAACTCTGTTCCAACTTCCCTAGTTTCGGAATAGGCATTCGGACTGCCCCAATCAATGCCAGAGGAGGAGGGGAAAAAAAAAAAAAAAAACAGGAAACGGGTTAAATGGGTCAGAGGCCCCAAAGTGCACTTAAGTGGCTGGATGAAGGGTAAGTGGACCCTGACCTGGCAAAGCACCTCGCGGGTCTAGGGGGCAGAGGTGTTTGCGGGGGAGGGGGGGCGGAGGTGGACCTGCGGACTCCCGGCCTCTGGGGGAGGTGGGGCCGAGGTTCTCGCGTGCATTGTCCCCGGGAGGGAGCCATGTTTCCTCCTCCCGGGCACTCCCAGATGGCGGTCGGGGTCGCTGGGCCTAAGCGGACCAGAGCCAGGTGGTCTCTCTGCAAAGCCAGCTGGAGACGGCCGCCAGGAAGGAGCTGGACCCCGACAGGACTGTCTACTGGACCGCCGCCCAGCGTCGCACCAGCAGGCAGCAGAGGGAGTAAGGCCCGTACGACGGTTCCGATCCACGCCTCCACCCCCAGTCGCTGGGAGTGAGAAGGAAACCGTGCCAGACCCGGGCCAGGACGGCGAATGAGGCCGCAGCGACCTCGGCTCTGGGGGCAGCCCGGGCAGGAGGCAGCAGGCCTGGGCCCTCGACCTCCGAGGCCTCGGGCTGCCCCACGCCGGCGCGCCCCGACACCCTACTCACCGTTGGCGCGTTTGAGGGCATTTTCCGGCCTCTGGAAATAGGCCGGCATCTTGGCGGCAGGCGCGGCTCACCCGGCGTCAGCGAACTCCCTAGCGGCCCGGGCCGGGAGAGAAGACGAAGGGGAACAAGCGCGAGAGTCCACGCGCCGCCAGCAGTCGCCCGCGCCCAGCCGGCCAGAGACGGAAAGGAAGGAGCCACGTGACCCCCGCGCGGCGGCACCGCCGCCACCTAAGCCCCGGATGTAGGGGCTGGACTCCGCGCGCGCCACGCCCCTCCCTGCGCGCTGGCGTCACGTGCGCCGGCTGACGTGGCAGAGACTGTGGCGATTTCCGCGCGCGCTGGGATGGAGGCGCGCATGGGTCGTTAGGGAAACGATTCCCAGACCTTCACTACTCCAGCGAGGGTCAGGGTGGGAAAGGTGAGCCTGGGTCCAGAGGCTCCGCAAGGATACAAGGCAGGCGCGTACACACGATTTCATTTCCAACACGATTTGTGCGGACTCATGCGAAGTTGCCATCAGGCCCCATCAGCGAGGCTAAGTGAAAATGCTGAGTTTATTTAAGGGGAATGTGTTGAGCAGGCTTCGTTAGCCCAGTGCTGCTCCCCACCGGGAAATAGCTGTGGCACGTCCTCAACGAACAAGCTGGGGCGGGGGAGGGGGCGCGGTGAAGAACAAACGAGCAGTTATTTCGTAACTTGGTAAAATAAAGTTGGTGTCACAAGGATTGCCTGGGAAATGGAGGCTCCCCAAGGTGGCGAGCAGGGGCAGAGCAACCTGTCATAGAGCAAAAGCCCTGGAGCAGATCAGGCTTGCATGTTTGAAAATACATGAGTGTCGTCGCCTTTACATATGGGGCACGTCACAAACAAACGTGAGAAAAATGTGTGTTAGTGGGGAAAAAAAATATAATGCTCACAGATTAAACCGAATCAAATTCTCAAGCCCTTGGTATGAAACTAAGATGAATTCAGAAAGAAATATAGAAAGCTGTGGAATAAACTTTGCAAGAGTATTGCACATTTTGTAATAATAGGCGGAATATGTGAATTAGTGAAGGGATACTACATCAATAAATGAAGAAAACAATGCACATAACAAGCATTTTTCATTCCTTCTCCTCAAAGAGGTGTTTTTATTATTATTTAACTAAGTTTATTGCTATAAAGAAAGAAAATTTGGAAAATGCAATCCTGGACCAAAAACTAAATGCTTTTTTTTTAAAAAAAAAAAAAAAAAAAAAAAAGGCTATTTTTAAATTAGTGTCAGAGGTATTCTTTCTCCAAAATGCTTAGATCATTGTATATGCATTAGCTTAGTTGGCCCCCAAAATAAGAGCCAGTCAGGGGTTATATAAAAGCCCCACAAGTACTAAGAAGCTATAGGAACTGTTTTATAGGCAAGATCAAGGGACTTGTTTGTGTATATTATAATTAAGTCAAAATTAAAGAGTCAAACATAAAAGCAAATAGTTCTTTCATGTGTTTTATGTAAAAAAAGAAAACCTACTTAGTAGACCATAGAAAGATGCAAGCTGAATAAAATGAAACCTGGCTTAAATATCAGAACATGCTTTCAAACATTCTTGACTTTCTATTATCATACCTCAAAGAAAATGGCAAACTGGACTCATTTATTATTATTTGGTAAACCTAAAAGCAAACAAACACTAAAAAGTTGAGGGGTAAAGTAAAATCCAATATTCCTACACATTGATTTTTTTCCCTTTCAAATTATTTAAAGTATATGAAGCATTTGGTAATAGATAATAATTATGTAAGTGCAATAAATAAAATTATTTAGAATCTAAGGCTGGGCACAGTGGCTCTAGCCTCCAGCAGCTCAGGAGGCTGAAGTGGAGGATCACTTGAATCCAGCCTGGGCAACATACTCTATCTCAAATAGAAAAAGTGTTTAGCACTGATTTTATGAATGAGTAAAGGCATAATGTCAATTTTCAGGATATTACGTATTAGGGTCAACCAACAGTTCCAACTTATTTGGAACCATCTAAGAGCCATAATGTTGAATGCTATAGATTAAAAAAAAAAAAAAAAAAAAAGTGCAAGAGTTAATGATTCCCACCAAGGCAGTGGCACATGCCTGTAATCCCAGTAGCTTGACTTGGAGACTGAGACTGGAGGTGAGTTAAAAGCCAGCCTCAGCAATTTAGCAAGGCCCTGTCTCAAAAAAAAAAAAAAAAAAAAAAAAAATGAATAAAAAGGTCTGGGGATGTGTCTTAGTAGTTAAGCACGGCTAGATTCAATCCCTATCAAAAAAAGAAGAGTTAATGATTCCCTAGTTGACAATGGGGACACAATGAGAGTGAAGATGGGGTCTAATTTGACCAGGAGAAAACCATAATTACTTGCTGTTGCTCATTTAGTAGAAAACAGTCAAATTGAATATGATGGGAAATATTCTAAGCATGCTAAAAGGAAGTAGTCAGACTGAAGATTTTTATCCTAATCAAGTTACTTTTGTAGTGCATGTGATTGATAATTTCTCTAATACAATGTTTTAGGGGTTTAAAGAGGGTTTTTCCTTTTCTGTGGTTTGTTTGTTTGTGGTACTGGGGATTGAACTCAGGGTCTCACATAGGCTAGGTAAGCACTCTACCTCTGACCTATGTCCCCAGCAATTTTTTATTTTTTATTTTGAGACAGGGTTTCAAATTACCTTGCTGGCCTTGAAGTTGCCATGCTCCTATGCTCAGCCTCCCTAGTAGCTGGGATTACAGGCATGCACCATCATGCTGGGTTTATTTCAAGGTTTATGTTCCTGCGTTAGTGGAGTAAAGATTCCCCAAAAACCAGTTGTTAGAGACATTATAAAGGCACTATTTTTGCAACATAATATCAAACAGGTTTAAAACAAGTATTATAAAATAAGTGTGGTGTTGGATTCCTGTAATCCTAGCTCCCTGGGCAGCTGAGCCGAGATGATCGCAAGTTTGAGGCCAAGCCTCACCAATTTAGCAAGACCCTATCTCAAAAAGGACTGGGAATGTAGCTCAGTGGTAAAGTGCTCCTAGATTCAATCCCCAGTATCAAATATGTTCTGCAATTTACAGGGTAGTCATATTGATGAACATAACGAATTTCAGAGAGATAAGCTGTGACTCGCAGTAATACATTCATTTAACAAACCTTTATCAAGTGCATACCATGTACCAGGCATGGTAGTTACACCTGCCATGATACCTGATAAGTATGTGAGTGATAGAAGTGAACGCGACATACTAGCTTCCTGCCTTCCAGGACTTGGAGTCTTAGGGAAAATCCAGTCTTCAAACATTGCAGAAGCTCCATGAAGAGACACACCACTGTGATAAAGGCCCCATGCATCTCAGCCCTTCTCGCCACACTGTCTTTCAGTGTTCTAGTCAGCTTCTCCTCCAACTTGATGTATGCCATCAATTCACTTGGAACATTCTTCACATCACCTATTCTTTGTTCTTATATTGGGTTCCACTTAAATGTCAATTCACAATCCTTCCTTGGCCCCCAGATTAGCTTAGATGCCAAGGCAATAAGCACCAATAACATCCTATCTTACCCCTGCTCATTCTAAGCTCAGAGTGAAAATAACCAAATTTGTAATTCTCACTACTAAATCTTTCATGCCTGACAGAACATGGGCAGATATTCTATTCTAAAAAATATAGGAGAGAAAAATGAATGATTGCCCATACATTTATATAAGATAACTTCTGTATCTGTGAGGAAGTAAGAAGACAATTGAAATCCAATGTGTCTTTCTAGTTCATAGAGCATCTACCCAGCTACTGTGAGCTCCCAAGTATATACCAAAGCACCAGTACACAAATATTAATGAAGAAACAGTAATGTTCCTCACTCAAAGCTTCTAATTGCACTGGTTCTGAGTCTGGATACACCAAAGTCCATTTGTGATTTTCTGAGGACATCATTCAACAATATCATGCTTTCCTACACCTAAGTATCCCTTCCCTTCCTCCCATCCCACTCACACTAACCTCACTGACTGCTGCCAATACTTCAAGCCTCAGCCCAAAAAAACCTTCCTCTGCAAAGCTTTTCAAACTGCAGGGCAACTTAGCTGCCCCTTTGCCTATGTTCTTCAATCACGCCACTATTTATTCCACCACTGGCCCCATCTGTGGGCACCCTGCCAACCCAGCAGCCTTCTCAAGGAGTGACTGAATCCCTATGTCAAACAACTGACTCCTAGAGACAAGATGAGGAACCAAGAAGCTCTTCCCACTAGCTAGCTCCAATCATTCTCTTTCTTTCCTCCCTTAAACTCTGACCTTTTAAGATCATACTGTGGTCAAGCTGGACCCCCTGCTACCCTTCTGAGTCACTGCCTTTATAGGGTCTTCAGATCACAGACCACATCCTCCATTCCTTGACTCAGTTCTTGCTCCTGTCACTCTTGGCAACACTAATGTCATAATTATTGGTGATTTCCTTTTTATTTAGATGATCCAACATCCTGGCCACTTCACCTTCACAGCTGTGTCCTCTGCCTTATCTCAGCCACTCACACATGGGGTCATACCTAGAGTCTGGAACAGGAATTGTCAAACTCTGCAAAGGCCAGATAGCTTTGTGAGCCAGGAAGTAATGTCTAATGTCTTCAATTATTTGACCAGGTGCTCTTGCTGTGTCCTCCCCCTTACACTTTAAAATGTAGAGATCATTCTTAAATTGTACAAAAAACAGCATCAGGCTAAATTTGGCCCACAGGCCATAGTTTGCTGACCCCTACACTAGACCTTGTCATGCCTACAATCTCAGTTCCCAAAATCTTGATTTCAAGCATCTCAGCTTCTGGCCACCAACTCCTATGTTTTTTATACCTGAACTCCAACAACCCTTCTGCTTCACAGGGACCTGTAATCTATTCATCAATTCTGTGTTCCTAACTGGGACAAAGTAATCCCAGCTACTTGGGAGGCTGAGGTAGGACGATAATGAGTTCAAGGCCAGCCTGGGCAACAATACAAGACCCTGTCTCAAAAAAATAAAAGAAAAAATCTACATCTCCCATATTTCCTCCTTTCCTGACTTAGATTTGATTCCTTTCTTGCTCCTCTCTCCCTTTATTGTAATCACCTGGAAAACTTCCAACCCCAGTCAAATCCCACCTTTATTTTTTCCTACATCCTATTTTGGTCAGAGAAAGACATACAACCTTGGTGGCATGTCTGACTTTGAATTAAGACTACAATCCTCAAGGAGCACCTTGTTTTTTTTTTTTTGTTGTTGTTGTTGTTTGTTTGTTTGTTTGTTTGTTTTATTGGTTGTTCAAAACATTACAAAGCTCATGACATATCATCTTTCATACATTTGATTCAAGTGAGTTATGAACTCCCATTTTTACCCCAAATACAAATTGCAGAATCACATCAGTTACACATTCAAAATTTTACATAATGCCATATTAGTAACTGTTGTATTCTGCTGCCTTTCCTATCCCCTACTATCCCTCCTCCCCTCCCCTCCCATCTTCCCTCTCTACCTCATCTGCTGTTGTTCAGTTCTCTCCTTTGTTCCCCCCCCTTCCCCTCACAACCTCTTATATGTAATTTTGTGTTACATTGAGGGTCTCCTACCATTTCCATATGCTTTCCCTTTTCTCTCCCTTTCTCTCCCCGCACTCGTCTCTGTTTAAAGTTAATCTTTTCCTCATGCTCTTCCTCCCTGAAGGAGCACCTTGTTGATGAAGGAGCTGTCAAACTATAGGGGTTCAACCCCTCCATTGCCTTGATGCACCCTTCGGTTGGCTTCCAGGATGACCCTTTTCTGATTTTGATTTTTTTTTCAATCTTTGCTGACAACTGCTCACTTGTGTGTCCACGATGCTCTGAACTTTGAGGTTGAACTATTCCAGGGCTCAAGCCTCTGGACCCTGCCCTCCTCCAGCTACAGTCATCTCTCGGTTCTAGATCATGGCTTTCAAAATCAACTCTCCACAAAAGTACATTGCCAGCCTTGACCTCTCTCCTGAAAGCCAGACCTGTAACACCTGATGCCCATTTCACACATTGGCTAAGTACTGAACACACTGTATGCTCATAACCTGCTCCCAACCAGACTCCTGGTTTCCTGTCTCCAGTATTCTCCTGTCACCTTCTCCATGTTAATTATGGCAACCTTATTCTCCCACTTGCTCAGGTAAAAAATACTGGGAACATCCTTGACTTTTTCTAACACATCCCCACCTCTAATCAATCCATCCAACAGACCCCATATCTATGACCTCCATGGCTACCACATGGTTGGAGTCATGCCAGGTGATTACTCCTTTTTATCTAAGATGAAATAGCTTGCTAACTTATCTGTTAACTTCTTAGCCCTCTTCTCTTTATTCTGCATATAGCAAATAGAGGAACTCTTTTCAAAAATGAGATCAGAGTCCCCTGATCAAGACCCTATAGTTTTACAGCTCACTTGGTAAAAGTCCTCACAATGGCATGCACAGTCTGTCCCTACAGTGTCTCCCCTGTGATTTATTGTTTTCCCACCACCACAATGTCACCTTTTTAATGAGGTCTTCTCTCACCTCTTATTTATTGAGGTTCTAGGGATTGAACCCAGGGCCACTTTACCATCAAGCTACATCCCCAATCCCTGCCCCCTTTTTGCTTTTTATTTTATTTTGAGAGAGAGTCTCACTAAGTTGACGGAGCTGGCCTGGAACTTGCAATCATCCTTCCTTAGCCTCCTGATTTGCAGGATTACAGGCATGCACCACCACACCAGTCTGGTTCCCACACCTCTTTAAATTAGAACTTCCCTTTCTCCATACTTCCCAGCACCCTTTTTTAAAATATTTACTATTTTTTTCGGTTGTAGTTGGACACAATACCTTTATTTTATTTACTTATTTTTATGTGGTGCTGAGGATCGAACCCAGTGCCTCACGTGTGCTAAGCGAGTGCTGTACCCCTGAGCCACAACCCCAGCCCCAAGACCCTTTTAAAAAAAATTTTTTTTAGTTGAACATGGACACAATACCTTTATTTTACATATTTACCTAATTTATGTAGTGCTGAGGATCGAACCCAGTACCTCATGTGTGCAAGGCAAGTGATCTACCACTGAGCCACAATCCCAACATCCTTAACACCCTTTTTTATTTTCCTTTATAGTACTTATCACCATCTGACCCCCGATATATTTTATTTATTGTCCATCCCTGTAGAATATATAAGCTTAATTAAGGCAAGGGGTTTCATGTCCATTTTGTTCTCTGCTGTTTTTGTAACACCTATAACAGTACCTGGCACATAATAAGCCTTCAGTAAATATTTGCTGCGTAGATGATCTAGTTGATTAAAAGAAACTTCCTAAACTTGGCATGGTGTGCACTTTAATTCCAGCTATCTGGGATGCTGACCCTATAGGATCGCTTAAGCCCCGTGATTTGAAGACCAGCCTAGGCAACACAGCAAGACCTTGTCTCAAAACCAAAAAAAAAAAAAAAAAAAAGGCCTCCTATATTATGATTGACTATTTGCATATTGATCTCCCTTGAAGGTGACAACCGGGACAGCTCATCATTGTGCACAGACAGTGCCTGGTACATGATCAACACACACAAGGTGTTTGTTCAGTGTGTGTTTCAGAGCCCCTTAATCATTCCAACTTCAAGATAACAAGGTCCAGGCTGTGTGCGTGCGGAGGACTGAGCTAGCTCGCAGTAAACACCTCTTTGCTGCTTACATCGATCTTGGTCTCTGGTGGTCTTTTAGGGGTCCCAAATTCAAGCATAACATATGGGGGCTCATCTGGGATCCCCCTTATAAGCCTACCCAGACACCTCAATCAAGAGGTGATGAAAACCCGGCTGGTATACAAGTCTTTTAGGTAGAAACTTTAAAAGAGCATTATATCAAGCTTATTTTCTAAAGTTGTATGAAGCACCCATCCCCGGATGACAATCTGATTTTCCCCAACCAGACTTCAAATGGAACTGACTTCTAAAAGGGAACTCACGTCCCCCACGTCGTTCCCCACGTCATTGAGCCCCCTCACGTTCGACACCCCCTTTCAGCTCTGAAGCAGCCAGAATGAGCCATCGCCCCTTCTCCTTATAGCAATAAGGAGTTCCTAAAATTAGAGGGGGGAATGAAGCCAGAAATAGATAGATAGTGTAATTAGATAAATCGACTCAGGTTGGATCTAAGAGGCCAATTTTGAGTGAGTTTGGGAAGTTGAAGACTGTCCCCTGAGGGTTACTGTTTACCAAGATGTAGAGCCTGCCCAAATAGACCCCAACTGAGGGAAACATGTTTGGTTCCCAAGTTTCCAGACAAAGAGGGGAATGAAAAACCAGCCTCTACCTCAGAGCAAAGCCTGTCCAAGAAAGGGGGCATGACCCTTGTCCTTGGAAAAGTCCACAGAACACTCCTAGGTACATACCCACCCTGCTGAGTTGTTTATCTACAAATAACAGAGAGATCTGCTGCCTCAGGTGTCCCTGACTCAGTCAGGCTAGGTGAAGACCCATAGCAATCCCCTAGCAACTACCAATCAGCATGAGACAGGGAAAATACCTGGGATGCCAGATGACCCTCCCAGTAGTTTATGGTGATTGATAACATGTTGGGAAAACATGTAGTTGAGCACCTACTCCCCTCATGGCTTAAATCAATCAGTTCAAACAAATCCCCTCTTGTACTAACCAATCACACTTACCCAACTTGTTCCTGCCAGTGAATGTGCAAATCATGTTTTAGAGTTGTTTTATGATTTTTCTCGCGGTGTATGATGATTTGCTGAGAGATGCTATGATGTATGTGAAGTCCCTGCCTTCCCCAAAGAGTGTATAAAACTGCTGCAAACCCTGAGCTCGGGGCCTCTCAGCGTCACCAGTTGCTGTGTGCGCCCGGAGCACTGAGCTAGCTCGCAATAAACACCTCTTTGCTGCTTACATCAAAAAAAAAAAAAAAAAAAAAAAAGATAACAAGATCCAAAATCTTATAGCCTTGCGTTCTTTTTTTTTTTTTTAATTTTTAGCTGTAGATGGACACCTTTATTTAGTTATTTATTTTTTATGTGGTGCTGAGGATCGAACCCAGTGCCTCACACATGCTAGGCCAGTGTTTTACCACTGAGCCACAACCCCAGCCCTAGCTTTGCAGTCTTAACCATGACAGTGTCCAGATGGGGTTGAAATCTTTTCAACAGGGATATAACAAGGGCAGAGGGGAGCACATTGTGCCTGGCAATTCTCATTGGATCTCTGAGTTCTGGAAATTTACAGCAGGAAAATTGGAATGCAAATTCAATTGAATGTATTTTTAGCAGAAACATATCCTGTCAGTGTTAGCTACTTATTGAGAGAAATACATTTTACGCTCATCCATTAACATTCTGTTAGGCCTTAGGAGAAGGCTGAGGGGAAAAGGGGGAACATGTTTATGAGAACTGGTACATGAGACTGCTCCCTAATTTGTTCATTGAGTAACACTTGTCACTGTTGACAAGCCACGAAGCCCAGCTTCTGCTTGGGGTTTTGGGAGGCCATGTCCAAAGCTATACTAACCAACTAAGCCACAAAAGTGGAGTGAGTAAGACTGAGCATAGAGGTTCAGGGTGTGGTTTGAAAACAAGCTTCTCTGTTAAGTATGTTAAACATGATTACAAGGAAATGTGGAGACACAGGGCGTGAGCTTTCATGTTGGGGAGGCAGAGATTAGATGATATTTGCGTGGACCTTTTCCTTGTATTATCTTTTCACGGAGCAACTTTAAGTGGCATCTCCTTAGAGAACCCTTACCTAACAATCTGAATCTGAAGACCATGCTGTTGGAATTCCTGCAGAGCACTCACAGTTAACTGCAGTTTTCTTCATTTCCTTGATTACTGTTGTCTCTTCACAGTAGACAGTAAGTTTTAAGGGGTCAAGTTTGGTTCAATTTTGTGTCTTGCCTGGTACAGAGCACTCACTCCATACATAATGTGATATATGAATAAACAAAAGGAGTGAAGATTGTAGTAGACAGAATTCTAAGATGTCTCCAACATTCCCATCCTCTGTTGTACAGAGGGGTTCCCATGCCCTACCTAATCCCTGGAGATTAGGTTATGTTTTATGTTACGGTCGTCTTTAAGAAGGAGAGATTGGGGGCTGAGTTGTGGCTCAGTGGTAGAGTGCACACCTAGCATGTGCAAGGTTCTGGGTTCGATCCTCAGCACCACATAAAAGTAAATAAAAAATAAAGATATTATGTACAACTACAACTGAAAAAAAGAGAGAGAAGAAGAAGAAGAAGGGGAGATTACTTGAGCAGGCCCAATCAATCACAAGAGCTTTTAAATCTGGGCCAATAGGTCATCTGAGCTTGTGGAAGGAAGAGATGCCAAGCAGCAGCAATAGTACAGGAAGGGAGCTCAGTGACAGGGAACTGCAGGTGATCTGGAAAGACTGAGGGTGACCAACAGCCTTCCAGAGAAACAAAGGTCTCCTTCCCACAACCACAAGGACCTGAATTCTATCAATATTCTGAGCTTGGAACTCCTTCCTGGAGCTTCCAGGGAGGAATGCAGCCTAGCTTTTACCTCGATTCTAGCCTAGCAAGACCCTAAGCAGAAAACCCAGTCATGTTGTACTTGGACCACTGACCCACAGAACTGGGAACTCATGAGCAGGTATTGCTTTAAGCCTCTAGTTTGTTAATTTGTTATGTAGCAATAGAAAACAAATATAGAGAAACAGTTTTCTCAAATTAATTTTTAGAGAAACAACAGTAAAATGCTAATAAAATTTAAAATTCTAAAGCTACTTTGCTCAGGGATGTAGCACAGTGGCAGAGCATTTGTCTAATATATATGAGGCTCTGGCTCCATCCCCAGCACTGCAAAAAGGAAAAAAAAAAAAAAAAAGAAGAAGTTTAGAGCTACCTTGCCTTGTGTGACATGAAAAGGAAGGCACCATTCAATGTAGGAAAAGGTCTAGACTGTGTAAGGCTACAAATTCAGACTGCTCAAGCAAAAACCTTACAGGGAAGCTGAGTTGAAGATCATGTGATTGGGGTTTATATTGAATTCCACCTATGGAAAATGTGTGGGGGGGTCCCTCGTCCACGTGACCAGACAGGTTTGGGCATTTTCTAAATCTGCTCCTAGTACCAACAACTACTTACTCTTTTCTGTGGATCAAGGAGCCAGCAGGCTGTGCAGTATATTAGTGACAGGCAGATTTGGGACTGATGTCCTTTGGAAAGCCTGCTGGTGAGATAGGCTCTGACTGGTGACTGGGAGCTTAGATTTCAGCAATGGGCCACCATTCCCAGAACCCACAAGAGTGTTGACTTTACTAAACTATGTGTATAAATTATGGGGTTCATGCTGAGAATCTGGAATTTAGGTAGGTGCTAGGCAGGGGGTTGCCTACATGACTGGTCCCCAATAAAATCTGGCACTGAGTTCTAATGAGCTTCCCTGGTCAACAGCATTTAACAAGTGTTGTCACAACTTGTTGCTGGCATCCTGTGGGACTCCACTGGGAGAGGACTCTTGAAGCATGGGCCTAATTTTCTCTGGGCATCAACCCTGTCACCTTCTCCCTTTGCTTTTGGAGACTGGGGGGCTGGGGTTGTGGCTCAGTGGTAGAGCGCGTAATAAACCATATCCATGAATACCATGAATACAGCTGCATGTTGAATCCTATGAGTCCTTTAAACAAATCATCGAATCTGGGGTGGTCTCTCCTTATCTACAAATGTTGCATAAAGATTTTTCCTGATTCAAGCCTTTATTAGGGAAGCACAGAGAAGAGTATGATTACTCCCACTTAATCACTGAGAAAACAAGCACAGAACATCATCATGAGTGAGGTTTCGCAGCTAAGATGGAATTTGAACTCAGTCTATTCCCATGCCCCAGTCTGTGACAGCACAGAGATCAGTCTTGAAGCTAAGGTTGGATGGGAATGCCTCCTTTCTCCCTCTCTCCACCTACTCTTTTCTCCTTAACTATGGCAAACCTGTCTGGCAGGTCTGACAACACAAACTGATGAAATAGGAGGGAGGGAGACATCATTTCCAGTCATCCCCTTCCTATAAACAATGTCTCCACAGCTGGCCTTATGTCCCACCCCTCGGAGCCACTCAGCCTTCATTATCCTCCCCGTCCTTGCACCTACCACCATCTCCCTCAAATCCTTTGTTTCCTTCTCCTTCTCCCTCATTTATTTTCTGAATTCTTCCTATGTGCCAGAGACAAAGTTAGCACCTATAGGCCTTGGCCACAGGGGCCTGCTCCCTAACTTATTCATTGAGGAACTATTTGAGTGCCTACCCTGGGGCAAGGACAAGGAACAAGGAGAGGCAATAAATCCAACACTTCTATTCCATTCCAATCCTGAGACTCTTTACCTTTTTCTCTCACATTTGGATGTCTAGTTCTGAATTTCCAAAAGCAATAAAACTGGCCATGACTTCCCTCTCCCTTTCTGTTTTTCAGCCTGATTAGGAGAAAATTTCAGACAAGAAATCTGCTTTGATCACCTCTGTACCCATCTCCCTAGCCTTTAGCTATGTCACAGACTGTTTTATGAATGTTTGCACAGTGCACATCATGCAAGGGAAATTGTTATACTAACCCTGTGTTCTTGCAAATTTAGTGAAAAATTATTCCCCAAGCCCAAATACCACACAAAATTGTTTTGAGATAAATGTATCTCTGTGAGATTCAGTCAATGACCTTGATAATGTGAAAAGAATAGTAGATCTGGGGTATATGGATTTAATGTATTCTCTCATATTTCTTATTTGCCTTATTTCATTGAATCTAGAAATGCCATTAATGGTGAAGCATCATTATTGTACATACCACTAAGGGGAAAAAAACCTGCTACCAATAGTAATTATAAAATGCATTGCAGTTTTTGAGAATATTTAATTTGAACTACTGAAAACAATCAAATACTGTATTTTGAAATTTTGAATTATAAATAAAAGGGGGAAGGAAAAATTGACGAAGTTTTGCCCAACTCAAGTAAACACTCGAGGCTGGGGATGTAGCTCAGTGCTCACCTAGCTTGTGTGAGGCACTGGGTTCGATCCTCAGCACCACATAAAAATAAAATAGAAATACTGTGTCCACCTAAAGCTAGAAATAAACAAATAAATATTTAAAAAAGAAAACACTCGGACAGGGATGTAGCTTAGTGATAGCTCACATGCCTTAGCACATTACAGGACCTAAGTTTTATGCCTAGAAAACTGAAAATAAAGAAAAGATAAAAGGAGGGAAGGAAGGGAAGGAGGAAGGAAGGAAAGAAGAAAGAAAGAAAATGCTATTAGCAAATGAGTTTTTTCCAAAGTTTTTCTATGGTATTTTTATAGGCATGGAGTCCAAATAGTGTATTTAATATATATCTGTATTAAATATGAACTTTAAATATTTGTAAATATTTATATTTGAATTCTTATTATACAGTTCATATATGAATATATTCTCATTTTAAAAGGTTGGAAAACCATGGGGGTGCATACCCCAAACTTTACTTCCCACCATTTCCCCACATGCTTCCTCTGAGGAAGTTTGGCGTATGGTTACCTCATCCTACAAATAACCAGATCAGCTTAGAGTTTTGCTTATACATGGGCTTATAGTAAGTTAGTCAACACATGTCTGTTACTGGACTACAGTCTAGGCTGCTGGCCATTTGAAAGCCAATATTTGGGAGACAAGAGTTTGAAGAAATTAGGCTTATTCGAGGGCCAGCATCTTGAGAGATGGAGGGGCTGTCACCCTCAAAACTTCATCTTGGAGGACTCAGGAGCACATGGGGCTTTCATAGGGAGGATAAGGAAAAGATGGACAGGAAGGTCCATCTGAGGGGGGTCTTCATCATCCCAGACATGCATCTCTTTTTTTCTTCTTTGGCATATCACTATGAAACTTGATCTCCAGAGGCTTCTGTAGTCATTTTAAGGGAAACATTACTTCCATGTAAGTTAAATCTCACAGCTATTTACATACTTTGTGTTAGTTTATGCACTGGGTTAAAAGAACAAGTTATCTGAAGGTCAGCAGATATCTTGGGCTCTATAAATGTAAAGAAAGATTACTTAGCAACTAATACCTTGACCATTTAGGTGGGGCTTCTCTCTAGAATTAGGAATGCTGGGTAAGAAGGAAAGAGGTATATTTGCCAAAGTTAGGGAGGGGAAGAACCCTGCAGAAAGGCAAAGGGAAGGGAAGGGAAGGGAAGCAAAGGACAACTCCCAAAGTGTCAGTCACTGTTACAGTCTCCTACATAGTTTCATAGCATTCTACAGTATGAAATGGAGCCTCTTTTTTTTTTTTTTTTTTTTTTGTACTAGAGATTTAAAGCAAGGGCACTTTACCACTGGGCCACATACCCAGCCTTTTTTTTTTCCTTTCTTTTTCTTTTCTTTTTTGAGACAAGTTCTCACTATGTTGCTTAGGGCCTCGCTAAGTTGCTGAGGTTGGTTTTGAACTTGCAATTCGATCCTCCTGTCTCAGTTGCTGGAATTACAGGCCTGTGCCACCATACCCATTTGTACCATAATTTTAAAAAGTTTATTCATTAATGTATTATTTAGGTAATTCTCACATTTTTAAAGTTATCAGTAGCACTGCATAAACAACATTGGCCAAGCATTTTTGTATGCTTGATTATTTCTTAAAAGTAATTGTGGGAGTCAGGCCCCTGCAATTCACTGATAATAAGACAGATAGAGGGCTGGGGATGTGGCTCAAGTGGTAGCGCGCTCGCCTGGCATGCGTTTGGCCCGGGTTCGATCCTCAGCACCATATACAGACAAAGATGTTGTGTCTGCCAAATACTAAAAAAAAATAGATAAAAAAAAAAAGACAGATAGATACTTTAGAATTTACTAGGAAAAATAAAAATAATAAGACTTTAATTGCATGTTGAGTATGTGGCAGTTCATACTGATTTCACTAGGAAATTACTAGTTGTATTCAATACAGGTTTTATGCATTTAAAGAAAATATGTTAATTAATGAAGACTTTTTAGAAGATAGAGTATCTATATCTATTAAAATTTAAAAGTACATACCCAGCTGAGTGTGGAGGCACAGACCTGTAATTCCAGCAGCTTGGGAGGCTGAGCAGGAGGATCAAAAATTCGAAGCCAGCCTCAGTGAGACCCTGTCTCTAAATAAAATACGAAATAGGGCTGGGGATGTGGCTCAGTGGTCAAGTGCCCCTGAGTTCAATCCCCGGCACCAAAAAAAAAGTGAATACCCAGCAATTTACTTTTTAAAAAATTGAGATAGGACTCACTAAGTTACCCAGGCTGGCCTTGAACCTGCAGTCCTACTGGAGCAGCCTCCAGAGTAGCTGGGATTACAGGAATGCTCCTCCATGTCCAGCATATTTCTTTTTTTCTTTTTTTTTTTTTAGAGAGAGAGAGAATTTTTTAATATTTATTTTTTAGTTATGGGCGGACACAACATCCTTGTTTGTATATGGTGCTGAGGATCGAACCCGGGCCGCATGCATGCCAGAGGAGCGCGCTACCGCTTGAGCCACATCCCCAGCCCCCAGCATATTTCTTAAGGGTTTGTTTCTAATTGTCACATGCTATGGTCTCTTCCAAAATTCATATGTTGAAATCCTAAACCCTAAATTGATGGTATTAGGATGTGGGGCCTTTTGACGTTAATTAGATCGTGAAAGTGGGGCCTCCCGTGAATATAAGCTTATAAATAGGCCTGGGAGAGATCTCTCAATCTTCTGCTACGTGATGTTACAGTGAGCAGACAGCTGTATATGAAGAAATGTGCTTTTATCAGACACTAAATCTGCTGACACCTTGATCTTGGACTTCCCAGCCTACAGAACTGTAAGAAATAAATTTCTGTTGTTTAGAAGCCACCTAGTTTATGGTATTTTGTTATAATAGATTGAAGGGGCTAAGGCATTCCAGAGCCCCAGGGTTTACTCTTTGGCCATCAAACAAATCCAAGTAGATTATGAAGTAAGTTCTGGATCATTCCACTTCCATTTGTGACTAACTATCACAGCCTCACAGATCACTGTGGAAGACTGTCTTTGTGGTCTGGGCCCCAGTATCTTTACTCAGAGCATAGATACTTCTGCTGGTTCTTGGAGGAGGATGGAAGACCTCACTGAGTCACTGGTAAACTCTGTAAACCAGGACTTTTGATCTGGCCCCTATGCCCAGAGTATGCAAGGGGTGGGGGCTAACTACCCCAGGAACAGCAGATCAGGACTGGTTCCAAGGTCCATCATTCCACACCTGTCTCCTGTCACCTTTTCTCCTTGGAGGTATTGGAATCACCTAGTGAGTCTAGCACATTTCCTCTCAAAACCCTCCAAACACAAAATAATGTGATTGTAGATCTTAATTCCAGACAAAGGAGTGATTGCCTGTTCATGGGAGACTATCTAAGTGAAAACAAGGGTTCAAATCTTTACTGCAGAGAAAAGAAGGGGCTACCTTTAATGATTCAAAGTTTTTGTTTTTAGCTGCTCTTTTGCAAAAGAGGAGGGGAAAACCCCACAGAAATACAATCTCTGACCAGGCTCCACATATCTAATATAAATTGCCTAAGAGCATCTGCTTGGTTGGCTGGGGCAATCATAACGAGTTTCTCATAGTTTGGGAAGCTAGAAGCCTGAGACCAGAGTATGTTGTCAGGTTTCTGCAGCCCTCCGCTTGGCTCGCAGCAGCCACCAGGAGGTGGCTGTCTCTTGTGTTTATGTTTCTTCTTATCATAAGGTCACTTTGTTAGATTGGATTAGGGGACACCCCAATGGCTTTGTTTAACTTAATCACCTCTCTAAAGGCCCTGTCTCAAATACAGTCACATTCTGAGGTACTGGGTGTGAGAGTTTCAAAATAAATTTTTTTTTTTTTTTTTTTTTAAAGAGAGAGTGAGAGAGGAGAGAGAGAGAGAGAATTTTAATATTTATTTTTTAGTTTTTGGCGGACACAACATCTTTGTTTGTATGTGGTGCTGAAAATTGAACCCGGGCTGCACGCATGCCAGGCGAGCGCGCTACCACTTGAGCCACATCCCCAGCCCTCAAAATAAATTTTGAAGGGACACAATTCAGCCTATAACAGTAACTGAAATATGTTAAGATTCTATAATTTTCCTGGTTGATTGGATGGTGTATTTAAAGTAGGGACTTCAGATTCATGTGAAGGTTATTAAAGGAAGTTCACAAGAGGGTCTATTTTCCTTATAAATGCTTTGTAAAACCTTACTAAATATTGCAAAGACCGATGACACCTGAGTACAAGTATATACTTGGCTTCCAAACTGATTCCGAATCTGCATCTCCTCAACCCCAATACTGCTTATTTTCTGTGAGAACTGGATATATAAATAGCTACTCCCTATGACAGTAAGCATAGGGAATCCAAAGGCGCATAGTTCATGGTGCTGCCCTCAGCCTAGTGGGAGAAACAGAAGAGCCATATACACACCTATGTATACTCGAATGAAAAAATGTTATCCTAGCTCTGTGGCCAAATGCTATCAAACCCTGGAAGAGGAAGAGATTAGTTTTGCTTAGGTTTAACCCAGAAATGGCATTGAAATCTTGATGATGTCAAATTTCCCAAGGTTAAAAGCAAGTAGAACAAGGAACTTGCACAAAATATGGCAGCATTATGATAAAAGTGGAAAACAAGAAACTAATATCCATCAAAGGACAATGGAAATAATAATCTTTTCATACACAAAATCATATCTCAACAGTTAAAATTACCAAACCAGAGTTATACGGAACTTGGATAAATGTGAATAAATCTTTTAATAAAAACATAAAGTTGAGCAAGACAAGCAAGTTGCAGACAAATACAAATGGTAAACTACAGAATAGGAGCCTGTGAAGTACAGCCATCAGCCATTGACTGGAGTCTAAGCTCTTGGGGCTATTTTCTGGCACTGCCACTTGCAAGTCCTGTGAACCTTGGCAAGTTGCATCACCTTTCACTTTTATCACCTGAAAATTGGGAGTCATAACAGGCCCTGCACACCAGGTGATGTGGGGATTTAAGGAAGTGATATGAATAAAACACAACAATGCCCAGCAGTCAAGAAGTGTGAGGGCTGGGGCTGTAGCTCAGTGGCACAGCACTTGCCTAGTATGTGTGAGGCACTGGGTTCTATCCTCAGCACCACATAAAAATAAACAAAACAAAGGCATTCTGTCCATTCACAACTACAAAAAAAATTAAATTTAAAGTGAGCTACTGTTAAATTGGTATAAAGTTTCAAAGTAAGGAAAACAATATTTTATGGGATGATATATGTTAAAGTTTTAAAACAGGAAAATAACAACCTAACAAAATAACAGGGGAAGGGAATTGAGGAAGACTAGGGGTAGCTTTGATTTTGTTTGTGAATTCTGATGTCCTAAGTTGTTTTTTTTTTTTTTTTTAAGAATTTTAATATTTATTTTTAGTTATCAGCTGACACAACATCTTTGTATGTGGTGCTGAGGATCAAACCCGGGCCGCACGCATGCCAGGCAAGCGCGCTACCGCTTGAGCCACATCCCAGCCCCTAAGTTGGTTTGTGACTACACGTCTTCCTTAGAATGTGTTAAATAAAATAAAATGTATAGGAGGCCATTGTTTTGGACTAAGCTCCTGCACTAAGCCCAACAGAACATAGCAAACTAAAAGGAAATGACTCATGCTAAATGCCAAGTAATCAAACTCAACTTGAAAATGGGGCCTGTTTTCAGAAAGCAGGCAATTCACAGTGACCCATCAGAAGAGGCCCAATTTACCTGAGTAGCAGAGAAGGCAGAAAGAAAGCCAGTTTTAACCCCAAAATGAAATAACTTTGAAACAGCCAATCTCCTTTTTGTTCTTCATTTCTGCTTTTTTCTTTTCTTTTTCTGTCTATAAAGCCAGCCTCTTCTCAGCTTAAAATTCAAGCCTTTGCAGAGGCTCTTGCCTATAATTCTAGTGAGTAGAGAGGCTGAGGCAGCCTCATAAGTTGGAAGGCAGCCTGGGCAATTTAGTGAGATCCTGTTCCAAAATAAAATTTTTTTTAAAAAGAGGTTGTATAACACCCCTGGGTTCAATATCCAATAGCTAAACAAATCAGTAAATAAACGGTTGTGATTTTGTCTTTAGAGAGTTGGTATTCATGTATGAAATATTTCATAGTAAAAAAAACTTTTTAAAAGATGGGGGTGGGATTGTGTGATGATAAACACGAAGGTCTTCTCCATGGTTCATTTTGTGTGATTTGGAGCTGGAGGTGGGCAGAGAACACAGGAGGAAGGATCCTGGAGTCACCCAAACCTTTTGTTTTGTCCAGTTTCTTCCTATCCTTCAGATCTTGGTTCTGGAATCCCTTCCTCAGGCTTCCTTGGCTTCCTAGACACCCATCTTCAATCAGCACACCTCTATTTATCAACACACTACACTTTTTGCGTTCATAGTGCTTATCACTCTGACTAGTATCATTTATTTTACTTCGATAGTTGTCCATCTTCCTCACTAGAATGTTTGTGGTCAACACTGTTCCTGGTACGTGTTAGGTCCTCGATTATTTATTGTTTTCAATTTCCAAAAAGCTGGATGAATGAGTGAATGAATGAATGGGGGCATTCCCCCATCCTCGGGCGACCTCAATTTTCAAGAACTGGGTAACTTGTCCTTTGGAGCCAGTCTGCGAGAAGGAGCTAGAATGAGGAAGGTAGAGAAGCTTGGAGCGGGTTGAGGAGTTGGCCGATGAAGATCGGGTTAGAGAAACCGCGAGGGCCCCGGTGGTTGGGAGAGGTTTCAGCAGGTCAAGGTCCAGGGACCTCAGGATGCGGAGCAGGAAGAAGTCAGACCAGCTGAGGCGGGGCCGGGCCGGGCCGAGGTGGGGCCTCCTGCGAGGGGCGGGGCCTCCTTGAGGGGAGGGGCTGGCGGTCTGGGGCCAGAGCGGCGCGCAGCGGCAGCGGCAGAAGATGGCTGCGACTGGGGCGGCGGACACTCAGCTGATGCTCGGGGTTGGGCTGATCGGTGAGGACGCAGGCGCCCACCCCAATTCCGGCGCCGCCCGCGTGGGAGGCCGCGGCTCGGGTGGTGTTGGGCCTGGGCTGGGAGCAGCGGGGCCTGGCCTTCTAGGCGCGGGGGCCTGGCGCGCCGCCCTCGTACGGCCCCCCGCGGCCGCGCGTGGGGCCTGCCCGTCCCGAGGCCGCCCGGGCCACCCGGACGCCAGGACCGAGCTCCTCCAGCACGCCTGAGATTGCCCGGCGGAGCCCGAGGTTCGGGCTGCTGTAGACCTGGGAGACTGCCGAGGCCGGGTCGGCCGAGTCGGCCGAGTGGGAGCCGCTCCCGGGCGGCGGGGCGGGAGATGGCTGGCCATCTTTGCGGAGCAGCGCCGGCGGCCGCCGCGGAGCCCCGGCCCGGGTCGGGGATCTAGCGGTTGGAGACCCAGTGGCTGGGCCCGGGTGCTGGGCGTTACACACAGATTAACGATACCCCGTGTATCGTTCACCGGGGGGTGTGGGTAACATCAGATGTAAGCCCAGGGTGTCATTTGTGCACGACACACGCTAGGAAGTGACAGCCAGGACTGGAAAGCCCGGTTCAATCCCCAACTCATATCAGAGGAGAACTCCGGCATCATATGATCGAGCTTGTGCGCGGAGCTGGAGTTCCTGCATACTCTCCAGTGGGATCCCGGTTAGCTTTGAGGAGTTAGTGGTTGGGAGGTTCGTTGGATCTCGGGGCAAACAAGAACGTGTGCAGCGCTTGAGGGGTGGGCATCTCAAGGAGTCTTTTGTCAGTAGGTAACGGGCAGCACTCAGCTGCTTGAAGGAAAATAAACATCCATCGTTTCTTTTTGAAAAAGTCTTATTCTCCTGAGGTTTTAACACACCCTCAAATGCTCTTTCTATCCCCACAATGCATAAGAACATTGCTTAGACTTAGAGAACTGGAGACATGTGTTGATTATTTTTTCATTGTGTCAAAAGAGTACATTTATCAGGGAACAGCTTCCTGAATTCATTTCTAACCTGATTTGAAAACCGCTTTAAAGCAAAACCTAAAATCCAGCATCTTAGTCCTTCCAGAAGTTACTTCTGAATTAAGGACGAGGGAGACTCTGACTTTATCTAGTAGCAAGGAAGAAAAAGATGACTTATCATTGTGTGTGTGTGTGTGGTGCTGGGGATTGAACCCAGGGCCTTGTGCATGTGAGGCAAGCATTCTACCAATTGAGCTATATCCCCAGCCCCTTATCATATTTTTTAATTCAGAAGATTTGTTTTTCATATTGACATGCATTTAGAAGGGATTTGTTTCAAAATAAAGGTGGTGCCAGTGGTGTGGTGACATCTGTAGTCCCAGCTACATAGGGGATTGAGGCAAGAGGATTGCTTGGTTCAAGCCCAGGCAGAGCAACATAGCAAGACCCCATCTCTTTAAAAATTACTTTAGCCTGTTTTGGTGGCCCACACCTGTAATTCCAGCAACTTGGGACACTGAGGCTGGAGGATTAAGTGTAGGAGGCCAGTCTTAGCAATTTAGTGAGTTCCTAAGTAACTTAGTGAGACCCTGTCTCAAAATAAAAAATAAAAAGAGCTGGGCATGTACTCAATGGTAAAAAGCCCCTAGGTTCAATCCCCTGTACCCAATAATAATAATAATAAAATAAAAAATTTTATAAGGGGAGGGAGGGATATCCCTTTCCCATATGAAAAATGAAAGACCTGGTTTTGATAATTGTTGAAGATCAGTGATAGAGAAGGGAAATTAATTTTATTATTCTCTATTTTTTACATAGTTGATATTTTCCATAATACAAGAGCTTTTAAAATGTTTAGATTATTTAATCTAGTTACACTTAAAATCATACTGCATATATATCAAAACTTGTATTTAAAAAATTATATATATAAATATATTTTAAATATATGAATATATATATATATATATATATATATATATATATATATATATATATTTCCCCCCAGAGCCAAACTAGAAACTTACACATACTAGTTCAGTCCTCTACCACAGAACTGTATCCCCCAGTTCCCAAATGTAATTTTTACTGCTATATGTGCAGTAGGCTGTTTCTTTAAAGTTTAAGTTCTTTTTGCCTTGCTTCCCCCTACCCTTTGCTTTAAATCAATCAGGGCCTCTTGCATGATGCCAGGCAAGCACTCTACTACTCAGTTACAGTTATACCCCTAGCCCCATGAATTTTATTATTAGCAAAGTTTTCTTTTTATAATTGAGGTAGTTGATGATAAAGCTACACATATGACAGGATAAAACTTTATTATTATTATTTTAAAAACTTTAGGGACTGGGAATTTGCACAATTGGTATATAACATGATTTAAAAGAAATGACACCATCTTCTTCACTTCTTATTTAAAAAAATGTTTTTTTTCAGCACCAGCTTTGGGGTGCTATATCCCTTTTTCTTTTTCTTTTATAACAAATCTTTTCTATATTTATTAAAGATTCTTAGAACTAGATAAAAACTTAGTGTAATTACAAGTAAATAATATTGGTGTGGGAGGAGATAAGGAGGATATACCAAATATCTATAGCTAAATTTTCCTTTGTGATTTGTCATAAAAAAACTTTTACTCTGGTGTCTACAGTTCAAAATCATGAATTCATGGGAATTGGTGTCTCTAGTGCTCCAGGTTTCTTTGTAAAATGGGGTATTAAAACTGATTCCACTAGGTGCCTGTGAGTAACCAATCAATTCACTTCCTTGCTGCTGTTTGGCATTCTCACAGTGACCATCTTTCCACCGTAGAAAAGGACACAAATGGAGAAGTTCTGTGGGTGTGGTGTTACCCTTCCACGACAGCCACGTTAAGGAATCTGCTGCTCAGAAAATGCTGTCTCACAGATGAAAACAAACTTCTCCATCCCTTTGTCTTTGGGCAGTACAGAAGAACATGGTTTTATATCACAACAATTGAAGTTCCAGATTCTTCAGTTTTGAAAAAGGTATGACTGCAAAAATTTTAAGTGATATAAAATTATTCCAAAACTCAGCTTTAGATCTTATTTATGGAAAACATTGCTACTTTCATTGGGAATGTTTTCTTTCATACTTCACTCATTGATTCTATAAGTATTTTTTGTGGTTGGTAGAGTGGTAACCAATACTGACACATTTGGTCTCCTCCTTATCAAGGTCATAGTCGGGTGGAGTAAAAATGTAAAAGTAGTTTTAAAGCCATGACTGGTTAAAAGTGGAAAGAAGTATTCTTCCATAATTAAAAGCTATCTTAGAAGATATAATTATTCTTGTCAGATTTAAGTTTTTTTTTCATTTGCTTATAAATAATAAGGATATATTAGGAATTTAAAAATGATAATTAAGAAAATTCATGTATTGGGCTGGGATTGTGGCTCAGTGGTAGAGCGCTTGCCTAGCATGTGTGAGGCACTGGGTTTGATTCTCAGCATCACATACCAATAAATAAACAAAATAATTCATCAACAACTAATAAAAATGTTTTTAAAAAAAGAAAATTCTTGTATTAAGGAGGCTTTTATTGGTGTGTTGTTTCATAAGAATGGTATCAGTGAAAGGCTGGGAATGTAGCTCAGTGGTAGAGTGCTCGTCCAGAATGGGTGAAACTGGGTTCACTCCCCAGTACTGACAAAAAAATAAATAAAATAACAATAGTATCAATGTGACATGGTGAAATCATTACATGGTTATTGTGGACTTTCCTAATCAAAAGCAGGCAGGTTTTTCCAAAGGAAAGAATATTAGGTAGGGTTGGGGCTGTAGCTCAGTGGCAGAGCATTTGCCTAGCATGTGTGAGGCACTGGGTTCTCCTCAGCACCACATTAAAAATAAATAAATAAATAAAGGCATGCTGTCCATCTATAACTATAAAAAAGATTTTTTTTTTTTAAAAAAGGAATATTAGAATGAAGTGGCTGAACCTCTAGCATACACCATACACCAGAGGCAATTCTCTTCCCTTTTCTGGGTTAATTTTTTTCAGCTATAATGGAACTATATGAAGCATGTACAGAAAACGAATTTAAACTTAAGAAATTACATTTAAAATATCAAGAAGGCAACAATTTAGGAATGGTTACAAGTTTAAGACAAAACAGAGACTTATAATTAGAAAATGTAAATTTGCAAGAAGATAGGTTCCAAGCTGTTTTAAGATCTTTGGTGTCTGTCCTTAAAGTTTTTGATGAGAAGTCTTGATGCAGCCTCCAGTGGACTTATCTCATGTTTTGCACTACAGACTGCAAGTTATGGCAGCATCACTGTCAGCAAGATTTAGAGAAAGTTCTTAGGCTTCAAGTGTGATTTAAAAAAAATTTTTTTTCTTCAATGCTTTTGCTTTTAATAAAGTTCTGAATTTTGTCTTATTAATGGAAATATCAGGCATATGATTATCAGAAATGTATATTTACAATAATAGAGGCATATAAATAAATGAAGCTTGTTAGAATAATACCATTTATTTATTTATTTTCATTGTAGATGGACACAATATCTTTATTTATTTATATTATATGCATTGCTGAGAATAGAACTCAGTGCCTCACACATGCTAGACAAGGACTGTACCACTGAGCTACAACCTCAGCCCTAGTATAATACTCCTTAGAGCACTGTATAGAGTTGACTATTTCAGAATCTGACATGTATTTTGCTGTTTTCCATTCTGTCTCATTGATGAAAAACAGTTGCTAAATTGATAGGTCTGGTTCTTTTATATATGTAATATTTGTGGGGGTATGTGTGTATGTGCTTGGGATTGAACCCAGGGCCTTGTGCACGGGAAGCAAGCACTTTACCAACTGAGTTATATCCCCAGCCCTATAATGATGGAATTAAAAAAATTTTTTTTTAGTCGTAGATAGACACAATACCTTTATTTTATTTATTTGTTTATTTATTTTTTATGTGCTGCTGAAGATTGAACCTAGTGCCTCATACACACCAGGCAAGCACTCTACCACTGAGCTATAATTGCAACCCTCATAGGTCTGATTTAGTGGTCCTAGTTTTGCTTTGATGAGTGTTTTTAAACAAACACTGGCTACTAAAAACTTACCTTTTTGATATATGAGTGAAATTTTTTGTGTTTTTTTGGAAAAAGATTTCTAAAATTATTGGATTTTTATGTAGGAAATTAAATATCTGAATGTAAATATCTAACTAAATACATGTACATATAAATAAATACATACTTATCTATTATAAATAAACATATACAAGTAATAGAGAAGCAATTGAGAACTTTTTATATTTTTAGCTTTTCCTTTTAATGCTGGTATTTCTTGTACAAGAGGTTTGCTAGACCAAAGTAATAAACTACCCTTCTGTTAAAGTATCTATTAAATTCTATTAAGGTATCCTTTTTGTTTCTTTCGGACAGGTGACTCATTTTTCTATTGTTCTGACCGCCAAAGATTTTAATCCAGAGAAATATGCTGCCTTCGCTAGGATATTGTGTAGGTCTGTATGAAAACTGTGTTAAATGCTCATATGCCAAAATGAAGATCACACTCAATAAAGCAGATTTCTACATGGAGGAAGCCAGTTTCAGCCCTCTGTCCCCCTAACTCACCCTGTAGTGGCCCTCCAGAGCCTCTTTTGTAAAGAAGGACTTTCTGTTCTGCTTTGTTAATTTTGCGGCTGATCTGGGAGAATGGGCTAAGGGAAGAGAAAAAGCAGTTTGCATAGCTGTCGTAGTCTGGGTGCCTCAGGTTACTTGCCATTTTTTATCTGTTACTTCTACTGACTTTTAACCTAGGAAGTTTATTTTGCAGGATGGATAAATTAAATACTTGATGAAGTGGTAAGCTGGTTCATGTGTGTCCATATCTATGTATGGCAGTGATTTTGGGTAAAGTTAATAGATATTTTGAATTCTGCCAAAGCACAGAAAAATATTTTTTTAGCTGGACTGCTGAGGGGCTGGGAAATTGTGATTGATATATTAATTGTGATTCAAGTAGATTCTTTTAGTTTCATCCCTGCTATTGAAAATAGTTATCTAAAATACACCAATCTGGTTTTTTGTCAAGTATATCTAAATGACTTAATGAAATCGTGTCCTATTATTAGGGGCATTGACTCTTTAATGATGGAGGTTTCTATAAGTTTTAGTTTTCATGTCGTTCTTTTTAATATTACCACTTGAAAAAATTGCAATTCTAGATGTTATGTATAGTTTGTGGAAAAGTAGAAGAAATTGTTTTTCCCACTGTAAACCCAATAAATGGTTGTTTTTTTGCATTTTTCATGCTGCATATCCCCCTACATACATGTACACCAAACAAAAATAATTAAAAAACAAAAACTTAAATCTTATTACTTAAGGGTTTCAGTTAGATTATATTTTTGACTGAGGTTTTTACCATTTGTGCTGCTAGCTACAATAAGAAAGACCTCTTGCTGTTGTAAGGTAAATTCCAGGCACATAGCTCACTATGGAATATAAACAACTTTCTGCTATTGTGGCACTGACATGGAGGGTAGCTATGATTCCTAGAAGAGACGCTACCCAGAAGCCATAAACCAAAAACACTACAGAGGTATTTTTTAAAATATTTTTTTAGATGTTGATGGACCTTTATTTTATTCATTTATTTATATGTAGTGCTGAGAATCAAACTCAGTGCCTCACACATGCTAGGCAAGTGTTCTACCACTGAGCCACAACCCCAGCCTAACAGGTTTTTTTTGAACAAATACTGAACTCCCATTTCACTTGATGGAGTCAGGGTTAGGTTACTCAACTGAAATCCCTAGGATTCAGAAGGCAGGGTTGTTTCAGACCCCACTTCCTGTCCCGGAGGATACCTAGAGGGTCTTTAGCTTATGCAGTGCCTGGGTGTGGTAGCATTTTTGATTCTCTTCTCCATCATGAAGTAAAAGAAATAAGGACTTGGAGCTCTTGCCAGCCATCTCCTCTACCCCTACCCTGCATCACATGCCCACATGTATGTCTATGTGCTTATGCGCCGGCAAATGCTTCTTCATGGAGGTGAGGTCAGCATGGAGGTGCTCCTTCTACTTCTGGGCAGGGAAGTAGGCAGGCTTGCCTCCCACAACACATTGCTCACAGTGGCAGCAAAAGCCACATGCACAGGCTTCAGTCCCTTGGTGGCACCCTCTGCCGTGACCTCCTTTATCTTCTAGTCCCTGTAGCAGTGGCCCTGGTAAAGAACCATGGTTTTCTGAACACCTGGACTCAGCTGTGACAGATGTGACAGCCTATGGAGTCTGTCTGGACAAGGCCCACTGGATTGCACTGTGTAGTTCTCCCATGGAGTAATTTAGGAATTCCTTTCTCTGTTGTGTCCTTCACAGCCCAGAGTTGCCACCTAGGAAGTCATCTTATTCATCAACTTTTATGTTTGTCTTCTGCATTACTGTATATTATTTCTATTTTGTAATGTTAATGGCATTTTTGTTGGTGGCAATAAAACAGAATATTTTAAAGATCAATAATACAGAAGAGTATATAGTGAAAATTAAGATCCCTCCTCCCTGTTCCCCAGCCTCCCGTTTTGCCTCCTGACTCCCCCCATTCAGCCTTTGTGATCTTTTCTTTCCATCCTAACAAAGGTGTTTTCTTCATATATAAGCTTGATTTCATGGTTTTCCATTATGAAACCCCACTGTATTCATTGTTCTTCACCTCCCTTACCCCAGTTTATTTGAAATTAGGAAAAAAAAAAAAACCTGCTGATGACTAACAAAACTTGGTTACCAGTTAAAACACTAACGTTTAGCTCAGTCCCCACACTCAGGAGGCTGAGGCAAGAGGATCCCTTGAGTTCAAGAGTACAAGATCAGCCTAAGCAATATGATGAGACCCATTTCAAAAAAAAAAAAAAGCAGGGCACAGTCATGCTTACCTGTAATCCCAGCAACAAGGGAGATTGAGGCAGGAGGATCACAAGTTCAAGGCCAGCCTCAGCAACTCAGTGAGGCCCTAAGCAGCTTAGCAAGACTCTGTCTCAAAAGAAAAAATAAGAAGGTCTGGGAATGTGGCTAAGTGGCAAAACCCCTTTGGGTTCAATCCCCAATACCAAAAGGAAAAAAAAATGAAGTAAAAAACAGGAGCATTTTTCAATTAGTCTACAATAAGTATAATTTCAAGTGTTTTTTCTTTTTTTAAATATTTATTTTTTAGTTTTAGGTGAACACAATATCTTTATTTTATTTTTATGTGGTGCTGAGAATCGAACTCAGTGCCTCATGTATGCTAGGCGAGTGCTCTACCACTTGAGCCATATCCTCAGCCCCTTAAGTGTTTTTTCTTAAAACATCAGTGTTATTTTCTTCCCAACTTTCTATCATATCAGCTCCTGAAAGGCCTAGCTAGACTGAATCATATCTTTTTTTTTCTTCTTCTTCTTCTTTTGGAGCTGGAGATTGAAATTCACTCATGCTAAGCATGCGCTTTACCACTGAGTTGAACCCCAGCCCCAGGCTTATTTCTTAAGCAAAATTTAGGTTTAGTTGCTCACAGGAAAATATTTCAAGGGAAGAGACTGACTCTGTGTGAGCTATAAATGCAGCCAGTTTCCTGTCAGCATTTTCTGGAAGTCTTAATTTGATGACGAATGTCTCTAGTGTGCATTTATCACTGGAAACTTAAAAGAGCTTGGATTTTTTAATTATCTAAATATAGCCACCTCTGGGAGCTCTGATAATAAGTATAGGTTCTACAACTAATTACTGCTTTCTCTGTGAACAACGCGGAAAACTCTTTTCTTGTCAAAGAAAATCGCAGCAATAAAACAAAGTTGTATGACTAAAAACACCAGTTGTGAACAAAGACATAACAGGAGATAAGAATATGATATTCTTGAGAATAATAGGGACTCGGAGAGTCCATAGTCTCTTCTCCTGCTGTAAGGAATCATAGCAGTCTTCTCCAGATGTAAGGTTAGAGCTGCTTTCAAAGAACTGTTGAAGATCTGTCAAGTGTTTTTTTTTTTTTTTTTTTTTAATATTTTAAAAAATATTTATTGGGGCTGGGGATGTGGCTCAAGTGGTAGCACACTCGCCTGGTGTGCATGCGGCCCGGGTTCGATCCTCAGCACCACATACAAACAAAGATGTTGTGTCCGCCGAGAACTAAAAAATAAATATTAAAAAAAATTCTCTCTCTCTCTCTCTCTCTCTCTCTCTCTCTCTCTCTCTCTCTCCCACTCTCTCTTTAAAAAAAAAAATATTATTTATTTATTTATTTAAGGCATAGATGGACACCACACAATGCCTTTATTTTTATGTGGTGCTGGGGATTGAACCTGGGTCCCGCCTGTACGAGGCAAGCGTTCTATCGCTGAGCCACAATCCTAGCCCCACTTTTTTTTTGTACTGGGGATTGAACTCAGAGGCACTGGACCACTGAGCCATATCCTCAGCCCTATGTTGTATTTTTTTTAGAGACAGGTTCTCACTGAGTTGCTTAGCACTTCACTGTTGCTGAGGCTGCCTTTGAACTTGAAATCCTCCTGCCTCAGCCTCCCTAGCCACTGAGATTACAGGCGTGTGCCACAGTGCCTAGCTGTCAAGTATTTTTATTAAATACATTTACTACATAAATTAGAAAAGTAATACATGTGAAAAGATTTAGGCATTCAAGTGTATGAGCAAAATGGCTTTAGATTCTTTAGAAAGTACCAGTGCTTAGCCTCAGTGCAATTCTCTGATTAATGCTGCCGAAGTAAAAGCAGTCATCTTTTTCTGTTTCTTTCAGAATGTACCTGAAACATGGGAGTCCAGTTAAAATGATGGAGAGTTATATTGCAGTTCTTACCAAGGGGATCTGCCAGAGTGAAGAAAATGGCTCTTTCCTTAGCAAGGACTTTGATGCTCGAAAGGCATACCTTGCAGGCTCCATCAAAGGTAAACAAACAAAAAGAGAAAGAAAAACTCAGGCCATGAACAGAATCTCTGAGGCAAGGCCTGCCTCTCTGTAGACTGTTGTACCACCCCTCCATACATTCTTTTCATCTGTGTAACCTGCTGCCTACATAGGAAAGTGTTTCAACTCCCATATTTTCCAATTGGTTTAGAATTCTGTCAAAGGAAAATATTTTTGTGCCATTAATTCCTATATTACTCTATTACCACAGAAATGTTCTTTCATCTTAGTGCAGTAGCTTTGCATGCCTATAATCCCAACTGCTCAAGAGGCTGAGTTAGGAGGATCTCAAGTTGGAGGCCACACTGGGCACCTTGGCAAGACATGTCTCAAAATAAGATAAAGAGGGTTAGGGATGTCGCTCAATGGAAGAGCACTTGCCTGGCAAAGAAAAGCCCTGGGTTTCAATTTCCAGTGTCTAATACCCTACAAAATGGAATGTTCTTCCACTAGCAAGTTGAACTTCATGGCTCAAGGTCTCTACTGACTTCCACAGTTTTTCTTTTCCTTAGATCTTATCAGTTAGTGCTTCCATCTGGAAAGATCAAGCCCTAATCTAACGCCCAGCTAGGAAATCCAAAATGGCAGAAACCCCAGACTAAGCCCCAGACTTTAGGGTTTTTTAGGAGGGAAACCTGTTTCCCTGCCTTTTGCTTTTGATCTCCTGTCCTTTGTGATTTCTAAGCATCCTGTTGAGGTGTTTAGTGTTCTTTAAGCTAGCTGAAAAAGAACTAAAATAATGGATTTTGGTTTTGTTTTTTGTTTTAATTAGGTGATTTTTTTTTCTTTTTTCTCTTTCTCTTTCCCTCTCTTTCTCTCTATTCCCTCCAGCACTGGGGATGAATCCAGGGTCACTATACCACTGAGTTACATCCCAAGAATTTTTTATTTTATTTTGAGACAGGTTCTCACTATACTGCCTAGGCTGGACTCAAACTTGGAATCCTCCTACCTCAGTCTGGAGGCAGAAGTAGCTGGAATCACAGGGGGGTACCACCGTGCCTGCTTAGTTAGAAATTTTTGTGACACAGAAAGATGTTGGCTCCCTTATCATTTTGGCTTCATCTTTGCATCCAGCACGTGGGTAGATATGCCTGTCCACCAAATGAGGTGTTTTTGTGCTTAAACATTTGCCTAACTTTTTTCTCTGTATTAAAAATAATTCTGCATTCATATGACAAGAATTCTTTCTGTTAAAAACTTTATACCGTTATGTAATATTGACTGTAATAACATGATCATTTTTCTTTTAAGACATTGTATCTCAATTTGGAATGGAAACTGTTATCTTACACACGGCATTGATGCTAAAAAAACGAATTGTTGTCTATCACCCTAAAATAGAAGCTGTTCAGGAGTTTACCAGGTATTGTCACTGATTGTCTTTTTGTGTATGTATGTGGTATTGGATATTGAATCCAAGGGTGCTCTACCACTGAGCTGTTCCCCCAGCCCTTTTTATTTTTGCTAAATTGTTGACCTTGAACTTGGGATCCTTCTGTCTCAACCTCCCAAGTCACTATGATTATAGATGTGGGCCACTGTACCTGGCTCTTGTCACCAATTATTAAAAAGCACAAACCCTTGGCGGACAGTTCAGAACACTAGCTGGTAACATGTGCTCTGTTCTGTTGCACATTTGGTATAAATAGCATGTATTACTCTGATGGTAAAATACCATTGGGGTTTAATGTTTCAGTCTAGATCTAGTGGTTCAAGGTCACTGGATTTGGACAGGTTCTTCTTTAACTTTAGAAATGGGTCTATTTTAAAAACGGGACTATTTTAAAGCAAGGAGTTAGCAAACTTTCTTTACCAGGGAATGAATATTATAGACTTGTGAGCTACATAATCTCTATCCTAACCACTTGGCTACTTGGCAGCACAAAAGCAACCACAGACATGTAAGTGAATAACATGGCTGTGTCAATAAAACTTTATTTACAAAGACAGGCAACTGGCCCCCGGGCCATAGTTTACTGACCTTTATTTTAAGGATAAGTTTTTGTTTCTTCTATTCCAATTTGCCAATCTCTCTTATTGTTAAAATAAATGTACTTTTTTAAAAGAGTTTTTATTTAACTTTTTCTAACTTTTTCTTAGATCCTTTTGAAAAGCAGGAGGAATTAGCATTTGTGGTAGGTTTACTGTATGTAAGATACCTTAAATTGAAATAATTTATTTATTGGGATAGGAACTCTGCAAGGATACATCATTGCCTTGTTTTATGAATGAAAAAATTGAAGCTGGGCTGGGGATATAGCTCAGTTGGTAGAGTACTTGCTTCCCATGTACAAGGCCCTGGGTTCAATACCTAGCACCAAAAAAAAAAAAAAAAAAAAAAAAGAGGCTGAAGAGATTAAGTGGCAGGATACTAAGGAGAAAGGCTTTGTAGTCAGAAAGACCTAGGTTCAAATCCTAGGAGGACAACTTGTTAGCTTTGTGACCACATAAAAGATGCTAAGTGTTTCTGAGCCTCAATTTCTCTGTCTCTGAAGGCAGGATCATAATACTTTATACACTGGTTTTTAGGACTGAACATAATTTATGCCCATGTGCTTAGTGTGTGTCCTGCCCTTCATTCTTGATTTAGAGGTGACTACTGTTCATGATTGCTTCCTAGTAAGTGAGAGGGCCAGAATTTGAATCCTGCCCTCTCTGGCTTTAAAACTCTGTATGTTTCTCCCCTCTCACTTGTTCTGCCTACATGTATACTTCTTAGTGAAGCAGGACACTCTTTTTAGTTTTTGGCAGGGCTTCCAGTTGAACCCAGGGCCTCCTGTACACTAGACATGCACTCCACCACTGAGCTGCACCCTAGCGCACACTTTATACTTCTTAAACTGCAGTGTCCACAGCTTCTGAGATATGTCACCAGGCACCAGTGTGTTCCCAAAGCCACAGTTAACTTTGGCACATCTTTCTGTAGTACAAGTTTTTTTTTTTTAATTTTTAAAAATATTTATTTTTTAGTTTTAGGTGGACATAATATCTTTATTTTATATTTATGTAGTGCTGAGGATCAAAACCAGTGCCTCCCAGAGTATTCTACTACTGAACCACAACCCCAGCCCTATAGTACAAGTTTTTTTTAATGAATCTTACACTATCTGAAAACAAACACAATGTGGTTTTCAAGATTGACTGGAATTTTAGATTTAAATGAAAGACTTCCAGAGGGACAGGCCACTTTGGTTGTCACTCCCAGTCTTTCTCTCTGTGGCAGGCTGCAGAGTGGGATGTTTCAAGGAAAACATTAGAATCATCACTCTTTGCAGATCCTTGGAAACCTCAACTTTTTGTAGCCAGAATGACCCCAAAAGCTAAGTTTCAAACATGGCATTGCTTTGATATGCAGCCTGGATGTGTTAGCACACTTGGGCGTGGTCTTACCTTTGCCTCTGACTTACCGCAGGACTCTACCCACTGAATTTTCACTACTGGAAGAAAGGGAAAGTTCTCTAAGGTGTGGGCCAGCAACCAGGTGATTGAGTTTTTGCCTTGATTCCCCAGGACTCTGCCTGCCCTGGTGTGGCATCGACAGGATTGGACCATCCTGCATTCTTATGTGCACCTCAACACTGATGAGCTGGAAGCCCTGCAGATGTGCACAGGTAGACAAGAGCATTCCAGGGGAGGAAGGACCCTGCTTGAAAGAGGGTTTATATTTTTGTTGTTGATTTATGGTGTTGGGGATTGAACTCATGGCCTCACATGCTAGGCTAGTGCTCTACCACTGAGCTACACCCTCCCCACCCCGGTTTAAGTTGTGTGTGTGTGTGTGTGTGTGTGTGTGTGTGTGTGTGTGTGCGCGCGCGCGCACGCTCATTCCTGAAGGGAATCCTGATCATTGTTATTTCTTTGGCAAATGCAGTGGTTTTTTAAAAAATATTTTTAACTTTTGAAAAAATTGTTATAAAATAAAGTTTATTATTATAACTATTTTTAAGAATATTCACATTGTTATGTAGACATCAGCAAAATGCAACATATTTTTTTTTGGTACTGGGGGTTGAACCCAGAAACACTTAAAAACTGAGCCACATCCCCAGCCCTTTTTATTTTTTAGTTGTTTTTTTTTTTTTTTTTTTTTTTTTTAGTTGTAGATGGACGATATCTTTATTTGTTTATTTTTATGTGGTGCTAGGGATCGAACCCAGGGTCTCATGCATGCAAGGCAAGCACTCTACCACTGAGCTACAGCCCCAGCCCTTATTTTTTAGTTTGAGACAGATCTCACTAAGTTGCTTAGGACCTCACTCAGTTGTTGAATCTGGTTTTGAGCTTTCAATCTTCCTGACAGCCTTTTGAGCTGCTGGGATCACACCACAGTGAATTCTTACTTTTAATGCACTGGAATTTATTAGAGTTTTATGATTTTTAGAAAAAAAAATCTACACTACAGGAGTAAAGAGATAGTCTCCCCCTTGGTTATTTTTTTGTTTGTTTTTTGTTTTTTTGAGATGGGGTCTTGCCATGTTTTTCAGATTGGCCTTGAACTCCTCAGCTCACGTAATTGTCCCACCTCAGTGTTCCAAGTAGCTGAGACTGTAGGTACATGCCTTGGCACCCAGCTTCTCTTATATTTTCTAATCAAAACTGTTTTTCTTACACATTCTACCTGGAGTTATTTTTTTGTGTGTGTGTGTAGTAAGTTGACATCTGATTTGTGTGTGTGTGTTGGGGGGATTGCTGCGGATTAAATCTAGTGCCTCATGTGCTTAGTATGATTTACACCCCAGCCCCTGATCTCATTTATTTTCCACATGGATAACCACTTGGCCCAGGACCTTTATTGAATAATTAGCAATCAGCAGTGTCATTCTGGCAGGTATCATATTTTCTCATGTGATTGGTATGGGTCTAACTTTTAGTAGTGGGTTTTGTTTTTATTTCTTTAGTTTTTTGAATATCCTTACTTGATAAAAGAAAAATTTGCAATGATTAAAAAAAAAACATCTTTCAAATTATATTGCTCTGTGAAATTAAAACAATCTGGGAACATTGTCTTAACACCAATTCTTGAGTTGTCGAGATTCCTTTAGCATTTATGATATCAGATCTGAAAGCAGAGAATGATGCCCTGTCCATGTAGTCCCTGAGAACACAACATTTGGCTCTGATTCCCTGGGGACAGATCTGAGGTGGAAACATCAGTTAAGTGAGTCTGTGCTACCTTCGGCCTCCTGGCATTGTTGACCCAGAAAGCAGTAACTGAACAGTTACTTATGCCTTATTCCTAATGGCAAAGTCAAATTCTGGAATTCTGAAATTCGTGTGAATTTCTTTAGGCACCGCCAGTCAAATACTCTTAATAAATGTCACAGGATACAGCAAAAGTTTCAAAATAAATAAAATCATGAAGATAAGTAACTGGTGAGCTCTTAGACGCAAATCCCTTTTGATACATTCACAGTATGATTGCTTCCTGCTCCAGTAATTTGGTCATCTTTGTGATACAGGTTACATTGCTGGGTTCGTAGACCTGGAGGTGAGCAACAGACCAGATCTCTATGACGTGTTTGTGAATCTGGCAGATAGCGAGATCACCATTGCTCCACTTGCAAAAGGTTAGTTCCCTAGTGGCTGCACTCAAGGCCTGCTTAGCCTGCTCTGCTGAAGCTGGAGGGGCTTTTCAGTATTCATCCCTAGACCTAGACTGTTAGTAGTGCAGATGGAATTACTGATCCCAGCTTTTGTGTGGTCACTTACCTTTCTTCTAAAGGTGGGGGCTGTTGAATGTCAGCTCATTAGGATCATTGATACATAGATTTTTCCATTATACTGGATCTATAAAATGGGCTTATTCCATGCAGCACCACCTGAATGGAGTGGCAAAGGAACTTTCTGTTAATGATGCTGCGGACAGTAGCAGTGTTTATAATTTATGTCATTTAGGTTGTTACCTTTGCTCATGTTTTATGGACTTTAACACACAGAATGCGCAGTTGACTTCTGCAGAACTGACAGGAAGCACTTTTTTCACAACATTCCTTTCATAAAGATTTTCTTACGAGGAAAAATTCTCAACTGTAAAGACTTGGACAAGGAAGCCAGACTCTTGCCTTAAAGTCACAGCTTAATTGTAGTCTAAAGTTTTCATTAGGTTTTGTCCGGAAAGAAAAATAAAAATTCATATCAGGTAGGTGTGGAGGGGAAATCTGGTTTGGTTTTGACATGCTTTGTGTTGAACCATGAAGTGTATAGATCCAATTATGCCCTATCCCCTCGCATTTGTCACGTTGGCGTTTGGTAATAAAGTGGAAGTGTGCGGGGTCATCTGCTGCCTTTTGATTAATATGGTCTTTCAAGTTTTTAGTTAAATGGCATGGTTATTTTTATTCTTTAAACTTCTAAATATTCACACAACTTATTTATCTTGCTCTCACCAGAGTCCATGACAATGGGAAAACTGCACAAAGAAATCGGCCAGCTAATTGTTCAGTCTGCAGAGGATCCAGAGAAGTCAGACAGCCAGGTTATACAGGTGACTCTTTGACCTGCTCATTCACTAGAAGTCCCCAGCAGCCTTGTTGAGTGGCACATCCAGCTTGTTCTGTGCTGTGCACAGTAGCAGAGTGACGTACCGGGGGTCAGGCCAGCAGCAAGGGCTCAGGTGGGGGTTTGCAGCATGGCCGTGGTGATGATGGGTTGGCAGGGGTGGCTACTGTGGCCTGGTCAGTTTATTAGGCTCCAGGGAAAGGTCTTGTAGGGGCTGGTGCTGATGCCGACCACTGGTGGTAAGAAGTGAACAGCCAAGCAGACTGGTATGCATTTTGGGCTGGCCAATATATTTTTCTCCTAGGGGAATTTTCATAGAGGAACAGATTGTTGAGTGCTGCTGAGCAGGGAACTAGACAGATGCTAGGAGTTAGCTTTGCCATATTGTCTTTAGAACAGCAGTAGTCGTGGAGTCAAGGCTGCCGTCACACGCTGCACAGACAGCTCCTCTTTGGGGTCTGTCTGTCAAGCTGACCACTGTCCATGTGCACCAGTTGGCACCCTCTCCTCTGCCCTTGCCAGAATGGGATAGCAAGGGCTTATGTTTCTGGGGCCTTTCCACATGGTGCCAGAGTCCCACTTCTCTTGTATTGCCTAGTCTCCTCCCCCTAGCCTGCAACCCCTTTGTATTTGGCCTGTTCCCAGCTCCTTGCTCCTCTCCTGAGGAATACGGCCTGCCCTCTTCCAGTGCCTGCTCCGGATCCTGTCTTAGACCCTGGGACTGGGGAGCCTAGAAAGACTGTCTCCCTTTGTCTGCATCTGAGGCACCTGGGGGCACCTCTGGTAATCAGGCTGTACTCGCCTCATCCCACCTGGCACACTTCTTCACATATCTGTTTACCCAGACAGTACTCATCAAGCAGTGAATAGCATAGACACGGTGGTGAGCAGAGCCCCTGCCCTCACAGAGCCTGTGTTTTAGTGGAGCAGATAAGTAAAAACGAATACACAACAGGATGATTGTGAAGCTTAGTAAATACTGTGTTGAGGTGGCCGAGGGGGTAAGACAGCCCTCTGAGCAGGACATGAGGGGCCACAGGATTTGGCAGGGACTGGCCAACAGCACTGTTCTTCTGTTCAGTGCTGGCGGCCTGTCCGGTTGTGGCCAGGAAGAGTGGACAGGTCTTGTTCCAAGGACATGAGACAATCTGCCGATGCTTCTTTCCTACCATGTGAATTGGCACTGTCCCCATCAACATGACAGTAAAAAACACTATTATATAAATTTGAGTTTGGGATATTTGGATTTGGTTGGATTTGGATTGTTTTTCATGGAATAAAAGTGATACATAAGCCAGGTACAGTGGCACATCTCTGTAATCCCAGCAGCTCAGGAGGCTGAGGCAGGAGGATTGGGAGTTCAAAGCCAGTCTTAGCAAAAGCAAGGTACTAAGAAACTCAGTGAGACACTATCTCTAAATAAAATACAAAATAGGGCTGGGGTGTGGCTCAGTGGTAGAATGCACCTGAATTCAATCCCTAGCATCCCAAAAAACAAAAAAAAATGTGATACTTAGATGACTCAGTATAAAAAGTGTGAGACCTCAGGGAGAGAAAGTGAAAGCACAGCATGTTGTAAATTCTGAAATACAACTGAGTTAATGATGTCAGCAAACCAGGAAAAGGCATGATTGTAACAGGAGCTTCAGCAAGTCCTCAGCCCTCAGAGGAGTGTCAGTGAACAGGAGGAAAGCCCATGGCAAGTGCTGGGTTATTTGTCCCTGGCAAAGAGGGCTACTGAGAAGAGAGATATTCAAAAAATAATCAACATGGAATGACCGTGATTCAGCAATGCACTTCTAGGAATATACCCAAAAGAAATGAAAGCAGGGACTCAAACAGGTGTCTGTACACCAGTGTTCATGGCAGCATTACTCTTAATCCACACAAGGTGGAAACAGCCCAGGTGCCCACCAACAGATGAATGGGGAGACAACAGGTGGCACATAAATACAATTGAATATTATTCAGCTTCAGAAAGAATGAAGATCTAACACATGCTGCATTGCAAATGAACCTTGAGGACATCATGATGTTATGCTAAGTGAAATAAGCCATTCACAAAAGGACAGATACTGTGTGATGCTACTTAGATGAGGTACCTAGAATAAAAGGTCGCTAGAAGAAGCAGAATAGAGCTCCACAGTGTTCTGAGGGGAGGAGAGGGGAGAGGAGGAGGATTATTGTCGATAGGGATGGAATTTCTGATTGGGATAGTGGAAAATTTCTAGAAATAGTGGTGATGGTTGTGCAACATGGTGAATAAACTTAGCACTCCTGCAGTATATACTTAAAAATGGCTAAAATGGTTAAAAGAATCAATGATATTTTTCTAAGTCATTTTGTTTCACAATGTATAAAGTTAGTTTGATAAATTATAAAATAGCAGGAAGAATTCTAGGGAATAACTGTTGAACCTTTTACATACTAACACTTTGCTTATTTTCCTATTCTATTGTAAAGGATATTGCCCTAAAAACAAAAGAAATCTTCACCAACCTAGCACCATTTTCTGAAGTTTCGGGTGATGGAGGAAAACGAGTCCTCAATTTGGAGGCGCTCAAGCAAAAAAGATTTCCACCAGCAACAGAGAATTTCCTTTACCACCTAGCAGCAGCCGAACAAATGCTGAAACTCTGACTGTGAGATAGGATGTGCACTGGTGACCGCTGGAAAGCTCTCCTTCCACTCTGGTTATCCGTTGACTGTGGAAAATACTGGAGATAAGAGGAAATGCTATATTTTCAGTGATTTATTTGAAAGTATTGAGGTTTGACCTGAAAAACACTGAAACACATGAAAACACTTGTGATTTTCTCCCAGCTATGTTTCCTGCCTGCTGTCAGCGTCTGACAAAGTGCTGTCTGTAACTATTCCATGTGAGGAATGCCTCTGCCCAGTGTCCTGGAGTGAGGGGAAGCTCTGTCCTTGGGCAAATCACAGCTGATGCAAAAGCCTTCATTATTAGTTCCCCTGTGTCTCACCATGTACCATAAACTAACAGTTTGTTACCAGAAAGCTGCCTGAAATTTTGCTTTTGTAATTCTAGGAAGAACTTTCATTCCTCATGAGGAACTCTTCTTTCTGAGCCAAACTGCTAAGTTTTCTGCAGAACTGTCTAAAAGATCATTCAAGAGACCCTGCAGTTGCACTTTCTTATAAAAGAAAACATTTTTTTCTTGGCCTTTGAACATTTTGCCTATATTATGAGGGTTTTGCATAGATTTTATACTTTAATAATCCATATTTATACTCCCACAGAAGTGACTGTTGGGCAGCTGAGCCATTAGACCTCTGCAGCTAACCCTGTGCTAGCACTAGTCTTCAGAGGAGATGCCAGTCCTTATATGGTAGAGCAAATAACCCATCTTGAGTATTAGTGTCTTAGGACTGAAACAGTGATTTTTTTTTTTTTTTTAATAATCGGTAAAGGAATATGAGAATCAGCTTCTTGCAGGGGCCAAAAATTAGAGAATGTCTCCAAATGACTTCAGTAAAAATAATTTGGCTACAGATCAAGGTGACCGTTCTTATTCAGTTGTATACCTTCATAACTGGAGAACTAAAATTGCCAAATAAGCCTAGAGGTCAAAATTATATACTTGTTATTTTGTTATGTATATTCATATTAATTTTGAAAGATTACTTTTTACTCAAAACTGTTGTCCTTGAAATCTTACCTGGAAACATGTTTGCAAAGCAAACTATCTATTGGATTTTTCTTTTTTCTGGGTGTTAGACAATTGTTAAGTAAAAACAAAAATAGCCTTTTCCCCTCCTTCCTTAGGCAGGGCCAGAGAGGACCTGAAATGAGATGATGTTTACTGAGGCAAATGATTGAGAATTAAATCTGCACTTTATGAATATGAATACTAACACCTCCCCCCTTTTGGGGGGAGTAATATTGTATTAGCTAATGGACAAACTTGTTAAAATTACAAATTAATGATGCAGAATTAAAATGGCTCTCTCTCATTCTCCCTATTCCAAGTAAGAGAAAAAAAAAATCCTCTTTTCCAATTGCTAAGGGACTGAGGAGTTATGAAGAGTTGTCTGGAAGGTAAAGCAGTCTCCAGGCTATAGCGAGGCTCCCAGCCTTGCCCCACTCCACCCCCACTTCCAGGAGAACTGTCCTGGGAAGAGGCCTTCACGCTTCTACTTGCACATCTGTAAGTGGCTGAACCTCCATTAAGCCTTTGTCCATTATCTGCCTGTGTATGTGCACTGGGATTTAACCCAGGGCGCTCTACCACTGTCCTGTATCCCCCGCCCTCTTTACTTTGCATTAGTGCTGGACTTGAACCTGTGATCCCCCTGCCTCAGCTTCCCAAATCATTGGGATCACAGGTATATACCACTGCACCCAGCCCATTCCCCCTGCGTGCCCCCAACCCCAACCCCTGACCAGTACTGGGGATTGAATCCAGAGCCTCACACATGCTAGGCAAGTGGTCTACCGTGGATCTACATCCCCAGCTCTTTTTATTTTGAGACAGGGTGTTACAAAGTTGCCCGAGCTGACCTTAAACTTGTGATCCTGCTGCCTCAGCCTTCTGGGTAGCTGGGATTACAGGATGTGCCACTGCACCCACCTCCTTTTTTCCATCTTGATCTCTACCTTTAATTTAAAGTAAGCCTGTGGCCAGACTGAGCCATCTAGTAGGTAATTTTTACTGGTTTTGTTCTATAGGCTTCTGTAAAACTCCTTTTTACTAAGTTTGGAAATAACTGTTATTCTAACCAAGGGAAAAGTGAGTCACAGAAACATTCTTTGGTGGTCTGGGTAGGGCATTTGGAGACACTGCTCCAGTACCCAAGTGTGTGGCCCACCTCTGTGCCATGCCCTAGGCTATATCCTGGGGCTACCCTGGTATCAACAGTCCCTGCTCTGCAGGCACATGAAGTCTTACTGGGGGGAATAGGATGAGCCAACAGGTTGTACTTCATTGTGGCCAGACTTAAATCCCACATAGGAAACATGGGGCACTATGGGAGCACTGGGGCAGGGACACAGAGTTCAGCACTGTGAATCCTGGAAGTCTCCTGGAGGCAGAGCAGAGGGAAGAGCTTATGTGAAGGTCCGGAGGAGACCAGAGCCCATGGAAGAACAATGAGGAGAGGGAATGGCGAGAGATGAGTAAGGCAGAAGCTCCTGTGGGGCATGGCAAGGCATGGACTTGACACACTGGGTAGCTTCTCAGGCATGGTTTAGAAAAGCAGGCTGGTGCAGCAGATGAGGAGCACCAGCAGGGGGGACTGCTGCACTGGGCTTAGCTGGCAGCAGAGATCATGAAGTGTTCTGGACTCTTGACTAGATGGGCCAATCTGCTGACCAGGAGGGAGGAGGAGGGGGTTAAGGCCACCAGGGCTCCTGTCCACACAGCCAGTGTGAGGAGTCCATGGGCATCCCAAGAGCCAGGTGCAGCAGGCAGCTGGATAAGAGCCTCAGGACCAGGACTGTCAGAGGGCCCAGCATGGTGGCAGTGAGGCCTTTGGGTGGCACTGGTGAGAGCAGTTTTGGCAGAATGGAAGCTGGGCTGATGCAGTGCGCACTGACTGTGGATGGATTTTTGCTTTTTTAATGAGGCAGTTTAAATGCTCCTGGGGAGGAGCCAACAGAGAGGGAGGCTGAGGCTAGAGGGGACTGCAGAGGCTGTAGTGCAAGGCCCTGAGGTCCAAAGGGAGGAGCCCAGAACCTAGGGACAGGTAACCTTACATGGACAGGCTGGGTGTGAGTGGAGGAGGTTTGCTAATTGGGCGCCAGCCAGGAGGTCACTGCTGGCCAACATCCTTGGTTTTCTGTGGAAGGAGGCAGAGAGCCTCCTGTCAGTGCGCAGCGGGTACAGCACAGTGGGCAGCATGGCAGGACTTGCAGGTTGTCCAGGATGGAGTGAGCGAGGAGGGAAACAGGGCTGCTTGCGCTTATCTGGAGATGGGATGTCATTTTAGTGCCCACCTCCTGGGCCAGGTGCACCCTTCATTGTACTGTTTCAATATTCAGCTTTAGACAAAGTTCATTAGCAGTTG
This sequence comes from Callospermophilus lateralis, assembly GCF_048772815.1. Lineage (NCBI taxonomy): Eukaryota > Metazoa > Chordata > Mammalia > Rodentia > Sciuridae > Callospermophilus > Callospermophilus lateralis. The sequence continues at coordinate 82,933,832 of NC_135319.1, forward strand.
CACAGTCCTCTCACAGGCTGCTGCTGATCAGCAGCCTCACGTGGGGTGTTGGTCAGGACACACTCCCATCACGTCTTCCACCAGCCTCAAAGTCCCTAGAAGCCATCCTGCTTCTAGGGGTTCCCAGGGACGTTCGGCAGGGTTTTCTGAACTGAAACCTGGAGGGCAGGGAGGTCTTCAAGCAGGAGCCAGAATCACTTATAACTGGTGCCTACACCCCTCTGTTGTAGAACAGTTCTGTTTCTTCCGTCAAAGCCTGAATTTCCTCTTCAAGTTTACTGTACTTTATCTGAAAAACAAAGTTAAATCCTCAATATTTACACTCATGACTTCTGCTTTAGAAATCAAGTTTTTAAAAAGCATTTTCTGAGAGTAACCATTTCACTCAGTCCATCTCTTTCAGTAATATCTAACCGATAGCTAAAAGGATCATCTAACTTCTTAAAAACTTGTTAATGGAACATTTCAGTTGTAAACAAATGTAGACGGGGTGCAGTGGTGCAGGCCTGTAATCCCAGTAGCTTGGGAGGCTGAGGCAGAAGGATCACAAGTTCAAAGCCAGTCTCAGCAATTTAATGAGGCCCTAAGCAACTTAGTGAAAGCCTGTCTCAAAAAATGAAAAGGGGGGTTGGGGTTGTGGCTCAGTGATAGAGCACTTGCCTAGCATGTGTGAAGCCCTGTTAATCCTCAGCACCACATAAATATAAATAAATAAAATAAAGGTATTGTGCCATCTATAACAAAGTATTTTTTTAAAAAAAGAGGGGTTGTAGCTCAGCAGTAGAGTGCTTGCCTAACATGTACAAGGTCATGGATTTGATCCTCAGTACCACATGAAAATAAATAAATAAAATAAAGTTATTATGTCCAACTACAACTGAAAAATAAATATTAAAAAGAAAAGAAAAGGGCTAGGAATGTGGCTCGGTGGTTAAACATCTCTGGTATGATAAAACAACCAACCAAAAAATGTAGAAAGAATATAATGGTCCTTCACGTGCTTATCACTCAGCAACAACCATTCACAAGCTGCTGGTCTTACTTCCTTGAGCACCTCCCACACCCAGAAATGGGAGCTTTTTGTTGTTGATATTGTTGTTGGGGGCACGGTTACCAGGGGCACTTAACCTCTGAGTCACATCCCCAGCCCTTTTTGTTTTTTATTTTGAAATACGATCTCACAAAGTTGCTAAGCCTGGCCTTGAACTTACCATCCTCCTTCCTCAGCCTCCTGGGTTGCTAGGATCACAGGTGTGCACAACCATGCCTGGATTTTCTTGAGTATTTTGAGGGAATTCTCAGATGTACCATTTTGCTTACAAATACTTCAGTATGAAATTTCAAATGATTAAAAAAACTTTTCCATGTAGTTATACAACTATTGTGCTATTATCACACCTAACAAAATGAACAGCTATCCCTTCACACCATCCAATACCCATCTCTAGGCCATCTCGTGGCCAGCAAAGCTCTGGAGGGACAAACTCCCTGGCCAGTTCTAGAAGGCAATGCAGCCTCTGGCCTTCCAGAGATGCCCTGGGCACTGAACCCCTCCCATCCTTGGGCTTCTGTGAATGCAGCTGGTCACCCATGATGGGACAGGGAGGTAAGAATCCCCAATAGCCCAGGACAGGCATTAGGTACCCCCATACCCACTCAGCAACAACCATTCACAAGCTGCTGGTCTTACTTCCTTGAGCACCTCCCACACTCAGAAAAGGGAGCTTTTTGTTGTTGATATTGTTGGGGGCAGGTATTTTCAAGGTCCAGCAGATCTTGGTGCTTGGGGCCACACCTGGAGATGGACTCCACTTCCTGCCTCTGGTCTCTTGAGATTTCCACACTCAACCCACTATCCTTCCTGAAAATACCCGTGAGAGACTATTACCTGTCCCCCAATGTCTGTTCTCTTCTTCCCCAGCAGCAGAATTTTAAATAGATACAGAATAAATATATAAAGAACAACCCTTTTCTGAGACACTGTTACTATTACCTTGGACTCTCTTCAATAGATAAGGAAACAGAAAATTGACCAAGATAATGGAAAAGCTGGGAATTTGAATCCAAGCAGTCATTACAAATTAAATTACAATATATTATAAACTGTCTCTAGAACTGTGCTATCACAGTAGCCACTAGCTACATGTGAGCACATAAGTTAAAATTAAATTTAATATTCTTGGGCAAAGAATGTTGCCTGCAAGTAGAACACTTCCCCAGCATGTGTGGAGCCCTAGATTCTATCCCCAGCACTACAAAATTAATTAATTAATTAATCAAAGTAATAAAATTCAGTCCCTTAGTCACACTAGCCACATTTCAAGTGCTCGGTAGACACATGTGTCTAGTGGTCATCACATTGGTGTAGACAGGGACTGTGTCCACTACTGCAGAAGTTGTGATGGATGGGGGAGTGCTGTGAAATATGGAGAAATTAAAAATTCTTTAATACCTTTTAAAGTTTTTTTTTTTAATATTCCAGAAAACTATTTATGATATACTGTTAAGAAAAACTGAATCCTTGGGGCTGGGGATGTGGCTCAAGTGGTAGCACGCTCCCCTGGCATGGGTGCGGCCCGGGTTCGATCCTCAGCACCACGCACAAACAAAGATGTTGTGTCCGCCGAAAACTAAAATGTAAATAAAATATTAAAAAAAAAAGAGAGAAGAAAAGAAAAACAGAATCCAGGGCCAGTGTTGTGGCTCAGTAGTAGACGGCTTGCCTAGCACATGTGAGGCACTGGGTTTGATTCTCAGCACCACATAAATAAGTAAATAAACAAAATAAAGCCACTATGTCCATCTACAACTAAAAATATTTTTTAAAAAGACAGAATTCAAAACGACAAGATATTTGGGAAATGGAATTATGTCTAAATATTATTTTGTTTTATACTTTGATAAAGTTTGTATTTAAAAAATAATAATTTCTATTACTCTCATGATAATGAAATAAAATCCCATTTTCCCTCTGAGAAGAAATCAGAGGACTTACCTGTCCAATTTGTGGAAACATACTGAAAGACACGGGCACCATCACCCCCATCACCAGGAGAGTACAGGACAGTTTTAGGGTCCATAAGGATTGTGGATTTTGCAGGAAAAACTGGGTTCTAGAAGACACCAGGTAAAGCTCACAAATTTTACTAAACATTTTGGGGCTGGCCTACTCTCATGGTGGCTAATCCCGCCTCCTGTGTAGCTGCAGGCCCAGGCCTTGGTTACCATATAACCCACGAGCAGGCAGTGAAGCAGTCACACTGGCAGCTCAACTTGCAGCATCGCTAGGAGATGAGTGCTCCTGCCCTTGCTCATCCGACCCCAGAGCCTGGGAGGTCTGTGTGGCCACCAACCCCTCCACAGAAATGAGGAAACAGAAGCACTGATTTTTGTTCAGGTAAAGCAACCTGCCCCAAGCCCCACAGCACAAAAGGTCAGACTCCAGAGCCTCCACTGGTCCAGACAAGGATGTGACACTGACCTTGACCTTGGGAGAGTGTAAGACAGTATAACATGCATAGAACCCCACCCAGCACAGTGGTCTGAGATCAGGGTCTGGTGGAGGCTGTACCCTCCTGCCTCAGCCTCCAGGTCTCTGGGATTATAGGAATGTGCCACCATGCCTGCTCTCAAGCTCATTTAAAACCTGCTCAGTTAGGGGAGAGGGGAGCTTGAGCAAAGTTCATAGCACATCAGAGCTGGGCAAACCTGCAAATTATCCAAATCTATCATTCTAGAAGTAAAGGAATGTGGCTCAGAGAGTCCTCTGATATGCCCAAGGACACAGAGCAGACTCAGGGCAGGGCCTGGGCTAGCTTCCAGGATTGCTGCAATGTGCATCTCTGGATTTCCACACCTTCCCTGATCAATCATCTTAACTCTGAGAGGTGCTTAGCAGGAAGTTCACTGAAGCCCCCTCCTCCCACTCTCCCTCTAGTCTCAGTATCAGACAAGTTTTATAAGGGGTTTGACCTTCAAAATGTTATTCCTACTTGGGGAGATGAATGTCCCTCTTACCTTGTTTCTTTTTGGTACCAGGAATTGAACCCAGGGATACTTAACCACTGAGCCACATCCCAGCCTTTTTTATTTTTTATTTTGAGACAGGGTCTCACTAAATTGCTTGGGGCCTCGCTAAGTTGCTAAGGCTGGCTTTGAACTTGGGATCCTCCTGCCTCAGCCCCTGAGCTGCTGAGATTACAGGCCTGTGCCACTGTGCCCAGCCCCTCTTACCTTTTAAAAAAGTAGGTGAAGACTTCAGGAATAAAAGCCGAGGTCCCAAACAGCACTGCCCTGGAGACTGCTGTTTCTCTAACGGCCTGATAAAAACACAAAGAGAACAGCTTAGGACACAAAGTGAAATGAAAGATCTTGTGACAGAGATGAGCCAACACAACTCCCTTTCCCACCCAGAAAAAGAAGGTACTGGAAATAAGTGAGTGACACTTTCACTGTCCTCTCCAGGCCAGGCGCAGCAGGACAGCAGGGCTGGCGCCAGGAGGAGTAAAAGAGGATTTACCTCCCCGAACTCACAAATGTCTCCATCAGGCCACAGAACCACCCAAATGAGCTCCCACCATGTAAGAACCAAGGCAGCTTCCAGACAAAGCCTCAGAATCAGATGGCAGCCTTGCTGGAGGGAACCCTGGATCTGCCCCTTCAGTTCACGGTGTATTTTCCTCTCAACCCAGGTCTCTGCCTCATAGCCTGGACCTGGACCTGCTCCCCAGGGGTTCCTCCCTACTCATGGGGATGTCAACAGAAGCCCAGCTGAGTATGCTGCTACAGCACTGCCCCTCTCAAGACCAAATGTCAGGACCCAGCCCTCACCTGTGGGATATAAAGTGTTCTATAGGACCAGGGGGCAGCTCAGTGGTAGAGGCTTGCCAGCACGCCCAGAACCATGGGGAAAAATTTTTTTTAAAGTATCATCTTTTTTCTCTACTGTATCTTGCTCCATGTGTTAAATATTAAACATTAAATTGCATATATTAAGTCAGGTGCGGTGGTGCACACCTGTAATCCCAGCAACCCAGGAGGCTGAGGCAGGAGGATCACAAGTTCAAGGTCAGTCCCAGCAATTTTAGAGAGACACTAAGCAACTTAGCGAGACCCTGTCTCAAAATTAAAAAAAATAAATAAAAAAGGCTGGGGATGTGGCCCAGTGGTTAAGCACTCATGGGTTCAATCCCTGGTACAAAAAAAAAAAAAAAATTCCATATGTTAAACACTTAATGGTATAATTATATGGATTATAAGCACAAGACCATGAATTCTTGAGCGCAATTTTAGGGACTCTGAAGAGAATATCTGACTATAAAATGGTTCACATGTTAATTTTATTTATTTTTTTTGGTATCAGGGATTGAACCCAGGGGAGCTTTGCCACTGAGCTGCATTAGCCCTTATTATTTTTTAAAATGGCTGGTCTCAAACCTGTGATCCTCCTGCCTCAGCCTCCTGAGTCAGGACTATGTTGTTGTGCCCAGCTTTCACATGTTAACTTCAGAGCCAGCCCCTGAGCAGACAAACAGCACTCTCCTGTGCTCAAGAACAGGCAAGGGGCTGGGGACGTGGCTCAGTGGAAGGACACTTGTTTAGCATGTGTGAGGCCCTGGCTTCCCCCCCTAGTATCACCAAAAAAATGTACAGGCACACCTTTCCCGCCTTCCCTGCGCTCCTTCCTCCCCTTGCTGTTTTCCATGACTTGGCTACAACCTACCTTCCCAGGCTCCTCTCCTGGGGCCTGCGGCCTGCCCTCTGCTCATACCACCACCCACAGACCGTACCAACACACACCCACACTGGGCTCCAGGTCCCTGGGCAGGGATGGCCCTTCCCCACACAAGATCAGAAGGAGCCGAGAGGGTCATTTTTTAAATAAGTTTCAAGAACATGAAGTAGAATCCTTTGGCTTCAGGAAAAGAACAGGGGCTGCTGAGCATGGCATTTCCACGCTGGTGGGCAAGATGCCTCTGTCCACCTGTCCTGTGTGTAAAACAGAAGGTCATTCCAAACAAGATGCCCGTCATGGGTAGACTCACCCCTGTTTGCAAGTGAGTGGCTTACAAGGCCAGGGGGGAACAACTGGGACCGACCTCCTGAAATCTGATCCCAGGTGCCTTATTACAATCAGATACTGCTGGTTACGAAGTTTCTGAAATTTTAGCCAAACAAAATAAGCCTTTCAGTGACAGGGAAACGTAGAAGACTGCTTACGCTTACGCACAGTGGCAGACACTATTCTTAAGAGACAAATACTTTTTTTTTTTTTTAAAAGCAGCCGATCAAGCCTTTTTTTTTTGGCCCTCGATTGGCCCTTATGCAAGAATTGAAATTTCTGCTGGTGAGACAAACTCAGTGTCTATCAGGCCTGAGCTCCCTGCCCTTGGGAGCCTGGGTGGGTTCTCCTGGAAGCAGAGGTTCTCATTGATAAGGGCTTGGGTCTCTAGAGCCCAGCAGTGCTAGGCAAGCAGGAAGAGCTAGGCGGCCATGTGCTGATTACCACTGGCTCTCGCTCTTCAGCTGTATGGATGGCTCAAGGCAATACCACCACCTGGAAGTTAAAACTGAGTGGAAAATGAAGCATGCACGAGGCCCTGGGGTCAATTCCCAGTATTGCAAAAAAAAAAAAAACAGAAAAAAAAAAATCTATGTGCATATTTATACATATATGTAATGTATTTATATGTATATAAGCACACATATACATACATCTGTGTATATAAACATGCATATGTATATGTATAAATATGGGCATATATGTATAAGTATATGTGTGTATATAATTTTAAAAGTCCCTATCCAAAATGAAACTACCATAGACCATTCTAGTTTCTTATAAATGAAACACACATGGAGGCTACTTGCTGAATTGAACAAAAGAATAAACTAATGTTAAAAATGATTAATAATTGAGGACATTTAAATGAGTTTGACTTCAGAGGACTGGATTTCTTTCCCAGGCCCATCCTTGACAACAGACTGGTCTCTACAGATGAAGATGGTAGAGAAATCTGCTGTGAGGTAGACAGAGAGCAGGAGGGCAGGGCAGGCTGGGAGGGGGTTGTCTCCAAGAGGGCCCCCGGCAGCACACGCTGGAAGGATGGATACTGAACGGAAGAAGGAGGCCTCACACTAGCTCATACGATGCCCCTCATGATGGTCAGACTTATGGACCAGCTTGGCAAAAGTATCTAGTTATTGAACCAAACATTAACCAAGCTGCTGATGTGGAGTGTTTTGCTATGGGATATGTTCACATCTACAATCTATTGACACAAGGGAGAAGACCCTCCTCCATAATGTGGATGGCCATTAAAGACCTTAAGGGCAAAAACTGGTTTCCCAAAGAAGAAACTGCCTCAAGACTGAAGCACTGTCTAAACCAGTGTGCCATCTTCTAAACTTCAGAGTGTAAAATGCAGAAACTCTTGGTGGCATGAGGTGGGGGATGGGAACAAGAAAAGAGGAAACAGAAAATCCAACTCTGCCCAAAGGGCCAGCAGCTGAGCTCCAAAGCCCCCGTACCTTTCTCCCAGCTCTTCTGGAACGTCCTATGACATTGCCATCCTTGTCCATGACCTCAATCCCTTGGACAGGCTCCAAACTCCGAGAAGCAAAAACATTCATTCCACTGACTTGTGCTGTGGATGTAAGGAAAAGAACATGAAACCAAAGGAAGAGTTTCAGCCCAGAAAAAGGACATCTTTAAAGGGCTGTGTCCATTTCCAGCTCTTCTTGGACAGTTGCTTTCCTCCTGACCCTCAAATGGTCACCTCCCACAGGCCCAGCCAACCACTTAGGCTTTTGTAACATAATTTTCCCAATGATGTCATTCTGCCAACTCTTCAAACTGCTTTGATTCCCAAACCCAAATGTGGAACATGAACTAGTGAACTTGCAGGCTGGTGAACACAAAATATTCAGTGAATACCTCTGCCACCCCTTGTGGAGTCCGATCGCTAGGTTGGAATTCCTATACTAGTGCTTGCTTACTGTGTGACCCTCAGCAAGTGACTTAATCTCCCTGTGCCTCAGTCTCTTCACCTATAAGTGGGAAGAATATTTCCCACCAATAAGTTGCTGTCAGGATTAAGTGAAGAGGTGGAAATAGAGGGTTTGTGCAGATAGTCTTTAGAATGTGGTACGTGGGGGCTGAGGGTCAGCTCCAGGGTAGAGTACTTGCCTAGCATGCATGTGGCCCTAGGTTTGATCCCTAGAACTGAAGGAAAAAAAGTGTATTTGTGTTTCTAGGCTTATGTTTGTCCTCTGAATTAAAAGGGTATCTACAGAGAAAGTGCCATCTCTCAAACCACAGACCCCATCTGGGCTTGGGGCCCTGGTAAGTTGCAGATGGTGGGGGCCATCAGTCTCAATGTGGCCAAGGGGGCCAGGGTCTCTGGAGACAGAGGGAAACTCAGAGCCCACAACAACAAGCAGAACTGCATGTGCCCAGCCCTTATAACTCACCAAGAAAGACAATCGGTAAGGCTCTTTTGATCCAAGGGTTATCCAGATGATACTTCATTTGTACCAAATGTGGGATTAACTAGAAAGAGAGAAAGATCCTTATTGCATGGAAACAAAAAAATCAGCCAAACACACCTAAAAGCAAAGCTAAAACACTGACCTAGTCTCAGGGCAGATGGTGGCCAGTGAGCACATGCATTTTTTTTTTTTTCTTTTAATGGTGCTGGGGACTACACCTGGGCCTTGCATGTGCTAGGTAAGTGCTCTACCATTGAGCTACACTCCCAGCATTTTCATTTGTTTGAATTCTTGTGACACTGAGGTGTTATCCTTGTTCATTCCAGGAGTAGGTGAGGGCTTGCTTAGCTTATATACTTCGTCAGAGTCAGAGAGCTGCGAAGGGCTTGAGCCAGGATGGGAATTCAGGCTTGTCTGACTCTAGGCCACATTTTAACCACTTCAGTGTCTGGGTATTCAAAGCAACACATTGCCGCAGTCTAACTTGAACAGTACATCTGTGCTGCATAAGTTAATTTTTAAAAAGATAACAGTACTAAGTATAGTCATCCCTCAGTATCCATAGGGGATTAGTTCCAAGACTCACCCGGGATGTCAAAATCAGAGGCTTCTCCAGTCCCTTATATAAAATGACATATTATTTGCATATAACCTATCCCTATCCTCCCATAAAAATACTCTAAATCATTTCCGGATTTCTTATAATGCCAAATACAAGGTAAATGTGATGTAAATAACTATTATACTGCATTGTTTAGGGAATAATGACAAGAAGAAAAAAAAGCATTTGTATATGTTCAGTTCAGACACAATTTTTAAAAAATATTTATTTTTTTTTAGTTGTAGTTGGACTCAATATCTTTATTTATTTTAATGTGGTGCTGAGGATCGAACCCAGGGCCTTGCCCGTGCTAGGCGAGTGCTCTATCGCTGAGCCACAACCTCAGCTCCGTGACACAATTTTTTTTAAATACTTTCAATCCACAGTTGGTTGAATCCACAGATGTGAGCCCAAAGGGCACACTGGGCATGCCTAGAAATTCAGGGTCCTGATTTTGAGGTGACTGGCCCACAGTCACTTTCCTATTCACACCTCCCAAGTCGTTTAGGTTAGAATATAAATTTATAATCAGAATAAAGCTTTTTTGATTCTGAGGAATAAAAAAGATTTGACAGGTTGTAAAAATACCTACCCCAAAGAAGGTGGAAGAAGCAATTACTCCTGCTCCTAATAATATTTTTGCTGGTAGACTGTGACTCTTAAGGAAAAGAGAAGTACATAGTTAGCAAATGCACAGTTTTGCCCAGCAAGAATAACTTAAGCAACAACAACAGAAACCTAAACCACACACACAGACAAAAGAAATAACCTCCAGAAGAAATAACCCCAAATCACATCCCTTCTGGGTTCCAGGACACTCACATAACTTGCGTTTCCGTTGACCATGGTGAACCCTGTGGTGTAGGCATATAAGGAAACCTGCAGAATGAAAGGCATGCGGGCCTCAGCCTGGTTTCAAGCACAACAGAACCCAACACCGGGAGATAGGAATTGCTACTACCTGGGGTAAAATCATGGACTTCATCCCTTTTGCTGGCATCATTGACAAAAATACCTTGAAGAAGAAAACGAAGCAGAGTTGCACGTGTCTGGAGGAGGCAGAGCTGGCAGCAGCACAGGACTTCCCAAGGGAGCCGCAGCACTGCGCCCCTCAGGGGCTGGGACAGCAGGAGGGTGGCAGATGCATGATTGCCAGTGGACAGCCCATATGGGCGAGCACCCAGCAGGCCCTGAACCAAAGGCTCCGAGGACACTGGGAGCTCCTGCCAGCCCATGTACTTGCCAAGGGAGGCAAACAGGGGGCAGGTGTGGCACAGCGACCACCCAGGGACGTGACGAAGAGCACCTCCCAGTGGGAGGACGTTCCTGGAAGGGAGTTCAGTGTCCCAGCTGAGAAGCGCTTAGAGGGTGTCAGGGGGAATTGGGGAAAGAAGGTGCTATTAGTTTAGACCTGAATGTTTCCCAGGGGGGCTGTAACTGTGTGTGTTAAAGGCTTGGTGACACTAGGAGGTTGTGGACACGAAGAGGTGGGCCTGGCGTGAGGTCTTTGTGTGACTGGGGGCATGACCTCAGAGGGGACTGTGGGACCCCCGTCTCTTCTTTTCTCTCTTTTGCTCACAGCTGCCACGAGGCGACGCACTTCCACAGTGGTGTGCTGCCCCGCCCCAGGCCCAGGAGCAATGCGTCCACTATCACGGCCCAAGACCTTCAAAGCCAGAGCAAATCTTTTATTTTCATAAGCTGACTGACTATCTCAGGTATTTGTTCTAGTGACAGAGAGCTGACTGACACTGGAGGTGACAGACAACCACAGGAAGCTGCACACCTTAACTCACGGGCCTCTTCTACGGTGCTTTGTATAGTAAGAGACTAGAAAAAGGACACCCTGGTGACATGGGCCTGCAAGAAGCCTGAAGCCACACTGGTAAGTGGGCGGGGGTGCTGATATAGGAACAGCAACCATGGCCACAGGTGGGGTCCACGGCCATCATGTTTTAGGAAGGCCCAGGACAAGGGTCCAGCGCTGGGAGACGTGGCCAAGGTCAAGAGAGAGTTCACGTCCTCCCAAACCTTAGGGTGAATGACGGCTTACTCACCGCGGGTACCGTCAAAGGCAGGAAAGCTGGCAGAGAAGAGCAGAGCATCAGTGACCATGGCCGCTACGGCAGAGGTGGCCTCCAGGGTGCCGCTCCCTGAAGGCCCTTCTCCAGCCTCCCCAGGGCTCAGGCCTCAGGGAACGATTTATACTCCTCACCTCACAATAAAAATAACAACCAGCTGCACATGGCAGAAAGTTAAAACAGCACAGTAAGAAAGACCTAAGCAGAGGGCTGCCCCCAGCCCTCCCAGGCCCTCTCCCTGAAGGCCAGCGGTGGACACACTTAACACCTTACAGGTGAAGTCTGGGATGGTCTCTCAGGATGTCCACAAAGCCTCGCTTACAGATGGCCTTACCGTCCACACAGGGTCACTATGTACTACCTGATGCTAAGTTTTCCCCCCTTAATGCTATTTTCTGGGTACTGGGGATTAAACCCAGGGTACTTAACTGCTGAGCCACATCCCCAGCCCTTGAGGGCCTTGCTATATTGCTGAGGCTGTCTTATAAGTGGCCCTTACAAGAGGCCAGCTCTGATCCAGTTTTTGACAAGCTGCATCCTGGCGTGCTCCGGGGGCCTGAGGGTGCAGGGTGAGATTTACCCACAGGCCTGGTGCTTGTTCCAAAAGCCCAGATCTTTCCATAGGACTGAATCAGCTCTGGGCCCTGAGCCTGCTGTTCAGTGTCAACACCAGACCTTTCAAGTATTCTTTTGAAGCTGTGGCTTCCAGAATTTCCACAGAAATCCCTTTAGGGAAAAAGTAGAATAAAATAGACCAGGCAATCAGGCAAGGCGGCACAGGCTATAATCCCAGAGACTCAGGAGACTGAGGCAGGAGGATTCTAAGTTCCAGGTCAGTCTCACAATTTATTTATTTATTTATTTTTTAATATTTTAATATTTATTTTTTAGCTTTTGGCGGACACAACATCTTTGTTTGTATGTGGTGCTGAGCATCGAACCCGGGCCGCACGCATGCCAGGCGAGCGCGCTACCGCTTGAGCCACATCCCCAGCCCCCAGTCTCACAATTTAGCAAGACCCTGTCTCAAAAAATAAAAGGGATGTAGCTGAGCAGTCGAGTGGGTTCAATCCCCAGTACCACAAAAAATAAAATAAATAAATAAAGCAGGCAGGGTTTTCTGCAAATCATATCTTCCAACACACTTCTTCTTCTTCTTCTTTTTTTAGTTGCAGACAGACACAATATCTTTATTTTTATTTATTTATTTTTTTATGTGGTGCTGAGGATCGAACCCAGGGTCTCACATGTTCCAGGCAAGTGCTCTATCACTGTGCTACAACTCCAGCCCTTCCCAACCCACCTCTGAAATGAGAACCAGCTCACCTGCAGGTCGGAAAAGAATGGGTATCAGCCTGCTGCTGTCAGGATGCACGGTTGACTTCAAAGGGACAGATGCAAAGGTTAGTTGGAGGTTTGGTTTTGTGATTTTAGGAGACTAAAAACTAGAAAGGAGCTGAAACTTACGAGGCTTGTTTTCCAAGCATTTTTAATCTAAAAAGAAAAAGAAAAAAGAACAAGCAATTGCCTTTTTTTCATACTGGAGATTGACCCAGAGGTGTTTTAACATTGAGTTGTATCCCCAGTTCTTTTAATTTTATTTAGAGACAGGGTCTTGCTAAGTTGTTGAGGCTGGTCTTGAACTTGTAATTCTCTTGCCTCAGCCTCCAGTGCCACTGGGATTGTAACATGCCCAATTCTACGTGGTTTATGAGATGGAATTCTAACTACATTTAATAAACTAACCCAGTTTTGCAAGGCTGATCCCTAGGTAGTATGTACAGTGACAAGACTGATGGCCAAAATGCCACCTGATTTCACACCATGCACAATGGAACCACCTAAAGGCAACTGGGCACAGCTGAGCACATGGGACGTACCCTCTGGTCATCCACGTCGAATCTGTATGCATCTTCACTGGTAAACAGCAGTTGCCTCGATTTTTCTATTTTTTCCTGTAATCAAGTACCAAGAAATCAGTCATCTCAATACTGTTCAGATTTTTACACACTGAAGAGTCACAACTCACCAGCACACACAGAGGAGTCATCAGTATTTTAGCTGCACACCTGATTTCAGTGTGCAGACTAAGGCTCTCTACCCTGAAATTTTCCATTAGGATGGTCCCACATGTCACTCAGATTTAAACCTTCCAGGTTCCTGGACAGCTCCAGCAGCAGCCCTGCTTGTGTGGCCAATTTCCCAGCTTGTTGACATCAACTACCTTCCTGGTTGTACAAATCAGAACACTGGCAGTGCCTCCTGTCTTACCTACCACAGGTCTAATCAGTTCAGTTCCCTGAACTTTTCTTAATCTGAGAAAGAAAATCAAATACAAAGGACAATATAATCTTAGTTTGACTGCCTGCTCTAATCCCCTTACCCAGAAGTAGCAACTGTTAAACATTTGGTTATATTTGCTTTCATTTTATTTTTCAAAACCAATTATTCCCTGCTACCACTACCACTACCCCCACCGGCCCCATCTCATCCCTCCCCATCCTATCAGGAAACCACCATTATGAGTTCAGGTTCAGGTATACCTTTCCAGTCCCTATTTTTATACTTACATATACACAAACACATGTATCCATTAACAAATAGATAGCATATACTTTCTGCCTCTTGCTTTTTCCACGAAACTTTACAGACATCATGTTTTGTTTTGTTTTGTTTTTTGTGTATGTGTGTGTATGTGTATGTATCTAGTCAAACCCAAGGCCTTGTACATACCAGGTAAGCACTCAACCAATGAGCTATATTCCCAGGCCTCAGTGTTTCACTAAGTGGAAACTTAGAATATATACAATGTTAAATGGAAAAACATAAGGCTGGGGGTGTGGCTCAGTGGTAAAGTGTTTGCCTAGCATGTTCAAGGCCTTGGGTTTGATTCCCAGCACCACAAAAAGACACACACACACACACACACACACACACACACACAGATAACAAGTTCATCACTTTAAATGGCTATTCGGCATGATCCTGCAGGGATATGCCACATTATCTATTTCGTGCTGATGGGGGACTATGGGACCCCAGTTCCTGGCTTTTATAATAAAACTGTAAGAAACCTCTTGAGCATGAATATGCAAGTCTCCCTTAGTGTCATACCCTGAAGGGTTATTATTGGTGACAGGGCATCTCCTTGTCATGCCCAGTGATGCTGGTTCAAACCCTCATCTTTCATTGGGATGACGAGCCATCCTCAGAACAGTCTTGCCATCTTACTGATCCTTCTGGCTGTCACCACACAGAGACCAAACCCTCATCACTTGGCCTCAGAGGACAAATGCCAACCCTGCTCAATTCAGTGACACACTGAATTGTGTGTCCTCCAAGATCCTCTTCTTGCATCAAAGGCCCAGTGACCTGGTGCTATCTGGCCTTCTGCACTGGGCTTTGCTGAGGGCCCCTTGCTGACAGTTCTGCCTCACTGGCTCCCACGCCAGCCTTCTCTCACAGTCCCAGACACAGTGTCCTGTTCCCTTGGGGCCTTGGTCAAGGCTGCTGACTGGCTCTGGCTGCCTGTCCTGCTACACAGAAAGATGTCTGACTTTCTGACCCCAGATGCAGGCGTGCTATTCCCTGCTAACCAGATGTATGCTTATGTTTATCACTCTTTCAATCTAACGAGCCCATTTGAAAGGAATAACACACACACACACACACACACAATCTTCAAATTCACCATCTCTGAAAACAAGAACTTACAATTGAAGTGGTCAAGTTTGTAGGATCTAATAATTCTGTCCACTTAAGAAGCCTCTGAACAAAAGACTGAAGGAGAAAAGACCAGAAGGGTTAACAGAAAAACAGACATATGGACGCAGTAACAGTGAGCTTCTTCTTTTCTTTTTAACTTATTACGGCCTTGTCTTGTGTTCTGCCTTTTAGAGGAATCACCTCCTGGAGTCCTCATAACATGCCCATTTTAGAGGTAAGGAAGCTGAGGCTTAGAAGGGCTCCTGGATGGAGTCCAGGCCACACAGCCAGGATCAGCCAGTAGTCTGTGACTGACCACTCAGGATCAAGCTGCCATCGAGTGTTAACATCCCAATCAAACACACCTGCGTTCACATCCCATATATGACCTCAGAGGAACAACCTAGAAGGTCTCAAAATCTCTTTCCTGGCCCTCTGGTTTCTGTAAGGCTTATCAGCCCCAATAGTAAAGAACAGACAGACACTCCAGTAAAGCCTGGGTCAGTGCAGCTCAGATCACATGCGGAGAAGAGGCTCCCAACCAGGCCCCAGACTTTGCAGGGGTTCAGCCTTTAAGTCCTGGCTCTACCCAGAGAACTCGAACTCCTGGTCCCCTCTCATATTCTTCACCCAAAATAAAGCAAGGCCCTACTTTTAAGTCAAGGCTGCAAGGAATGCCTGGGGCCCCACTGTCCAGCTTGCCCTGTGTGTTATGGAGCACGAAATGGGGTAAGTGTTGGGATAGACTTAGGTATAGCATACACACCTAGCTTTTAAGAATTGTACCAAAAATGAGTCAAATAACAGGAGGCTGAGACAAGAGGATCGCAAGTTCAAAGCCAGCCTCAGCAATAGCGAGGGCTAAGCAACTCAGTGAGACCTTGTCTCTAAATAAAATACCAAATAGGGCTGGGGATGTGGCTTAGGAACTGAGTGCCCCTGGGTTCAATTCCTGGTACCAAAAAAAAAAAAAAAAGTTTTTAGATTACATGTTGAAATGCTATTTCATATCTGTTGGGGGTTAAATAATACATTATTAAAACTGGTTTCACCTGTTTCTTTGTACTTTTTAAATGAGGCTTCTGGAGAATTTTTATGAACCTCTGTGGCTCAGGTCACATTTCTATCAGCCCTGGAACTTCCTGTGCAGGGACGACCCGGGGACTCACTGAGTGTCTGACCTATCAAGGGTGGGAGGCCAGGAACTCCTGAACAGACCTGTATCTCCCCAAACTGCTGCTGGGCAACTCAGGCCGCACACACCAGTAGTACCAGGCTCCTGGGGAGGGGCGGGAGGGTGGGCGAAGGGATTCTGGGTGGTGACCTTGTGGCGACCCTCCCCAGCCCAGTCTGGGGAATAAAGGATGCACACTAACAGCCGCCCTGCCCACCCGTAAGCTTGGGTTACCCCTCCGTCCCCCTTCCTGGGCCTGCGATGGTGGTGGGAGGGGGATGCATCCTCCAGGGCCATTTTGGGACTAGGGACAGGAGTCGCAGGGCAGCCACGTGGGCCGCCAAGGTCGCCAGGGCCAGGTGGCTTCCACGCGGCGCGCCCTCCCCGCCCCCAGCCACGCGGGCCCGGGCGTACTCGGCGTTCCGCGATCCAAAAGCGCACGTTGGGCTCCATGCGTCTGGCGGCGCTGGCCTCGCGCTTCCTCCTCTTGCTGGGACCTACGTAGGGCTGGAGTGGCGGTCGCCGCCAGGCCGGGCGCGGAGGAGGAGCTGGGCAGCGTGCCCCGCCCACCCCCGCGCGCGCGCTGCTCCATGTCACCACGCGCACGCGCCCCGGCTCCGCGCGGGGTTCCAAAGAGCCGGCTACTCCCGCGGGTAAAGTCCCCCGACCCAGCTCCGCACCTTAGTGGGTCCTACCAGGCCGGGTCACACGGGGAATCTCAGTACTTGTCGAGAAGACCCTGGCAGCCTTGCGGGGGGCCGTCCACAACCTCGCCCTCCGCCCCTGCCGCGCCTTCCACCGTGCGTCATGTGCTTTTTGGACATTACCCGCGAAAATCCCTTCAGTTTCCCTTAATGTCCGGTGCGCACTTGGTGGGTACAGTCTGAGCGAGCTACCTAATTTGCAAAGCCCAGTGAAAATGAAAGCGACGCACTCCTTAGTCAACATTCACAATTGCAAAAGGGCAAAGGCGGAATATTAAACCGAGGGTAGAGACCCGCTGCCAGTCCCTGGCATCTGGCTCTGGGTTCATTGTTTTCCAGCGTTTGGCCAAATCTACTTCTTCTGTTGAATGCCAGATTAATTACCATTTGTAGAGGAAAATGTCTTCCCTCCTCTGTCCCATTCCTCTCCTCCATCATCAGGGTGGGTGGAGAGTGAGTGCACTTGAGTTCATGGAAGCCACCAGTGTGTGTGTTCAGAGGGCCTCCGAAGTCCTGGGCTAGGGGACCCTGCACAACACTTAGCTGTTCAAGTTAATGTCCCCTGGTCTGTATTCTCATCTAAAATGAGGATAACCCATTGTTCCAATTTTATGGGTTTGTTGAAGATAAAGGGAATAAAACCTGTAAATTACCCCACAGCGCGGGATCCAATGCAAACGCTCAGTATTGGCAATGAACACAGCCTCCTAGTTCTCCCCCGTGGCCTTCCCACCCGGGAGGGGAGTCCAGCTCAGGACTTTCTTCAGGTCTATGTGACTTCACCCGTATTTGGTATTTGCTCAGCTCACCTGGCTCATGTTCTAAAGTCTTGAGCAGGTCTCTTCTGGGATCCCTCCCCTGACCTCTCTGCTGGGTAAGGTGTGCCCTCTTCAGTGTTCCTTCCCATACACCCACTGTGCCAGGTGCCAGTGTTACAGCAGCTGCATGGTCCTTGTTGGCTCTACCCTTAAGGTGTCACAAATCCAATGCAGCTGGCCTCTCTGCTTCCCCACCTTGGAGCCCTACAGTTCAGTTTTTTTTTTTTTTTTTTTTTGTATCAGGTACTCAGGGATTGAACCTAGGGGCACTTAACCACCACACCACATCCCTAGCTCTTTTTAGAGACAGGGTCTGGCTAAATTTCTCAGGACCTCACATAGTTGCTGAGGCTGGCTTTGAATTTGTGAACCTCTTGCTAAAGCCTCCTGGGTCCCTGGGATTACAGGCATGCCCTCAGTCTATGTATTTTTTTTTAAAGATTTTTTTTAGTTGTAGTTGGACACAATACCTTTATTTTATTTATTTTTATGTGGTGTTGAGGATTGAACCCAGGGCCTAGAGCCACAACCCCAGCCACTCAGGTCGTCAATTTTTTTCCCCCAAAAAACCTTTCAGATAAATGTTCCCTGTTCTACAACAGATTCCAAAGTCCTCATCTTGCCCAAGAGGCCCTCTGTGAGGCCCTATTGCCATTCTCACTATTCATGCTCCACCTCTGTCTTCCTAGCAAGTCTTCTTCCACTCCAAGCTCACCCTTGCCTCAGTTCTCTTTCTATGCCCTCTGCCAGGAAAACCCTTATTCCCCCACCACCCTCATTTTCCTTTTCCTCTCATTTGACTCTCATAAAAACCCTGAGATAGGCACAACTATTGTTCTCATTTTTAGATTAGAAAACTGAATCTTTATAGCGGCATACTCTGACAACCCTACCTAGAACCCTGCAACTCTGCTCCAGACCCTTGCCTCGACCTACTTTCCTTCCTAATACTCTATATTTCTATTGTTTATTGTGCTTTCCCTCTGGATTGAGTGCATAAAGTGTTTTTTGTTTGTTTTTAGTTGTCAATGGACCCTTGTTTTGCTTAACTGTATGCGGTGCTAAGAATCCAACCCAGTGCCTCTCACATGCCAGCAAGCCCCTACCACTGAGCTATAATCCCAGCCCAGGCAGGGTCTTTTTTATTCATTCTTAAACTTCCATAGCAGTGCCTAGCACATGGTCGCCACTGAAACAATGTTTCCATGTCTGTCTTGCCCCTAAATGAGTTCCCTGCAAGTGGCTCCTGTGGTAAATGCCCCATGATTAATTGTTGATATGTAATCAGAGGAGGAGGAGTAGAGCCCAGAATAAGCTGACCCAACAGCTGATGTTAAAGATGCAAATATTGTGCCGGGAGGCTGGGGTAGGAGGACCGCAAGTTCAAAGCCAGCCTCAGCAACTTAGTGTGACCCTGTCTCAAAAAGTAAAAACACAGGCTGGGTTTGTGGCTCAGAGGTTCAGTGCTCTCCTAGCATGCGTGAGGCACTGGGTTTGACCCTCAGCACCACATAAAATATAATAAAGATATTGGGTCCACCTATAATTTAAAAATATATTAAAAAAATAAAAATAAACACACGGGCTGAGGATGTGGCTAAGTTGTTAAACAGCCTTGCATTCAATCTCTAATACCAAAAAAAAAAAAGATGCAGATATTTTTAAATGTTTATTTTTTATGATACATATCACTTTGAGCACTTCAAGAAAGCAAATAATTAAAATAATTACAAAGCAATCCCTGGGTTTAATAATTCAATATATATCCTTTATAATCACACCTCATCAACTATGTAAACAATAAACCTCAGGGATAGGGATCATGCATGATCAGTTACGTCACTTTGCTACCATGTTTTTTAAATAACATGATTCACAATTCTTTCCATCACATATATCTCCATTTTGAGAGTTAACTTGGACTGCTAAGGTTAATAATGTAAAACTTATGATCTCTGTTATCTTGAAAAAAAAAAAAGTTTAATACAAAGAAATTCAAGAAGAAATTTTCAGGACCATTGATCAGAAGCTTTAAGCACTTATTGTGCTACTTAGGCATAGACAAAGGTACAAGTAAGGCTAAAGAGTGTTTCCTTTATCCACTAAAGACATGATCTAAGAAACAGAAGCCAGGCCTTCTATGGAAACTTACTAGCCATCAAGATGATCCCAGTGACTCCTGATGTTAAGCAATTACTGTTAGAAAGGCTTAGCCAGTGTCACAGAAACAAAAACATTTAGAGTGATATATATAAATACAAGCATAATTAGGTTTTTCCTTCTATAAATAATCATCTTTGCAATGCTAAAAAGGTTCCAGCTGTGGCTCTCTCCTGGCATCAGAAGTTGCAGGGGCACAGGGCATGATCTACGGATTCACCTTCTCAAAGTACTCTTTGGAAGCTGCTGGACTTGGCTTGATCTGAAAATACAAAAATATTTTATAAACATTTAACAGTGACTTTGGAAGCTGATAAGTTCCCAATTTTTAACCTAAACTTTTTTTTTTCTTTTTGCAGTGCTGAGGACTGAACCCAGGGCCACTGTACCACTATTTCCCCAGTCCAAGTTGGCTTTGAACTTGTAATCCTCTTCCTCAGCCTCCCAAGTAGCTGGGATTATAGGTGTGTATCACCATGCCTGGTGTTCTTTACAATTTTTAAAAATCGGCCTGTTTCTTTAAAATAGGTGGTCTCTGGCTCTGTAAACCCCCCCACCCCCACAGCCTCTCCCACTGCACAGTCTACCCCTGGTCCCCTGATAGGCTCCCTCTGACAGATATGCCCTTGAGGCAGAGAGGACCTGGGACCCTGTTACTTTTGGGAAAAGAACCTACTGTAGGGGAATCTGGTGTCCAGTTTGCTGGGCAGACTTCTCCGTGGGTTTCCACAAACTGGAATGCCTTCACCAGGCGCAGGGTCTCCTCCACGCTCCGGCCCACGGGCAGGTCGTTGACACTCAGATGCTTGATGACTCCATTGGGGTCAATTATGAAGAGACCTCTGCACAGTTTCAGAATTTCTCCTCAGTAACACAACAGTATCAGAACTGAAACAACGGTCTAACTACTACCCTTTTCTGTCTTTAATTTTCCTTTTAATATAACATTTATTAAATTAAGCGCTGTCGTATGTTTAAAATTGGGAGTGTATAAAGAGCTTATCAACTCTTATTAAGGACAGATAATGATGCAGGACTGAACCAGGCCACCATGGAAAACATGCAGGATAGTCCCTGAACGTCACATAGTATCTGAAAGTCACTGAACTAGAGAGAGCAAAGACTTCTTTACTTATTAATGACTTGGCCAGCATTCTTTGGGCAGCTGTATCAAACCCTGGCAAGAAACCACAGGCAAAGGGGAAGGGACAGAGATGTATTTTATTTGTATCCAACAAATACTTATTAAATGAGCAGATTCTTGGATGGTTAGGGGGAAATCCCATGGGAAATATCTGTGGCCAGAGCAAGCTGGCTCCAAGTCCTTCCGAGCAGATGTGGGCTCCTGACGACTGGTCACTCAGTGGTAGTGTGGCAGGCTGCCCACCCCACGGTGACTGTTTTCAGGCTCTGATGCACACAGTACACCCAACTCAGTGGTTGTAGCATCCCTTTCCTAAGGGTGTGGGAAGTCCAAGTGTTAGTCACTCGGGGAAAAGACACGTTCAAGAACACTCCAGGTGAAAGGGGCTTGTCCCTCCCCAGGCCAGGTGCTTAGGGGTCTCGCCTTTGAGGCTGAACCAGCCATGGTAAATGCTTCTGGAAGGGAGCCCCTGGCAGCAGCAGAGGCAGAGCAGGGAGGACACAGGGTCCACACACTCCAGAGAGGTTAACTTACTAGATTGATTAAAGATCATTGGTAATCCCAATATTGACCCTGGTGGGGGCTAACTTAAAAATCAGCAAGACCCCACAGGGAAAGGGACCCTGAAAAAAGTCAGCCAACATTCTTTCTCCTGCTACTGCCACCTCCAAGGGAGCCAGCTTGTGATTTATTAAAGGACATAACAATGACCTTGACATCAACCAGGAGCTGCCCAGAACTGAAATCTCAGGTGTAACCCAGGAGGAGAGCAGGTCAGAGGGCAGCAAAGAGAGAGGGCAGGTTTTCTGAGTTCAGGGTGACTCCAGCAAAACAGGGAGGTACCTGGGGGTAGGGCCCTCCTTCCTGAGGTCATATTCCGCCCAGTCCTCCCTCATCCCGCTCTGTTCTCCATAAGCTTCGGGATGCAGGGTAGCTCTTAACGCTCTGCTCCCCTCCTCCCAAGAAGGCTGCATCTGAGCAGACTGAAAGCTTTTCACACCCAAAGGAGTTTAATCACAGATCAAGGGAGGGCAGAAATGGCATTCAGAGGCAGATGTCAGCTGCAATCGCTGCCAGGAACTTCACTAAAAGCTCCAGTTGCCTCACCACCAACCTGTGAGATATTCATCTTCACTGTAGTTAAAGGCAGACTGGGCTCCAAGAAGTAAATAGCTTTCTCAAAGAAACACAGCCATTAAGTAGCTGATTAAAAAAAAAAAATCAAGTCCAGATCTATTTGATTCCAGGGATATTTCTGTCACTGCACCAGAAGGTGGCCTCTTTGCCCTGCTACAAGGCCTTCTCCAAACAGCCTAAGAGCTTTGCTGGCGGGGGGGGGCGGGGGGGGGGGACGGGACGACATGGTAGGGGCCCCCAGAGGTCTGGAGCAGTGTGCCCATGGAGATATGGACAGCTTTCTCCAGAACAAACACAGGCTGTGGATGAGGCACACCTGTCTGGGCTACTTCTGAGAGACTGCAGGGTTCTCACAGGACGAATTTCATCAATGCTTATTCTGACTAAAATTAAGGAATTTTTGCTTTTAAAAATGATTTCCTAAAATAATTTTTTTTTGGTAAAAAAAAATAAATAAAAAAAATCAACAAAAGGAAAAATAAAACATCCCACCACAGCAAAATCACAAGAAACACTTTGCCAGGGTCTGTGTAAATTCTCTGAGAAGTAGGATGATGTTGAACATGGAAAACCATTTTGAATTCATAAGGAACAGACTCTTACCTGAGTGCAAGACCAGCACCTTCCAAAAGCACACCATAGTCCCGAGAAATTTGTTTGTTTAAATCCGACAGGAGTGCAATGTTCATGTGGCCCAAACCGCCATTCTAATAAGAATACAAAGGTGACTGGTTGTCTGTGCCACTCTCACAACCTTTTTGACCATGTAACAATGTTTGAGACCAACAAAAGTGTCAAGAGGTAACAGTAAGAGCAGGAATGAATTCTTCCTGCTAACTCACTTCCTCCTGGAGCAGACACCACTTTACAGATGAGGACACTGAGGCACAAAGGCGAAGTGCCTTCCAGAGGCAGGATTTAATAACCTAGCCGAAACTATAGACCTTTCTTTTCCTAATTCTTAAAACATTCTTTGAATTGAAGACCAATTTCTCAAACACAAAAATTAGAATAATAGACACTGAATACTTCCATATGGATGGTCCTACAGCATAGCTAGAAATTTGGATTTTTCCAGGCAAAGTTCTAGGCAATACTGATCACACAGATCACCACAGTTCGACATGCCACCCAGGGTACCTGGGATCCACAGAGTACAGGCCTGAGGGAAGGCCAATAGACCCCAACCAAGTCCCCTGCTTGCTGAGCCTGTCTCCACAACAGTCTGTACCATGAAAAATACAAGAGTAGTGAGCTGTGCATATACATCAGGAAACAGACAGTTCAGCAGATTTTCCAGGTAGGGAAAGACCTATAAATGGTTGGGGAAGTTGGGTAATGGAAAGGCTGAGCAACGGGTACAAAGTTACAGTTAGAAGGACTAAGTTCTGGTGAACTACTGCACAGCACAGTGACTTCAGCCAATGCCAGTATGTTCCAAAACAGGTAAACAAGAGAATTTTAAATTTCCTCACCACTGATAAATATTTGAGGTACTGGATGTGTTAGCCTGATGTAATCATTCCACAATGTATATGTATACCTAGATTAAAATATTACATTGTACCTCGTAAACACAATGTTTTTATTGTATGTTATATATTATCTGTCAATTAAAAAATAAAATACACTTGGAACAAGGCAGGTGCAAGATGAGGTGAGCAGGAGCCTACCTTCCTGGGTGTATTGATCCAGGCAAGGTGGGTGAAATGCGAATCCACCGAGACTGCAACCACTTCACAGTTCACGTCGTGAAACTCATTGGCTTTGTCACTGAAAGCAATGATCTCTGTAGGACACACAAAGGTGCTTGGAAAAAAAGTAAAACGTTTCATCAGATAATATATCAAGAATTTAAAATCTGAACAGTAAGTAGTCTAAAAACTAGCCTGATTTGCTCACAGGTGAAAAAGGCACATCGGTTAACCATCCTCACCAGACTCCTGTGTTAACACCCGAAAAAGAACTACTATCTCCTATCACTGTCCTGTTTAAGGAATTATACCAAAAGTGGGGGGCACATTTTAAGAATGCTCTTAAAAACTGTACCTAAATAAAGTAGCTTTAGAAAAAAAAATTATTATCATTAGTCTTTCCTTAGACCAGCAAAAACATCTTCAAAGACTGGTCTAGGGAACCACTGCTCCAAAGCCCCCAAGACAGAGCCACATTAAAATGCACCTTCAAAGGGAATGCCACTCCCTCCTGCTGCATTACCACTTGTAAAGTAGCCCCAGATTAACAAGGCAATCAGTGACAAGTGGCCAGGAAGAGTCCTCCCCTGAACTAGAAGAGCAACTAAAAAAAAAAAAAAATAACAGGAAAATGTGACAGAAATTGCACTTACAAATCCAAAGGGTAAAAGAAAAGCACCAAGTATTTCCCTTTAAAGTCATCAAGGTTTAGCTCTTTGAACTCTCCGTTGACAACAGCTGTACCCTTAAAATAGGGCGCGTGCTGAGTGACAGCAGGAGCATGGTAGGAGGAGCCTGAAAAAAACCCACACCCACATGAGTTCACCACTTGCTACACAGCATTGATTTGATTGTATTTAAACTTCCCATGATAATTAACTTGCAATATAAATTGTCTAGTAGTATGAATAAATGAAAATGTATATCTTAAGCAAATTTTCCCTCCACAAAGTTCCCTCCACAATGTATATGTATACTTATATCAAAATATTACATTGTACCTCATAAACACACACAATGTTTTCATTGTATATTATATATTATTTGTCAGTTAAAAAATAAAATACACTTGGAATAAGGCAGGTGCAAGATGAGGTGAGCAAGGGCCTCTAGATTGTGCACAAACTCAATACCAAGTGCTATGGAGAAACTTCAAAAAGGAACAAAACAGTTAGTTGTGGATTTCAAGTTCAAGGCCAGCCTTGGCAACTAGGGAGACTGTCTCAAAATAAAAAATGAAAAAGGGCTGGGGATATAGGAGTGGTAGAACACCCTAGGGTTCAATCCCCAGTGCCATAATAAATAAATAGAAAGACAAAGACAAAAACAAAAGGATCCAGAGGAAGACAAAGGTAGTAGGGGTAGAACTAGAGAAGGCAAGAGACGTGGGGAGGGATTCTAAATATTGTTCAGATTCTGCCACATCTAGAGGGGACAGGGCAAAGGCATGGAGGAATGGCAGGAACAGGACATGTGTGTCAAAGGAACTACCTATGGCAATTTGGTTAGAATGAACAGAATCTAAAGGTCTGGAGAGAAGAAGAGCTGGAGACACAGCAAGCAAGAATGATGGAAGGCCAGGCCAGGCCAGTCACAGAGCTGTCTGCTCCTCACCGGAGAGAGCACTGGGAGCCAGGGGAGGTTCTTCTATAGGAGATGAGCCCAGACAGCTGTTTTCCAGCAGATAAGTCTGGCAGGTGGGTAAAACTGATGTTAGGTGGTGATTTCAATTATCTCAGTGAGAGGTACTGAGGTGTGGCAGAGAGAACAGAAAAAAAAAAAAAAAAAAGAATGGATGCAAAAGATATGATAAAAGTGTAAAGGAGGCCTGGGGGTGTAGCTCAGTGGTAGAGTGCTTGCCTAGCATGCACCAGACCCTGGGTTCGATCCCCAGCACCTCAGTAAAAATAAAAAACTAAAGAGGATTTGCTTCTGCCTGGGAATGAGGGACAAAGGGGATCCAGCGTTAAACTGTCTAGGACTGACACCAAGAGAAACAGAAGGAGCTGCTGGGGGCAGGGGTTGGGACTAGTGGAGGAAAGGTCCAAGCCTCTGGCATCAAATAACTACTAGATGTATTTTCAAAATTGTGAGAAACTTTAGAACATTCCCCTCAAACCATTACATATTAAACACTTATTTCTCAAAGACAAGACAAATCTTAAGGAGGCATTTTCAAGTATCACTTGTTATCCAAGGCTGATCTTCACAAAGTCCAGTTTAGAGAATGAAGTAGAAAGCTCAAAAATGTCTAAGATTCACACAAATATTGAAGGATGCCACTGAATAGGTCTGGCTCCCAAGTGGCCAGCTGGAGCCAGCAGACAGATTTGATTCCCAGTGGTGGCCACCAACCGCTCAGCTCACATACCTTCTTACACAGTCGGCCCAGAAGGCACCTGAGTGCCCCCATGCCTCTCAATAGAGGCAACCAATAAGGAAATGCAACACAGGCAAGGACAGTTAGCCTCAGTGATTCTCAGTCCTAGCTGCACATTAGAACTACCCAGGGAGCTTTTAAAATATACTGAACTAGGCTGGGATTGTGGCCCAGAGGTACAGCGCTTGCCTACCATGCGTGAGGCACTGGGTTTGATCCTCAGCACCACATAAAAATAAAATATTGTGTCCACCTATAAACTAATAAGTAAATAAACATACTGAACTAGTGGTCTTACCAGAGTCACTTAATTTATCTGGGGGTGGGACTAAGGCACTGCTATTTTATCCAGTTGTTTGTTTTCTTTATTGAGCTGTTATATTTCTTTAGCTTTCTTAGATAATCATCCTTGTTAGATATATATATTTTACGAATATTTTCTCCTACGTTATGACTTGCCTGTTCATTTTTTCTTTTCTTTTTTTTTTTTTTTTCTTTGATTTTTTGGCAAGTACTGCAGATTGAATCCAGGGATGCTTTATAACTGAGCTATATCCCCAGCCCTTTTTATTTTAGACAAGGTGTCACTAAGTTGCCTAGACTGACCTTGTACTTGCAAACCTCCTATCTCAGCATCCTCAGTAGCTGGGATTACAGGAGCATGCCACTGTGCCTAGCTTTGTCTATTCATTTTCTTCTTAGTGTTTTCTGATAGGTTTATCTTAAAGTTTCCCATGGATCTGAACACCATCATGCTATGTGTTTTAACGCTCCAAGGAGCTGGGTGCAATAGTCTGTAATCCCAGCTACTCAGGTGGCGGAAATAAAATGAGCTGAGGAGTAGAGTACTTACTTAACAAGGCTGCCCCCCCCCCACCTCTGCTGCCCCATCAAGGCAAAAGCTCCTAGGAGTGTCTAATGGATAGCCAGGAGTCAGCGCTATTGTCCTGACCAGAGAGACTAATTTGTGTTTCCTTAAACCTGAGTCCAACCATGGCACAGTAACACTTACTGGTACTAAAAGTGAATTTTGATAGAGCAGAGCCAGACGACTGTACATTTGTCAAATGTGTTCTTCTAGAAGCAACAGGCCTAAGGACTGCAGTGGCAGAAATGCCCCGAGAAATGGCACTCACATGTCCAGCAACCTGGAAAGAGAAACACTTTGTTAGAAAGTCTTTCCAAATGGTGACTAAAGACTGACCTTGCTGAAAGCGCTTCGTGCCCATGATGGCCTCAGCTGTCCTTGTCCCTCTGAACCAAATACCACATCCAAAACTCTTAGGAACATGGGTTGAGTCCCCATGTTCTTGATATTCTCTTCTGCTTCCTTCTCCTTCAAGGCAGGAGGATAGTGAGTTCAAAGCCAGTCTCAGCAAAAGTGAGACACTAAGCAACTCAGTGATACCCTGTCTGTAAACAAATAACAAAATAGGGCTGGAGGTGTGGTTCAGTGCTCCTTAGTTCAATCCCTGGTACAAAAAAAAAAAAAAGAGCAAAGACTGTAAGGTGGAGGGAAACTAAGAACACAAACACTCAAGAATCAAAAACTCCATACTCTTAAGAGCAACAGTGAGGGTTAAAAAATTAGGGAGACCTGGCCAGGCCCTGGGTATTTAAATCCTTACCTTGCACTATCTGGCACGTGTGTTATGTCAAGGTTTTCCTTAGAAAAGGCAAGGTCTTTCCAGCCCAAAAGACAAGCAAATAAGTAGAGCAAAGTTCAGCCTCTGGCAAAGTTTGGACAGGGCTCAAGGGAAATGTTTGCTCAACTAACATCCAGCATGACACAGGAAGGAGACAGGGCCTGCCGTGAACCCTACGATGAGAAAGGAGAGGAGGTTGGGGAGCAAGAGGGCACGAGGAGAAAAGCAGGTTACAGAGAACACCCAGGGTAGGAGGAGAAAGTGGCTTTCGTTCCTGCAGCACTCGGTGTTTCCATCCACTATTTAAGACCATGCTGCAGCAGCGCCTTGATTTAGGCATCACTCTTTCCAACTTAGAGAAAAGTAAACTGAGGCTCAGAAAGGCGAAATCACCTGCCCAAGGTCATAGAGTCGGTGACAGAAGCAGGACCACGGACCATGACGCCTGCTTCCAGCAACAGAACCAGGTGCTTAAGGGGAGCAGGAACCGGGGAGCGCGGAGGGACCCCGGGACCCGACCGCGAGCAGAGGGTAGGGGAGGCGGTACTGCGCAGGCGCAGGGAGCCCTCCCGGCGAAGGCCTCTGGGTCTGTGACCTGCAGGCGCCCTCCAAGGAAGACGGACGGCCCCGGGCCCAGGAGGGCACGATCCTGCCTGGGAAACGGGTTGCGGAGCCACCGCAGCATCCCCGCACCTGTCCCAGCCGGCAGCCACTCACCGAGGCCCGGAGCAACCTTCCCACCGCAGCCGCCATCTTCAGTGCACGCGGGAGCCGCGGAGTGGGCGGGGCGGAGGGGCGGAGCCTGTTGGAGGCGTGCTGTGGGCGGGGCCTTGGAGGGGCGGGGCCGGAGGAGCCACGGAATCCTCCCTTTTAGGGACTTCACTTCACCAGGAAAGTGTTCTTTGTGCCTTGGAGTAGCTGAGTGCTTGTCCTCCTTCTCTCACCTAAAAAGAACGAATCCAGGCAGGGAGCTGGGTGTCTCTCTCCATATTTCCGACTGATTTGTTTTTTCCTGTTGACCTCGTGTGGATTCCCGTTTCTATCGGGTCCCTGGGAGCATCCATTTACTATTTCTATTTCTGGCTCTTGTAAAGCGTCTGGCTTCTACAGGAAATGGAATCAACTATTAATTGAGTTTTAGTACGTTAATGAGCTAAGTGACTTAGGCCCATGGAGCTCTGTTTGCCTGAAAACCTTTGGGATTGTGTATGCACCTTCATTTTGGCCTCTCTTCCCCAAATTAGAAGAATTGGGACAAATTTAAAATTTGGCTTTTGTCAATTAATGAAACCAGGAGCGCAGTAATAAGCGCAGTACTTGGAAGAAGCACCCAAACAAAAATCACCCAGTGCCTCACAGTAAATGTGACAGACTGCAGTCTCTAAGTTGGTTTGACACCAAGCACCAATTTAGTTCCTCAAATCTTTGCAACACCTGAATGTTATTTGCTATTTTCTTTCAACTAACTCACTTTTTGAAAACATAAATGAATTTATTTGAAAGAAAATGTTAAACAACTTACATGGAAAAACCTTATAATTTTCTATAAATAGAAAGTGATTTAAAATAAACACATTAAAGCAAAATATTATACAGTCCCAGCTAGGTACAGTTGTCTGCCAAAAGTCTAAGCTTTTTTGTTAAAAAAGGGAGAATGAGAGAAGGCAGTTAGAGACATTCTAACCTTAGATCAGATCTTTTTTGTTGATGTAATCAGAAGGATTGAAAGAGAATTAAAAAGAGAATAATTGAGAATTGGTGTTATTTGTTTGTTTCCCCCACTCCCCCCCCCCCCCCCCCCCCCGCAGTGTATTTCCTAAAATTATCTCAAGTAGCACTAGAGGGCATCATTTGCTCCTGTCCCCTGCTTTAGAAGGAACTGCCATAGATTCAAGGGGACACATTTTCCCAACTATTTCCCCTCAGCACCTGCCTTGGGCTTAATTTGTGTTCATTATGTGCATGTTGAGCAGATGGTCGGAAATGAAAGAGGATCATGTTGGAGCTCAACATGGAATGGAATATTATTCAGCTATAAAAAGGAATGAAGAATGGATTTATACGACAACTGTAAGACCTCAAAAGCCTTATGCTAAGTGAAGGAAACCAGGCACATAACGCTATTGTATGTCTTATATGATAGCCAATTTCTGTGTGGAGGGTACTGCCAGAATTTTCTTTTGGAGTGATGAAAATATTGGGGAACTAGGTGGAAATGTTGATTGTACATTCTGAATTATAAAAACACTTTTATTTTTCAATGTTTTTTGGGAGGTGGTATCAGGGGTGATGGAACCCAGG
This sequence comes from Callospermophilus lateralis, assembly GCF_048772815.1. Classification (NCBI taxonomy): domain Eukaryota; kingdom Metazoa; phylum Chordata; class Mammalia; order Rodentia; family Sciuridae; genus Callospermophilus; species Callospermophilus lateralis. The sequence continues at coordinate 82,963,867 of NC_135319.1, forward strand.
GGTGCTTAACCACTGAGCCACATCCCCAGCCTTTTATTTTTTAATTTTTTTATTGCTAATTTGCTTAGAGCCTCACTACATTGCTGAGATTGGCTTTGAACTTACAATCCTCCTGCCTCAGCCTCCCAAGTGGCTGGGATTACAGGTGTTCACCATTACACCTCAAAACACTTTTTAAGTGGCTAACTTTTTACTGTGTGGATTTCACTCAGCACAACAAAAAACAAAAGAACAAAAAGACTTACAACAACAAAAATATACTGTAGTCTAGCCCAGTGGTTTAATAGGCAAGAAGATGGAGATGGTTAGAGATGGAAAGACTTTCCCAAGGCCACGTAGAGGGGGTACAGAAACCTCTCAGGCCTGAAGGTGGCCTGAGGAGATTCCCAAGAGGGGAAGCTTCAGCTAAGGACAATGGGGTCCTTTTGTAAAAAAATACTTTTTAGATACATGTGACAGCAGAGTATATTTTGACATATTATACATACATGTAGTATAACTTCCCATTCTTGCGGTTATTGTACATGATGTGGAGTTACGCTGGTCGTGTATTCATATATGAACATAGGAAAGTTATGTCCAGTTCATTTTATTGTCTTTCCTATTCCCATCTCCATTCCCTTCCCTTCATTTCCTTTTGTCTAATCCAGTGAATTTCTATTCTCCACCCCACCTCCTTATTGTGTGTTAGCATCTGCATATCAGAATATTCGGCCTTTGGTTTTTGGGATGGCTTATTTAACTTAGCATGACAGTCTCCAGGTCCATCCATTTACCAGTAAATGCCACATTTTCATTCTTCTTTATGGCAGAGTAATATTCCATTGTGTATAATATGCCACATTTTCTTTATCCATTCATCTGTTGAAGGGCACCTAGGTTAGTTCCATAGTTTAGCTATTGTGAATTGAGCTTCTATAAACATTGATGTGGCTGTATCACTACAGTATACTGATTTAAATCCTTTGGGTATATGCTAAGGAGTGGGATAACTTGGTCAAATGGTAGTTCAATTCTAAATTTTCTGAGGAATCCCCATACTGCTTTCAGAGTGTTGTACCAGTATGAAGTCCCACCAGCAATGTATGAGTGTGCCTTTCCCCCCACATCCTTGTCATCATTTACTGTTACTTGTATTTTTGATGACTGCCATTCTGACTGGAGTGAAATGAAATCTCAGTGCAGTTTTAATTTGCATTTCTGTAATACCTAGTGATGTTGAACATTTTTTTTTATATATTCGTTGACCAATCGTATTTCTTCTTCTGTGAAGTGCCTGTTCAGTTCCTATGCCCATTTATTGATTGGGTTATTTGGGTTTTTTGTTGTTGTTGTTGTTTTGGTGTTGAGTTTTTTGAGTTCTTTATATATCCTGGAGATTAATGCTCTATCTGAGGTACAAATGGCAAAGACTTTCTCCTATTCTGTAGGTTCTCTCTCCACATTCTTGCTTATTTTCTTTGCTGTGAAGAAACGTTGTAGTTTGATATCATCCCACTAACAGATTCTTTATTTTACTTCTTGTGCTTTAGGAGTCTTGTTGAGAAAGTCGGTTCCTAAGCTGACATGATGGAGAGTTGGACCTACTCTTTTTAAAATTTTATTTTAGTTGTAGATGGACACAATACCTTTATTTTGTTTGTTGATTTTTATGTGGTGCTGAGGATCAACGGCAGCGCCTCACACATGCTAGGCAAGTGCTCTACCACTGTGCTACACCCCAGCCCCAGGCTTTTTCTTCTAGTAGGTGTAAGGTCTCTGGTCTAATGCCTAGGTCCTTGATCCACTTTGAGTTGAGTTTTTTGAAGGGTGAGAGATAGGGGTTTAATGTCTGCTGCACATGGATTTCCAGTTTTCCCAGCACCATTTGTTGAAGAAGTTGTTTTTTCTCTGATGTATGTTTATGGCACCTTTGTCTAATATAAGATAACTATATTTAGTGGGTTTGTCTCTGTGCCTTCTATTCTGTATCATTGGTCTTCGTGTCTGTTTTGGTGCCAATACCATGCCATTTTTGTCACTGTTGCTCTGTAGCATAAATTAAGGGTCTGGTATTGTGATGCCACCTGCTTCACTCTTCTCACTAAGGTTTGCTTTAGCTATTCTGAGCCTCTTTTCCAAATGAATTTCATGATGACAATGGAGGTCCTTGATGTATGTGACAGAAAATAATTGAGCCCAGTCAGAGGCTGAGACACAGAGATTTATTTAGGAAAGCAAGGTACGCATGTTCAAGGGGGAAGGAGCTTTTGGAGTTCTCTGCTCTCCTTTTGAAAGACACTTGGTGAGAGGTGGGTTTGGGAAGGCTAGCGGGAGTGACATCAGTCTGGCGGTCACAGGATGGTTTATGGTGGTCTGGCTCAGGATCCTTAGGTTCATTCTCTGATCAGTAGGTAATGTTGGGAAAGTGCCCTAGATTATAGGTCTTGCATTCCCTTTGCTCAATCTATCCAAAAATACATGTATCTGTGGGCTAATTTACAGTGCACAGGGCAAATTTTGTAAGTGGATGAATCTTCAGTAACCTTAAGATTGTGAGCGAAGATTTATCGATTCCCAGAAATTTGGGAGTGACAGGCCTGAGAGAGAGAACTGGCTTTGGGAAGTGAAGGTCCGAACAACTTTGGCAGAAGACTGAGATTAAAGTGTCCATCTCCTTGTTTTTCCCTGTGTCTCCTTTTTACCTGCTGTTTTATGCTTCTATCCTACCTCAAAGCCAGAACTCCCTCACTCCAGACAGCCAGAGCAGCCTCCGTGTCACCGGCCCTTGTGAGAGATGACGTGCGCTCTTTGGCCCCTCTCATCTTTTCCTTCACGCTGGTTTCTAGGCAGATGCCACAGCTCAAGTCCAGAACAGGTGAAAGGCAAGGACGAGCGGCTCTTTCCCTTCTGCCCACGGCTTTCGCGGCTCACCTCTCCCTTTCCTCCAGAGCTTCGCTTTGTTTTCTGGTAATGGGGATTGGACCCAAGGTCACTCTACCACTGAGCCACAGCTCCAGCCCTTTTTATATATATATATATATATTATTTTAAGACAGGGTCACTGAGTTGCTTAGGGCCTTGCTAAATTGTGGAGGCTGTCCTTGAACTTGTGACACTCCCCCCCCCAATTCTGCTGAGTCTCTGGTATCAGAGGCTCCCCCCACCCCCCCACACCTTGACCCCTCTTCCCCAGTGTGCTCAGGGGCCAATGGTTCATGACCGAGCTTAACTACAGAGTGTAGCCGAGGGCAAACCAAACCAGCGGAAGAGAGCGGCCTTGCCCCGCAGCTCAGCCTCCCTGGTCCTGCATTCATTGTTTAACCCTAGATGCACTGATCAGCCCGTTCTCATTGGCTGGGCCTATTTTAGCTTAAAGGTAGCATCACTTTCTGCCTCACTTATGGTCCGCCCTTCTGCTGCCTGGAGGTTACAGGTAGGTACCTCCTACATCCTCCTCCCCGCCCCACCCCGAGTAACTTCTTGAGTCAGACACTTTCTTTCCCAGTCAGGCCCTCAGGTGTCCCATGGAAATTGTATCGACTACTAATGTAATTTTTTAAAAAGTTATTTATTTATTTTAATTTGTTATACAGCTAGTTGAAAGCATTTCAATTCATAGTACTCATATAGAGCCCAATTTTTCATGTCTCTGGTTGTACGCAAAGTACAGTCACAAAATTCAGGTCTTCATACATGTACTTAGGGTCATGATGTCCATCTCATTCCACCGTCTTTCCTACCCCCTGCCCCTCCCTCCCGCTTGCCCTCTGCAAAGTCCCTCCATTCCTCCCATGCTACCCACCCCCCATTATGGATCAGCATCCACTTATCAGAGAAAACATTTGGCCTTTGGTTTTTTGGGATTGGCTTATTTCACTTAGCATAATATTCTCCAACTCCATCCATTTACCTGAAAATGCCATGATTTCATTCTCTTTTAATACTGAGTGGGCATCTAGGTTGATTCCACAATTTAGCTATTGTGAATTGTGCTGCTGTGAGCATGGATGTGTCTGCATCACTGTAGTATGCTGTTTTAAAGTCCTTTGGGTATAAACTGAGGCATGGGATAGCTGGGGCAAATGGTGGTTCCATTCCAAGTTTTCCAAGGAATCTCCATACTGCTTTCCAGAGTGGTTGTACCAATTTGCAGTCCCACCAGCAGTGTATGAGTGTACCTTTTCCCCCACATCCTCACCAACACTTATTGTTGTTTGTATTCTTGATAGTTGCCATTCTGACTGGAGTGAGATGAAATCTTAGATTAGTTTTGATTTGCATTTCTCTAATTACCAGAGATGTTGAACATTTTTTTTTCATATATTTGTTGACTGATTGTATATCCTCTTCTGAGAAATGTCTGTTCAGTTCCTTGGCCCATTTATTGATTGGGTTATTTGTTTTTTTGGTGTTAAGATTTCTGAGTTCTTTATATATCCTAGAGATTAGTGCTCTATCTAATGTGCGTGTGGTAGAAATTTGTTCCCATTCTGTAGGCTATCTATTTGCTTTACTGATTATTTCTTTTGCTGAGAAGAAGCTTTTTATTTTCAATCCATCCCATCTAGATTCTTGACTTTATTTCTTGTGCTATAAGGAGTCTTACCAAGGAAGTTGGGGCCTAATCCAATATGATGAAGATTTGGGCCTACTTTTTCTTTTATTAGGCACAGGGTCTCTGGCTTAATTTCTAGGTCGTTGATCCATTTTGAGTTGAGTTTTGAGCATGGTGAGAGGTAGGGGCTTAATTTCATTTTGCTCCATGTGGATTTCCAGTTTTCCCAGCACCATTTGTTGAAGAGGCTATCTTTTCTCCAATATATATTTTTGGTGCCTTTGTCTAATATGAGATAACCATATTTGTGTGGGTTAGTCTCTGTGTCTTCTATTCTGTACCATTGGTCTACAGGTCTATTTTGGTGCCAATACCATACCATTTTTGTTAATATTGCTTTGAAGTATAGTTTAAGGTCTATTTATAGTCATGCCACTTGCTTTACTCTTCTTGCTAACGATTTCTTTGGCTATTCTGTGTCTCTTATTTTTCCAAATGAATTTCATGATTGCCTTTTCTATTTCTATGAGGAATATCATTGGGATTTTGATTGGAATTGTATTAAATTTGTATAGTGCTTTTGGTAGTATGGTCATTTTGACAATATTAATTCTGCATATCCGAGAACAAGGGAGATCGTTCTATCTTCTAAGGTTTTCTTTAATTTATTTCTTTAATGTTCTGTAGTTTTCATTGTAGAGGTCTTTTACTTTTTTCATTAAATTGATTCCCAAGTATTTTATTTTACTTTATTTTTCTGAGGCTATTGTAAATGAGGTAGTTTTCCTAGTTTCTCTTTCAGAGGACTTGTCACTGATGTACGGAAATGCCTTTGATTTATGGGTGTTGATTTTATATCCTGCTACTTTGCTGAATTCATTTTACTAATGTAATTTTAATCAGTTAATAAACATGTGTTGAACACATCACTCAGGGCTTGCTCTTGATGAACTCTGTGCGAATCCAGAGAATCATAAAAAGAACTGACTGAATCATAAAAAGAACCAAAGTCCAAGATCCAACATTTTCAGGGGCATGAGAAAGGCGTCATGATGGAGTGTGGACAGCCTGGGCTCCAATAGCCACTCTGCCACTTGGGAGATGTGGCCTTAGGCAAGTCACTCAACTCTGCCATTTTCTCATCTGTAAAGTGGGAATGAGAGTAATACTTACCACAAGGGCTATTTGAGGAATGAATGAGTTAATAATAAACACTATGTGCCTGCACAGTTGGCAGGCACATAGTGTTTATTATATGAGATAGAAGAGAAGTCCAACTGCTAGGAGAATTAGAAAAGAGAGACCTCCTGTGGAGGGGCGGGGGGACAGTAGAGGGGGAGATGACTGGTAGAAGTAATCAATGACCCCTCATTCCTTTGGTTTATCATCATCTTGGTGAATACCTGCTGGGAACTGACCACGGCCAGGCTCTGGGTTGAATGCAGTGTTCTATGGAATCATCACACAGCCCTGGAGATAGTGCCGTATTCAATCTGTCGTCCCCATTTCATAGGTAAGGATGCTCAGACTCGGGACACTGAGTCATTTGCCCCAAAGTGCGCAGTTAGAAAGGGAAGGAGCCAGGATTCAAACCTGAACGCTGACCGCAGAGCCCCGTTCTCCACCCAAGGCTGCACCCCCTCTGCAGCGTTTGGTGGAGGAGACTGTTCGTGACAGGGCACGACAGACGCTAGGAGGAAGGTGGGCGGGACCAGAACATGAAGGAGCACTGACTTCTGTCATCCTTCAGCACGACACCTGCAAATACTCCCCTGCCAGGGCCCCCGGGAGCCACTCCTCTGATGTTCCTTTGGCTGAACAGTTCTGGTGGGTTCTGCTCCGGGGACTTGCCTGGCTGTTGTCGGCTGTGGCCCCTGCCGCAGTCTGGCTGGGCACAAATCACGAGCCACTCACAGCTTTTAAATTCAAACAGCAATTCTTTATTCCCAAACTCACACCGGCCTTCTACAAACACGTTCTGGGGAAATCCACATTCTCTGCCCAAATCCACACCCACTGGGCTTCTATCTCCCAAATATATGGTCTGACCCTAAGAACTCAAGAGGAACTCAGGCAGCAGGATATGCCCTATTCTAAATGGGGAACACCCTAATCTCGTATTATGCTAAATCGGAACACCCTAAACACGTATCCGCCCTGGTCCTTGAGCAAGGTCACCTTACATGCAATGTAGCTGCAAAATGTCCTATTTCCATGAGTCCTTCCACTAAAGAAACATGGGGGTACACTGGCAAGGAAATTGTCATACCTACTTGGCTGATGGCTCCCAGCAGCCCCAGCTCTCTTTTCCTTTTCTAGGGCCTGTCTGCTCCTGTCTTCCTGTTTAACAGGTTGTAATGACCCAGATCATCTTCAGATATTGTCAGGTGTCCCCCGGAAACAAATCACCCTAGCTGGAAACCACTGCTGTGATGGTAGGGGCACAAGCTTTGGAGCCACGGGACATGTCGTCAGAGGCCCTCTGTGCCCCTGATGGGCTTGGAGGGCGTGTGTCCTAGGCATTCTGGCTACAAGACTTACTTACCTTTTCTGTACCTCAGTTTCCACATCTGTAAAGCTACAATAATGACGGCTCCTACCTCACAGCATCAGCGTGGGATGTGCGATAATGTATGTGTACTCCTAGGAGTGCTACCATTGGTTAATGTGCCCTGAAAGGGCCAGGTGTTAAAGTCTTGGTCCCCGGGGTGGTGCTATCAGGAGGTGCTGTGGACCTTGGAAGGAGAAGCCTTGTGGGAGGTCCTGAGGTGGTTGGGGGTGGCCCCTGAAGGGGATGGTGGAACTCTGGCCCTTTCTTTTTCTCTCTCTCTTTTGCTTCTTGGTCATGAGCTGAGCACTTTGCTCCTCCACATGCTCCCCACCACTGGCATTCAGCATGCCCACCAGAGGCCCAAAGCAGTGGGTCCACTCACTCTTGAACTAGCACCTCCAAAACTATGAGCAAAATAACCTTTTTCTCTTTATAAGTTAGTTATCTCTGGTATTTGGTTATAGTGATGGAGAGCTGACTTGCACAGGGGCAGTTGCCACAGAATGTATGTTAAATAAATGGTAGTTCTGATTCTGCCCTGGGGCAGGCAGAATGTTTTCCCAAACAACAGCACAGACTTTGGTTTTACTTTTTTGTTTTTTACAAAATGATGAAGTTCCTCTTCCTTATTTTGTTCTGGAATGAGGGGTGAGGCATTTGTGTAAATATTGATCCCCAAACAAACTCGCATTAAGCTCTTCTGGAAGCTGGAAGAATATGCAGGCAAGGCAAGGAAGATACCAGGTGCTGCCCACCTGCTCACCACAGACTGATCTTTGCTTCAGGCTCCTGCTGGGGGCTCTGTTCCCACTCAGGAAATCTTAACATTTTTTTTTCTTTCAAAGCTAACTATGACGACCACATATCAGACTTCCATATCTTGAAACAGACTTTAGGTGTGATTAAAAAGCCATCTCAAACTGGGTATGGTGGCAGACACCTGCGATCTCAGTGTCTCAGAGGCTGAGGCAGGGGGATCACAAGTTCAAAGCCAGCCTCAGCAATTTAGTGAGGTCCTGTCTCAAAATAAGAAATAAAGGTAACAAAAAATGCTGAGGATGTGGCTCAGTGGTTGGTTAAATGCCTCTGGGATCGATCCCCGGGTAATCTACTCCCCAAAAGAAAAGCCATCCTGTTCCAGGTGCAATGGTGCACACTTATAATCACAGCTACCTGGGAGGCTGAGGCAGGAGGTTCACAAGTTTAAGGCTTGTTTTAGAGTGCTTGCTTAACAGTCATAAGGCCCTAGTTCAAGCCCCTGTACCTTCGCCTGCCGCACACACAAAGACATCCTGACCATTTCTTTTTTTGTTGTTCTAATTAATTATACATGATAGTAGAATGCATTTCAACTCATTGTACACAAATGGAGCATAACTTCTCATTTCTCTGATTGTACACAATGTAGAGTCACACCAGTCATGCAGTCATACCCGTACAGAGCCTAATAATGTCCATCTTATTTCACTGTCTTTCCCACTCCTATACCCCCTTCCTTCCCTTCATTCCCCTCTGCACAATCCAAAATTCTTCCATTTCTCCCTTGCCCCAACCCCCTCATTTTGGATCAGTAGCTACTTATCAGAGGAAACATTTGGCCTTGGGTTTTTTAGGATTGGCTTGCTTTGTTTAGCATGATATTCTCCAGCTCCAAACATTTACCTGCCAATGCCATAATTTCATTCTTCTTTAAAGCTGACTAATATTCCTTTGTGTATATATACCACAGTTTCTTTATCCATTTATCTATTGAAGGGCATCTGGGTTGGTTCCACAGTATAGCTATTTTGAATTGAGCTGTTAAGAATATTGATGTATCTGCATCACTGTAATATGCTGATTTTAAGTCCTTTGGGTATAAAATGAGGAATGAAATAGCTGAATCAAATGGTGGCTCCATTCCAAGTTTTCTGAGGAATCTCCATTCTGCTTTCCAGAGTGGTTGCACCAATTTGCAGTCCCACCAGCAATGTATGAGTGTGCCTTTTCCCCCACATCCTCGCCAACACTTATTGTTGCCTGTATTCTTAATAACTGCCATTTTGACTGGAGTGAGATGAAACCTTAGAGTAGTTTTGATTTGCATTTCTTTAATTTCTAGAGATTTTTTTTCATATTTTAGTTGATCAATTGTATATCTTCTTCTGTGAAGTGTCTGCTCAGTTCCTTAGCCCGTTTATTGAACTTAGCAGACATCCTGACCATTTGCAAAATTGACATAGACTTCTGTTTCCTACTTGCCAGGTATACAATATCTTGGTATGATTTTGAACAAAAGTTCTCTTTGTCAGATGAAAAGACCTAACTTCCAATGTCTTGGCTTGTGCCTGACATTTTTGATATCTCTTTCTAACATAAGGTTTAAGTTTCATCTTAAGAATGTATTGCCTGGGGCTGGGGTTGTGGTTCATTGGTAGAGTGCTTGCCTAGCATGTGAGAGGCACTGGGTTCAATCCTCAGTAACACATATATAAATTAAATAAAGGTATTATGTCCATCTACAACTAAACATATATTTTTTTAAAAAAAGAATGCATTTCCTCATAGATGTCTCTTTGCTTCTTCCCTTGGTGCAGATCAAGCCAGGATATTTTGTAATTTTTGTTTCCATAAATCTCTCGTTCAGCAGTCATTCCCCACATCCGCATTTTAGGCACGCTCAACAGAGCACGTCTGTTTGCCTCTCAGCAAGCACAGAGGCCCGACACACAGCCCAGTTCCCAGGTTTTTTGGCCATTGGAGATGAAGTTTCACTCTTATCACTCCTTGACCAAACAGGAAGCTGAGGCCATCACCTGTGGTTAAATAGCTTGCCTCAAGTCCCATAGGAATTCATCCGCTCAGGGCCCAGTCAAACCTGAGCTCCCCGGTGTCTATGGTGATCTCCTGGTCCCAAGGTTCCCTGGTGTCAGCCACTTATCTTAAAATGAATGGAATGCACTAGACTGTCTGCTCGACACCCAGAAAGAATTCCAAACAGGAGCCTTCCAATGGCCTGGGAAGATTTGCAAAGTTAGGGGCCTCAGGCTAACTTTGGGCTGCAGTTGCTCACCTGGAAGACCAGCATGTCCCTCATTGATCATCTCAAGAAAGATAACCATGACTGGTTTCCAAGCACCAATATTAGCCTTCAGGGGAATGAGCAGCTCTTCTACCATCCTAGTTAGACAGCCGTCCTGAGAATACACTGTGGGTAAGCCCTTCTCGTTCTCACGGCCACTGGAGTCTTCTGTCGCCTTACCTGGACCTTAACCATTTTGTTAACTTCTTCTTTCTTTCTTCTTTTTTTTTTTTTTAATTAATTTTTAAAATTTATATATGACAGCAGAATGCGTTACAATTCTTATTACACATACACAGTTCAATTATTCATATCTCTGGTTGTATATAAAGTATGTTCACACCAATTCGTGTCTTCATACATGTACTTTGGATAAGATGTCCATCTCATTCCACCATCATGTCTAACTCCACGCACCTTCCCTTCCCCTCCTACCCCTCTGCCCTATCTAGAGTTCGTCCAATCTTCACATGCTCCCGCTCCCTACCCCACTATGAATTAGCCTCCTTATATCAGAGAAAACATTCGGCCTTTGGTTTTGGGGGATTGGCTAACTTCACTTAGCATTATAGAGTGGTGACTGCTTCTCCCTGGGGCTGCAGTGGCTAGGCTCCTGCTGGCCCATAGCAACTGCTCAGAAAACTTTGGTCCAATGAATGAAAAGGCAATGCCTGGGACGATGACCAAAGCGCTCTTTCCACGAAACAAATAAACAAACAAAAAAACTTTTAATTCAGCTTTCACTAGTTGTAACCACAAGGACACAAATTGTTCCTCTAAAATGAAAAGATGAACTGGCCTTGTCCTCATCACCAAAAGGGTAGAGCATAACTGGAATTCTCTCTTTTGAGTCAGGGAAAAAAAATTTGGGCCTAGTGGAGGGGAAGGGAAATGAAGAGATATATGCTCCTTTTCATGATGATTAGGAAAATACCTCCCTACAACCACAAGTTAACATTCTGGTAGCTGGGGCTGCAATTACACACGGCAAACATTACTCTGGGTTTTGCTGAGTGCTGACTCTTTCCATGGCAAAAAAGCAGTCGTTTTCTTTTCCCCTGAAAGAGGAGCCATAGAATTGCTTCTCTCCTGGGTTCGGGAAGATGGACGTCTCAGAGCTGAGCCATCACTTCCAGCAAAGGCCTCTCTGTCTAACCTGGCCCCTAGCATTCTGCAGAATTTTATGCTTCTGCAAGCAAATCTTCTGGAAGGCAGGTAGCAGAGGAACGGAAAGAGGGAAGTTGTCCTCAGGTCAAACTGCCATGGACTATTTCACCTTTCAGGGTCCGAATGCTCACACTGGGGGCGTGACTCAGTGTCAGAGGGGTGATGCTTAGTGGCAGAGAGCCTGCACGTGGGAGGCCCTGGGTTCAATTCCCAGCACTGCAAAACAAGACAGAGCACTCACATCGCAGACTGGTGGGGAGGCACCTGACAGGGAACAGCCTCCCAGCTCCTGTTCATTTGGGCCATGTAGTCCCCTCCTCTGCCCAGCCTCGGCACGCTCTACTACCCTGCTTTTCTTACTTCTCAGTTTTTCTCCCCCTTATCCTTGTTACCTGTCTCCTAATTCTCTTTTTCATAGACTTTGATTTTTTAGAGCAGTTTAAAACTAAACTTAGTGCTAAACTAAGCAAAAAGAGTTTTCATTTATCTCTGTAGTAGTCTGTTCTTCATTACTATAATCAAACATTGAAGTTAGGTTACTTCATAAAGAAAACAGGTTTGTGTAGCTCATAGTTCCAGAAGCTTCAGACTATGGCAAACATAGTGGTGGTGTTGTTGCTGGTTCTTGGGGGCACAGGGCATCACATGGCAAGAGACAAAGAGTGTATGAATGTATCTGTATCTGTCTGATCTGACTCTCTGTCTCTGTCTCTTTCTCTCCCTCTAATAAAGCCACCAAGATGAAATCATGGGGCTCCACCTTATCTAATCCTAATTAATGACCTTATCTAATCCTAATTACCTCCCTAGGTCCCACCATTAAACCCTATAGTCATTCTAACCTTCCATTCTCTTAATACCTCAAAATTCAAATTAAATCTCAGCACATGAGGTTTCTGGGGACACTCAAGCCATAGCAACCTTCTATTCCCATCATCCACCCAAGTAATACTCCACAAAATGGTGGTATGTTTATTACGATCTACAATGATAGGCCATTATCTCCCAAATCTACTGTTTGTATCAGGGTTGAAGGGATCACTTTATTTATTTATTTGTTTGTTTATTTATTTATTTTTGGTACTGGGGAGTGAATCCAGAGATGCTCAACCACTGAGCCACATTCCCAGCCTTTTCCTTTTTTTGTATTTTATTTAAAGGGTCTCAGTGAGTTGCTTAGGGCCTCGTTAAGTTGGTACGGCTGGCTTTGAACTCTCGATCTTTCTGCCTCAGCTGCCGGGATTACAGGCATGCCGACCACGCCTGGCCAGGGTTCACTCTTGGCATTGTCCATTCTGTAGGTTTTGACGTGTTCATCATTGTAGTATTACACAGAATAGTTTTACTGACCTAAAAATGCTCTGGGCTCTATTTATTTTTATTTTATTTACTTATTTTGGGGTACCAGGGATTGAACTCAGGCACTCGACTACTGAGCCACATCCCCAGCCCTATTTTGTATTTTAGTGCCTCATTTTGTTGAGGCTGGCTTTGAACTTACGATCCTCCTGCCTCAGCTTCCTGAGCAGCTGGGATTATAGGCAGGCACCACCGGGCCTGGCTGTCTGTTGATTCTTTCTCCCACCCCAAACCTCTGACCCTTTTCAGCATTTTAGAGTTGTCTCCAGCTCAGGCCTCTGAGTGCCAGCATCTCCCGAAGGACGTCTCTTAAGCACCTCACACTTAGCAAGCATGAAACCAAACTCTCACCTCCTTCCTTTAGTCCTGATCTTCTCTGCCCAATTTCCTAGTGTTCTGGGTCAGCAAATGTTCCGCGGGCCCCAGAAGCACTCAAGGTAGGGACAAAGAGGCCTCTTGTTCCGATGGGAGGCCTCAAAACAGGGCACCACGGCATTTGGAAGGCAGGGAGGTCCCTCTCTGACCTTTGCCACCTCTTCTCCCCTGGAGTGGAATTCCCTGACCTTCCTTTGAAGGAGACCCCCATTCCAGAGGTGTTCAGCCTACACCCAGAGGAGGGGAATGTCCTTACCTCTGGAGACACAGGGACCCGGAGAAGAAATGGAACAGGCCTTGCCAAACCCTCCCTGGTTACTACAGCACGCCAAACCCTTGGTCCGGCCACACGGCTGAACACCTCTTTGCTCTTCTTCAGACCCCAGCCGCAGGTCTTCCCAGGTCCCCCATTTCTTTGGGTCTTCCTTTCTGAAGGTTCTCGCCCGTCTTAGATACCTTTGTTTGCTTTTCTCTTGCTGATCTGTGTTTTGTTGTGAGGATCTCAGTTGTGCCACCTCTCCCCAAGGGCTGCTCCCCTTCTCTCCCTCAGCTGGCCAGCCAGCACCCAAAGAATACACTGTCTCACTGCCGCTTACCACCACCTCAGTCCATGCCACCGGCAAATTGTAGAGATTTTTTTTTCTTTTTCTGTAGTGGGGATAGAACCCAGGGCCTCACATGTGCTAGACTAACACTCTACCACTGAGCTGCATCCCCTTAAATTTTGTTTAATTTTGAGTCAGGGTCTTCCTAAGTTGCCTTGGAACTTGTGACCCTCCTGCCTCAGCCTCCCAAGTAACTGGCATCATGGGTATGCACCACCGAGCCTGGCTTCTAAGGGTCTCTTGGTGTTCAGAAGGGCTTAGGTTGCCTCCATAATGTGAGGTATATATGTATTTTGATCAAAAAAATTTTTTTAGTTATAGTTGGACACAATACCTTTTTCTTACATATTTATTTTTTTCATGGGGTGCTAAGGATTGAACCCAGCTTTTACCTTACACATGCTCAGCAAGCACTCTACGCTGAGCCACCACCCCAGGCTGTGAAGTATATTTTTATTGATTTATTTTTTATATTTGTGGTGCTGGGATAGAACCCAGGGCCGTGTGCACACTAGGCAATGGCTCCATCACTGAACTGCAGCCCCAGCTCCGAGGTATGTTTCAAAAGTGAGAACAACGAGACCCAGAAAGGCTGACTCATTCATAGCTCTCTAGCATTCCTTAGACTCTGCCACTTCCTTGGGCTCTGGAGACTTTTACCTGACAGGCTCTGCATCTCAGAGAGGAGAGCTTTCTTCAGAACCGCAGAAGCCAGCCTGCCTGCCCCGTGAAAAGGCAGAGATGCTGGTGAATTAGCATCCTGGCCGGCGTCCCCAGAGCTGGCTGGGCTGAGGGAGGTAGTGCAGAAATACTCCAGCTCCCTTGCCTCGGGGTGACAATCTGAGGCATGTGCTTCCCAGAGTTCCCCCACAAATTAAGTTCTAGCCCCCCATCAGGATCACTTAACACACCCTTTCCTGGCTGCCTCCCCCACCACCTTTGCTCCCAAACGAGCTACTTGCATTAATGTCCTTGTCTCTAGAACTGGCTAAGTAGCTGAGGCTGGCCTGAGACTTGTGGTCCTCCTGCCTCAGCCTCCCAAGTCACTGGGATCACAGGGATGGGCCATGGTATCCAGCACAGTGATTCGTCTTAAAATACCAACCAGGTCATTTCATCTTGCAGTAAAAACCCTTCAATGGCTTCTCATTTCATTCGAGGAAAGCTCAGGTTTGTACAAAGCCCTACCTGGCCTGAGCCCCTGCAGGTCTGTGCCTCTTCCTCCTTCCACACGACTCCTTTTGGGCTCCTCCCCACCCCCCCTCCTTCTACAGCTACCTCAGTCCACTCCCCCAACACCTGCTCTAATCCTGGCACCTGTAGTGCTCTTCAATTGCTCTTGTCAATCATGCTCTCCCCTGCCACTCATTTCCAGCTAGCTCTTCCTCATTATTTGGGCTGTGGCATTGCTGTCATCCTCACCAAGAGGATGTCCCTCACGACTGCGTCTGCTGTTCTCCAGAGCCCTTGTTTGTTTTCTGTCATTGGAAACTTACAACTGCAATTACTTTGTTTGTCTGGTTACTGGGTAGGCCAGGTTTCATTTCTTAATCATCTCTTATACCTATCCTGGTTTGTAGATTAAATAACCATCTAATTCACTTTTTAAAAGTCCCTCAAAATTCCAGAATGTATGCTCTAAAAACAAGGACGTTTTCATATAATAACAACGTTACAACGCTTAAGGTCAGGAATTTTACTATTATTATCTAATTCATAGTCCATACTCAAATCTCATCAATTATCCCCAACAATCTCTCTCTCTCTCTCTCTCTCTCTCTCTCTCTCTCTCTCTCTCTCTCTCAGTACTGGGGATTGATCCCAGGAGGCTCTACCACTGAGCTATACCCCTAGCCCTTTTAATTTTTAAAAAATATTTATTTATTTATATGTGGTGCTGAGGATCGAACCCAGTGCCTCATACATCAAGGCAAGTGCTCTACCACTGAGCTATACAGCCCCAGCTCCTTAATTTTTATTGTAAAATTTGAGACAGGCTCTCACTAAGTTACTGAAGCTGGCCTCAAAATTGCAATCTTGCTTCAGCCTCCTAAGTGGCTGGAATTAGAGGAGTGGACCTGTACCAGGCAGCAATGTCTTTGGAATAGACACATTGCCCATCATGATCCAATCCCAAATCTCACGTGGCATGTAGTTGCCTTGTATCTGATCTCCTTCCATCTGGACGGTTTCTTAGTCCTTCTTTATCTCCTTGACCTTGACATTTTTGAACAGTCTGCTCTTTTGTAGAAGGTCCCTTGGATGTTTGTCTGATATTTCCTCATGATTAGATTCAGCTTAGATATTTCTGGCAGGAATACCACTGAAGTCTCTGATAATATTATGGAAGAAATTACTGTTCCATAATTTGCTTAACTGATCTGTTACTTTTGGACATTTGTGTTGTTTCAAATTTTTCTTCACATTAGAACCTATCCTGCGATCTTTATAGCCTTTTAGCCACATCTTTGCTACTTTCTTATCTATTTCTGTAGGGTATGTTTCTAGAAGGGGAGCTTCTGTAAGAACTGTGATTATTTTTGTGCTTTTTGACACATATTTGGATACATATTGCCAAAACATCTTCCAGAAAGGCTGGACCGATCTACACTCCTTCCCAAATACTGGAAGTTTCTAGGAAAAAAAATTGACTTAAATAGTTTGTGACCCCTTTTAGCCTAGTCACAAAGCATGCAGCAAGAACACAAACCTTACTATTTTCAAAGGCTTTTATGTTCAACATCTCCCCATTCTGTAGACTACTTAGTGAGGGCCTCAAGTCTTATTCAAAGCCGTGTGCAGTGGCACATGCCTTTACTCCCAGTGACTGAGGAGGCTGAGGCAGGAGGGTCCCAAGTTTGAGATCAGCCTCAGCAACTTAGTGAGACCCTGTCTCAAAATAAAATTTAAAAAAAACCCCCAAAAACAGAAGGTGTGGCTCAGTGATAAAACACCTCTGGATTAATTTTTTTAATAAAAAACTCCAAAAATCTTGTTTAGGATGAAGCTGCTCCTCTTGTCCCCAAGAACTTGGGATGTGGGGCCAGGAGGTTAGAGGTTCAATAGAGGTAGAGAAAGAGATTCTGCTGAAAATGAAGATGCTCCTCAATTTTGCCTTATCTTTGGTCCTTTCCAAGTGTGAAAAATGACATGTCTCAGAGAGAAGAGGGATGACAGGGGCACTGGCGGAGAGGCTGGGAAGCAGCCCCTCCAGGATGGTGGGGTGGCAGAGGTTCAGTGTGGATTTCCTAATGGGAAGTGTTTATAACGACTTACAGCCTCTTTCCTTCTGAGGAGCCCCTCCCCACCCTTATGCAAGGCAGTTTGTGCCCCTGTGGTCTCCCAGTCCTGGTTCTATTCTGCATGCTAATGCTTGGGTCCCCTATATATATTTTAAACTTTTTAGTTGTCGATGGATATAATACCTTTATTTATTTATCTTTATGTGGTG
Source organism: Callospermophilus lateralis (assembly GCF_048772815.1). NCBI lineage: Eukaryota > Metazoa > Chordata > Mammalia > Rodentia > Sciuridae > Callospermophilus > Callospermophilus lateralis. Next base: position 82,980,973 of record NC_135319.1, read on the forward strand.
CTGAGGATCAAACCCAGTGCCTCTATCACTGAGCCACCACTCCAGCCCCTTGGGTCCCTTTTTTGTTGATTACTTCCTCCTCTCTCTCTCTCTCTCTCTCTCACCTATTCCTGCAGACTTTAGGCCTCCTGCCATATTTCTCTTTCAGGCAACATCAGTACCACTTGGTAAAAATGTTACCATTCTCCCCTCATTCAAGAACACCGTGCTATTTGAATTGGACCTAACTTTCCTGTGTGCATATATGAATACATGACCAGTGAAACTCCACACCAGGTTCAACCACAAGAATGGTATCCCAATTAGAATAAGTTATACTCCATGTATATAAAATATGTCAAAATCCACTCTACTGTCATGTACATCTACAAAGAACAAATAAAAAAAACCTCTATAAACCAACCAACTGTCATTACCAGTTGGTTCTGTCCTATTTTATTGATAAAAGCTTCATTGATAACTGTAGGGACATAATGACTGAATCACAGGAGTTACTATATCATTGTTCCATAATTTATTAAAAGTGGAATGAGGGGCTGGGGATGTGGCTCAGGAGGTAGCGAGCTCGCCTGGCATGCGTGCAGCCCGGGTTCGATCCTCAGCACCACATACAAACAAAGATGTTGTGTCCGCCGAGAACAAAAAATAAATAAATAAGTATTAAAAAAAAAGTGGAATGAATTGTTAAATTATTTAAATAGTAGACATTTAACATGTATTTTGATTTTTGTGGGAAATAGATTTCAAATATTATTAATAGAAAATGTTACAATTCATTATGAGACAACTATAACACACATGCACTGTTCAAAGTTTTAATAAATAATCCAAAATAAAATTTAATGTAAAACATCAACAAAACAAAACAAAAAAACAAACATCATGCCACTGAGTAGCAGTAATGCTACCTGTCTTAGAGTCCTGCTTCTGAAATTTTCTGGTTCTTTTATTTCTTTGTCCTCAAATTTCCTTATTTATAAAACTGGAATAGTAACACTTACCTACTCATGAGGTTGGCACAAACACTTTGTGAACTGTAATTCATTGATCAGCAGATTGATGTTATCTATCACTTGGAATTCAAGAACTCCTTAACTCTTTTTTAAGTTTTTGGTACTGGGGTTTGAACTCAGGGGTACTCCAGCTCTTTTTATTTAGATCCAGGGTCTCACTGAGTTGCTTAGTACCTCCCCATTGCTAAGGCTAGATTTGAACTCATGATTCTCCTGCCTTAGCCTCCGGAGTCACTGGGATTACATCTGTAATAATGAGGCTATGAATATTTATATACAGGTTTTTGTGTGAATATGTTTTCAGTCCTCTTGGGTAGATACCTAGAAATGGAATTGCTGAGTCATATGATAACTCTATGTTTAACTTTTCAGAAACTCTGATTTTTTTTTTTTTTTAGGCAAGAGAAATAGAATGTTTTTTTTTTTTTTTAAAAAATCACTGGTGATGGAATTATTCTTTAACTTGGTTGAGCTGGTGATTACACAAGTATGTGCATATGTCTAAATTCAGAACTAAGAACCAAAAAGAGTAAATTTCATTTTACTGAATGTCATTTGAAAGATTAATGACATAAAGAAAGAAATTCTCATGAATTCTTTTCTTTTTTCGGTGTGTGTGTTGCTGGGGATGGAACCTAGGGTACATGCTAGGAAAGCCCTCTACCACTGAGCCACATTCCCAGTGTCTCAATGTCTGTGTCCTTCCAGGATTCATGTGTTGGTATTAAGAGGTGGGCCTCTGGGAGGTGTCTAGGTCAAGTGGGTAGAGTCCTCATGAATAGATTATAAAATAAACCCAAAGGAGCTTGTTTATCCATGTGTCACATGAGGACACAGTAAAAAGGCACCATCTATGAAGCAGAGAACCCTCACTAGACAACACTAAAGCTGTGGATTTTTTTTTTTTTTTTTTAATCTTGGACTACTTCCCAGCCTCCAGAACTATGAGCAATATATTTCTTTGGTTAATAAATGATCCAGTCTAAGGTATGTATTTTGATACAGAAGCCCAAATGGACAGAGACAAACCATAACCAAAGTGTCTCCAGGCCAATCTCCCCCACCTCCCACCAAACACAAAGAAGTCAGATGCAGCCTGGAGGGGCTCATTGGTATCCCATTCAGATCCTGGAGCACACATAGGTTGAGGAGCTCCAGCTATAACACAGAGACACATTTTATGACCCAATGACTGCTTCATGGGCAGAATTCTCTTTCTAGAAGGTGGGAGCTGGACTAGCATACTCATGGACCCATGTGAGGTCACAACATGTGGAATCTGAGGTTTACTTTTGCAATGTGGTAGCTGGCTGCAGCTCCCAGAGTCCATGCTAGATGGCATCCTCTCTCTATGGAGGAGACTGACAGCTATGGGGAACGACAGCTGCCAGTTCCCGCAGTGCGCCTCTTTTCAGTGGCACATTAGCCCACGCCTCTGCTTTGAGATGTCACTACAGGAGAGAATCAAGTGCTCCAAATCAACTGGGCAAATTAGATACTATAGTCTGTTTTACATGATTGTCAAAAAGCTCAGTCTGCATAAAGCATTATGTTCTTTAAACACCAAGGATTTGCAAGATTTCATTTGGCATATATCTAGGTAGCTGAGACTTCAAAGTGGGAAAAAGTACATCTTCCCTTTGGTGTGTATACTAAGGTTTCCAAGATAATTAGGCCCAGAGTCTCTGGAATAACAGAAAGTTTGTTATTGAAGCATTAAGGTTGCCTTTTGAGCCCACCCCATCTGAGTCATCTGGTTATAAGGGCTCCTAAGGTTCCAGTCAATTCAACTTGCCTCCTGCTTCTAAGAAGCAATTCTACTTTTATTAAGATTTCATCCACATTTCCATTCTAGGCTACCATGCAAAAGAAGTGAACCTGGCTTTGGTCATGTCATTCATTCATCACATGACAGACGCTGCTTCTTCCCCAATCTATGTTAACAGAAAACCATTTCTTTTAAATAAATTACAGGAGAATAGGCATTTTCCCTCTTCCACTCTGAAAGTGCAGAATTAATTTTTATGCTTTGTGTGATTTCTTTGCCAATTTGAACATTTTTCTTCCATTTAAATCTTTTGACTGTTCAGTACTGAACCAAGGGGTAGGGGGAGCTCAACCTTCTGCAAGCCATTTTGGGGGTAAGTATTTTTGGTGTTTCACTCCGTTTGAAAATTGGATTGAAACTGGTCGCTTAATTTCTTTTAAAATTGGATGACCACTTGAATTACTGGGTTGAACATTACTGATTAGGATGAGACTTCAGTTTGTTCCCTCCAACACTCCTGTTGAAGTTTAATCCCAATTCTGAGGTATTCAGAGTGGGAACTTAATCTATGATTTTTAGAGATGAGAGGGGGTTAGAGCTGGGGATATAGCTCAGTTGGTACAGTACTTGCCTTGCATGCACAGGCCCTGGGACCAATCCCCAGCACCACACACACACACACACCAAAGAGAGAGAGAGAGAGAGAGAGGAGGGGGTTAGGGTTAGGTCCTCAGGGTGCACCACCTATGATTGAATCCTGGTGACTATATAATAAGAGACAGACCTGAGGACATATGCACACTGTGTTCCTTGTCTCTCACCAAGTGATATTCTATACCACTTTTGGACTCTGTCAGCAAGAAGGCCAATACCAGATGTGACCCCTTGACTTTGGACCTTCAGAACTATTTTCCAAAATAAACCTCTTTTATTAAAACTTATCTAGTCTGTGGAATTGTATTATGGTGACAGAAAATGGACTAAGACAGATAAAAAAAAGTTTTTAGAAATGAGCTGACTTTAAACAAGTCAATAGAATATAGGTGTCTATACCCTAATGACATCTTAAATGTCAAATTTGGTAACCACTGGGGGCCGTTGATGGAGGGACTTTAGGAGTGGAGGGGACGTGAACCGGAGGCCTCATGCCTCCAACCCTCTTTCAGCTCCCATTTCTCCTCTCTCAGAATCTTCTGTGTGCCTGAAATCACCTCTTCCTCTGTTTGCAGGGTCCTTTGTGTGTGTCTACACAATGGCCTTATTCCATTGTGGAGGTGACTGCTTCCCCACTTGCTTTCCTTCCTAGTGGTGGGCTCCCTGGGGAACTGTCTTGTACTGCCTGCGGTGCCTGGAACATACAGTTTATAGAAGAAAATAAATGAGAACTTGAAAGCTCTATATCCAGAGCTTCCTGAGAATCCACAAGCTAGCTGAGAGGCCAGCAAAAGAGGGAAACACCAGTTCTAGCATGATTCTGAATGTCAAAGTGATCATTCAGGCAAAGGGAATCCACATTTTAGGATAAAGACAGGTCATGGCTTTCCAGAAAGCAGATTCCTATTTACAAGGACTCTGACCCAGCAGCTTTGCCATGGGAGATACAGGTGCCTGTAGAATAAAATTCCCTGTTTCTTTTGCATTTTTAGCTTTGCTAAACTGAGCACAGTTGGATGTCAGTGTTTACCTTCCGGGTATTCCCGTCTGTTTCATCCTCACTAGTGCCTTCCATTTGGATTTCTATTCTTGCTTTCAGCTGGCTCTCACCGATTCCCTTCTTAGCTATTGATATTTAATAGACTACTCTTCCTTGAAGCAAACCCATTTTTCAAGAAGACTGTGAATCATTAATGCAGTTAATTGAAAGGAATGAAGCAATAATGGTGGAATTATGGACCAGAAGGGAAAACCCCTTTAAGTCTGAATCATTTAGTCAACTGCCTGCTTTGCCTTGTTATAAGTTCACTCAGGCAACCAAACAGAACAGTAACAACCATGTTGTGCCTCTCAGCCTGAGATAGCTAGAAACCAAGTATGCAGACTCTGGGTTCAGCCTATTGAGTTCAAATCTTGGGTCCTTGTTAGTTTTGTGGCCCTACACAAATTTAAAAAACTATCTATAAAGTAGAACTATTCCCTATCTCTTCTGGGTGTATGTTCATTGAAATAACCCACATAAAATTGCATAGGGCCTGGCCCCCAGTTGAGGTTGTGCAAATGCAAGCCATTGGAATATCTTAGTTTCCTCATAGAGGCACAGATACTTGACATGCAATCATTTATTTTGTAGGCAGGATGCATCTCCCTGTGTTGGCAGGAGAACTGGACAGGGTAACATCTTCTTGCTGAATGACCAGCAGGACTTATGTATTCTCTCTGGCTGTGTTTCCCATCTGCAAAATAAAAGAGGAAGCAGGGATTTTGAGGGTTACAAACAACCAATGTCTATAGAGGACAGATAGGTAAAATCACCAGAGACTTGGACTGTCAAGAGAATGGCGGGGAGTATGGTTAACTGCAGAACTTTGTTACTCAGAGTGTGATCTATTGACCTGCAGGATTGAAAGAACACTGAAGTTTGTTGGAAATGGTAGAATTTCATACTTTCTCGAGAACTAGGTCTGCATTTTAACCAGATCACTAGGTGATCTGTAGGCAAAGAAACTGAGTAAGTTACTAGGGAGTATAAGCCATCTAAAGGTATTAAAAATTATTATTTTTTAAAACTTTGGGCTTCATCAGGACTTAGACTGCTGGAAGTGCCCATTAGAGTTGGTGGTTTTAAATATATATATATTTTTGTAGTTGTAGATGAACAGATGCCTTTATTTGATTTATTTTTATGTGGTGCTAAGGATCGAACTCAGCGCCTCACACACGCTAGGCAAGTGCTCTACCATTGAGCTACAGCCCCAGCCCTAGAGTTGGTGGATTTTAATATGCTGCAGTTTTAAGAGACTTTCTTCCTAATAGAGTCCCTTTCATCACAAATTAGTGCTCTGGGCATGTGGATAGGTGGCAAAGCTCAGAATAATATTTCCTGAAGGGCTGCAAGTTGCCTAAGGAGTTATCTGTTCAGCTCTCTGCCTTCTGACAGGCAAACCACTTGGCCCTACTTTGCAGACGAGTTAAGTGAGGCCCACTGACCCAAATCCAGACACTAGGGAATGGTGACATGAAGGTATTTACACCAGGAAAGAAGATAATCCCGGGTAACTGGAATCGCTGTCCAAGACCTGGAAAGTTTGCTCATTTCTTTATATTCTCCATGCATAATTGTTCCTCGGGGCACCTCCCTGCTATTTCCTTGCAGCCCTGGTGACCGAAGGTTTCCTCCTTCTGGACAGAGAAAGCCCAGAGCCGCCTTCAGAACGGATATCCGGCCCGCAGCACGCAGAAGAGGCAATGGCCTCATTGTTCCCGGGGCCAAGTGGCCCCGCCCCCAGCCCGTAGGACACTCGTCGTGGACCCTAGCGCAGGAGAGATCCCGTTTCCCAGGAGTGAGGCTTTCGGAGGAAGCAAGGAAGCGGGACGGAGCACACATCTAGGAGTCTGATGTTCTGAGCAGAACAGTGGACGGAGCTAAGAGCCCTGAGATAAACAAGTCCGGAGTCTGAACGCATTTCCATGCCGGCTCAGCTGGCCTGGCTCTTACTCACTGACGCTCCCACAGCAGGCTCGGGCGATTCCAGCTGCCTTTTCATAACCTAATCTCAATGAGTCTGAGTGTAGTGATGATAGTTGACCTGCGGGCCCCGCAAGCGCAAGCCGATTTATTAGCAGAGCGCGCCGCTTCCCACGCCAGGATTCCCGAATCCCCGGCGCCGGGGGCGCGGCCCGCGCAGACCCGCCACCGCCTGGGGGCGCTCGGGCTGCGCGGCCAAGGACTCGGGCGCTGGGTGGCTGGCGACTCGTGGAGTCCTTCCCGCCCTCCGAGGAGACAAAGTGCACTTTTGTTAGCTAGCTGGCGCGTGTGCGTGAGCAACTGCGGGCAGTGGCCCGGCCAAAGAACGGAGCTCAGTCCCTCGTGGGCCGCGTGTCCTCTGAGGACGCGGGTTGCGGCACGCTGCCGGACCGACGGTCTTCCACCGGAGCTCGCCCTGACCCGCACGGCTCATGCCGGGTTGCGGTGCTTCGACCGCCGCCGTGGCTTGTGGGCTCTGAGCAAAGAGGGTAGGGGGCAAGACGGCCCGCGCTCTTCTCGGGGGCGCTACGACCGACTCGCTCGTGCCCGCCGATGTCCCGGGGCGCGTCTCGGGCTCCCGCAGCCGCTCACCCGCCCCGCTCCGCGCGGACGGAGGACTACAAGTCCCAGCAGGCCCTGCGCCGTGAGCGCTGCGGCGGGAGGCGCGTCCAGGCCGACGCCTGCGCAGTGAGGCGGCCCGAGCCTGCGAGTACCACACCCCCGGGAGGGACGGAGGGGAGGCTGAAGCATCCGAGGCATTAAAGCATCCGAGGGAGCCGGAGGGGAGGAGAATGGAGTGACAGAGACACGCGGAGGGTGGGGGGTGGGGGGGAGCGTGTTGAGGGAGGGGGGAGGGGGGACACAGAGGGAGGAAGAAGCGGCGGCGGCGGCTCCTCTGTGCAGAGGGGGAAAACTCCGAGGGCTCGGAGCAGGAATAATGCGGTAGGCAAGGCGGGCTGCTGGCTCCCGGCTCCGGCAGCGCGGCGGCAGCCCGAGCAGCGGCAGCAGCAGCGGCAGCGCCCCAGGCGCTGACAGCCCCACCGGCCGGTTCCCTCGCTGACCGTGGACTGTCAATGGAGCTGGAAAACATCGTGGCCAACACGGTCTTGCTGAAAGCCCGGGAAGGTAAGCGGCAGGGCTGGTGCGTGCCTGGCGCATTCTCCGCGGGCCGGGGTGCGGGTGTCGGGCGGCGTGAGTGCTGGGGCTGTGCGCGTGCAGGATGCCCGCAGTGAGTTGGTTGCGAGCAGGACATCTCATCTCGGAGAGCTGCTCTGCCAACCCTTCAGGGATCCTACCCTTGAACTCAAGAGAATTTGAACTTGGGCAGAGAATGTTGCATGGATTAGGATGCTGAAATATCCTCTGGTTTCCAGCTCTAACCCTACACATCGTGCCCTTTCGGCAGCTGTTGAAAGGTCAGTTGAAAAAGCATTCTTTCAGGGAGAGACGAAAATGTGCAAATAAAATAGCTTTTCGAGTCGGTCCGAGATGATCTTGAGTGTGAATTGATGTGTGTGTGTGTGTGTGTGTGTGTGTGTGTGTGTGTTTTGCGCGGGGGGGGGGGCGTTGGAATTAGCAGAAGCCAAGTCTTTGCCTGTTCAGGCTGTTGATAGAGACTATTGCTGGAAACCATCCGCTGGGAATGTTTCTTAGGGAAATCCCGTCGTGTGGAAGGGAGCCTTTTAAAGGCAAAGTAAGATGTTGAGAAATTAGCCAGTTCATAGAATAACCAAAGGGTGGCTATGTCAGTCACACAGAATAATTCAGGGGTTCAGGGGGTGGTTATTACTATTTCTTTCTGAGGTTAGAAGACAGATGAAACTGAACTGTTTGGTTTGGGCTCAGTTAAGAAAGGTAAGTAAGTGTACTGGTGCTTAGATGCCTTTTGGATGCAAATCATTAGACTTCCTGCGTTTTGCTGTCAGGAAGTGTCATCTAAATGGAGTGGATAATATCCTAAGTTATACCTATAAACACATATTTTGATTCTTCTTTGAGATGAAAAAAGAAGAAAAAAAGTGGCCCAGAAACTTTGATGCTTCCTAAAAGGATTGTGTTGTGTATGTATGATCATACATATTGAGGAATACCTGGAATTTATGTAACATCTCTTTTGCCAAGATTCGGGCTCTGGTGTGCAGCTTTTTTATAAAAGGGGAAGTGGTTTTTTCCTTTCCTGGGAGGAGGCTTTATTTGATACCCAAGGTGGAAGGCTGACAAAGTAAGATCTTGACTTTAGAAGGATCCTCCGTGTGCAGCCCATGAAAATGCCATACCTACTTCTTAATATTTTCATTCACCCACTTTGATGAATGAAGGAAGAATTTCTGGCCAGCAATAAAACGATCTGTGTTTATCCAGCCCATTCCATCACCTTGTGGCTCCGTACATGCTGTGCGGGTAGGTGATGTACAACCCGCTGTGAGCTGGGTTTCAGCGACTCAGACCCATGTTCTCGTCACACTTTTGCGGTCATTTGTCGTTCTAAAGCAGCCAGCAGCCACCCGGAAGATTTGTTTTGAAAGCTCCAAAGGGAGCCAGTTCTTTGAAACCCTGAGCAGAGTTTAAAATATGCAGGTCCATCCCCCTCCCCGCTTGGCTCAGCTTTGCTGTGAACAGACTTTCAGGGGAGACTGTTACTTGGTGGCTTCAGTTCTAAGGCCTAAGATCTTTTTGTTTTGTTTCTTCCCCCCATAGCTTGATGTGTTTAGTGAACCGGATCAAGGTGGGGGCCAGTGGGCTCTCCCCTGGGCCAGACTGCTGTCCTGAAGGGGAAGAAGGGGGGAGAGCCCCTGCTGGCAGCCTTTGCAGCCAGCCACCTAGTGGTGGGACACAGTTGTACATCTCAGGGTCCTAGGGCTGGGAAAGTTTTTACCCTCCCTGGGTTCCGGAATTTCTTGGGAAACCTTTGCGTATGATGGTGCTGGAGGCCTCGTAAGTTTCACTGGTTGCTCCTGTTGCCCGGGGATCCTGCTCATCAGATTTGCTGTGTTGGACCTCTGTTTGCCTGGAGGGATGCTCTTTTCTTCCCTCAGCATTTGGTTGCTACTTTTAAAATGGTTTACTTAGATATCCATTATCCCCCGCCCCCTTTTCTCGTTGTTCTTCCCAGTGTTTTTCTCTGAAATGAATTTTCCGGCTGATATTTTTGCTTGTCAGGTTTCCAAATGGGTTTTTTTTTCAGCGCCTTAGGGAGGGACTGCAGGCCAGAAGCGTGTGGAATGACTGACTCCCATTGGGGCAGAAGTACAGTGATTAGAAGTGCTTAAGAATGTGCCTTTTGCTTTTTTTCCTTTTAAAGTCTTTTTCAATTTTGCTGTGAGGTTTCGCTAGTCATCTCATGGTGAGAAATAGCTCTGGATGATGCTTTCCAGAGGGGGCGAGAGGGCTTTGCCTGTAAGGAAGCAGGATTGACATGAATGAGAAATTAATCATTTACACGGAAGCTTCATTTTAAAATTTGCTTTTCCCTTTTTCTCTCTTATGTCTAGAGAGAATCCATAATTTTAAGAGCTTCTATTTAATAAGGGCCGGGCCTTTATTAAAGACTTAAGCCTGTATATCCTAAAGAGTATGGAAGGTTTTAGAAGTGAAAGCAATTTATTTTTCTCTTTTCAGTGTTCTGTTTGAGGTTATTCTATTAATTTTAGTAATTCTCCACCTAACCATATTACCTAAATATTCAAAAATGAAAGTTTCAACCAGGTTAGTGAAGTAGGTAACATGAACTTTATAGGGCATGAAAAAAATCTGAGTTGTTTTAGAATGTTTAAAAACACTCATTAAATATTCTTTCGAATGGTTACAGATGAGAAATACAATTGGCAAATGTGCAATTTAATTTAGTTTACTTAACAAAATATATTGTACACAATTTAAAATGTGGCTTTCAAGTAAAAGTCACATTTGTCCCAAACAATAGAGAGATCTTGAAGAAAGATACCCTCTGTGAATGCTGGGATTTGTAGTTGTCCATGTTGGTGGGTGACTTTGGGACCTATCTTTCCATATTATTATACATTCTTAAAGGCAGATTGCTTGTAAATTCATTGTACCTTCAATGAATATACATAGTAAGACATATCTAAAGTAGAAAGTGTTAATGAGGCAATGAAGTAGAAAACCAGTAAGTGAATTAGAATAAAAAATGATTCTTTTAAAATAATTAGAAAGCATAGCAATCAAGTCTCACCTTGTGATAATTGTTTTGAAATAAGATAGAGATCTAAGTTCAAAATTCTAAGTCCACTGAAATGTATTTTGTGGGCTGTTTTTTTTTTTTTTTGGTCCTGATCTCAGTAAAAAACATCAACTTGTTTACTCTTGACTTTAGGTTGTTCTCCCAAAAATGGTTAAGGAACAAAGAAGGAAGTCCAGGCTGAATTCACACCAATTTATAAAAATGAGCTAAGTGATTAAGCATTTAATGCAAAAGAGACCCAGACTTACTCTTCTATCTATTTACATTTCAGAATTTTAGAAAATTGGCAGGCAAGCTAGTGTTGAAATAGTGTTAGCAAAAAAGAGTTTTGCAGAGTGCCTTTTGTGTGTTTCTTTTTGGTTTATTGTCGCAGTAAAAGTTTGATTTTTCCTCATAGTCTAGATCTGTTGTCTCACTACCAGGGGAACACTGGTGAGGAGAAATTTTGCAGGACCCACTTTTCCTTTCTTTCAGGCCCTTAGTAGCCATATCTGGTCAATAAAGATGTCATGAGGAGTATTGATCACATTTTCCTGAGCTGGACCCTAGCAAGCACAGGAACTGAGAAGTTTAGGAATGATGTGATGACTTTGCCATTTGTCACAAGAATATGCAAAAACAATTTTCTCAGATAATTCTGTGTCTGGATCTTCCTGATGATCAAGATTAGGGACCGGAGGGAATGTGGAGCTGGGGCCAGGGGAGAGGTTAGGGAGGGCAGCAAGCGGGAGTGAACTGGCATCCAGCCCTGGGAGGGGCAGGCTGGGTCTTGGAGAGACCTGACATTCCACAGCAGGGCCAAAGCCAGTGCCCACCACTCCACCTCTTTCCCCTGTACCCCTTGTTCCCTTGCAAAATTTCTTCTCACTAGCTGAAACCAAAACACGACTATATTAACTGATTAGAGTATTGAGATGCCTGAAGCTCACAGCTGTCTGACAGCTTAGCTGGGGAGACAGACTTAACACCCCTCACCCCGCCACCCCTTGCCCACCCCAGCTCCCCGCTTCAATCTTAAGGCGTGGAAGAGCAACAGCTTTCATCCTGGCAAAGGCTACTGAGCGTGTGAAAGCGTCTGGCCTAATAAACACAATGCTGTTAAATGAAACTGCCTTTCATTTTTTTGTGAATTTCCTTTTCAGTACTGACAACTTGGAGGTAGAGAAACCAAAAGCAATGTTTTCAGAAGGCCTTGCTCTCTAAAAGAAAGTTTTCAAATGATGATTGTAGTTGATCTAGTTGCCTGTTTTTATAACCATCAGATAAATGCCCACAAGACTCTCGTCTTTCAGTAGCTTAGCTGCTTCTTGTCAGATTCTAAACTCCAAAGAGCATGATTCTTCCAGTGCCCAAACTAATCCTTGTTTAAATTATGTCTTCAGAAGCCATAACTCTTGTAGTGGCTTGCTAAATGATACCCTTTGGGTCTGCGCTGAAGGCTTCAAGAATGCCCAAGTGAATTTCAGGAACCCTAGCACAGGACTAGCACATGACTAACGGCTCTAGCACCTTTTACCAAGGGCTATTCAACCCGTGCCTGGCAACTCTCAAAGTTTTTATGAAACCATTCAGGACTATTTAAAGTTAACATTCATTAATATTTGTTTCTCAAGATAAAACATTATAATATTTAGTTGTTTTTGAAATTAAAAAAAAATTTTAGGCTGGGGGGTAGGACTTAGTTTACAGTTACAAAAAGGTGTTATTGCCATAGAGCATGTCATTCAGAGGGGAGCCCTGAGAAAACAACAGGAGACCTGCAGAGAAGACGATTAGGAGTGTCTTGAGTCCCACCACCTTCAGCCTCAGCCCTTCACATCAAAATAGAAGAGTGAGGACAACAGGTCTTAAATGTGATTTCAAGTGACTAAAGTAGATTGTGGACCTGAAATATAGGGGTAATTTCTATTTTGAAACATATCCTGTTTTGCTTAAGTGAAAAATTTAAAATTAAAATATCCTAAATATTGACAGGATTCATTATTTGAGATTCTGTTTGCTGCCATTCAACCCTGGAGGAAACATTCCATTTTGTATAAATCATGTTACTTTTTAAAGAGAAAGCACTTACTTCCTGACTGGACCCGCTTCCACCCCCATTTCTCATTTTGAGAAAATGGCTCTTGAATTATCTTCCGAAACTCTTACAAGGGTAAATGCTTTTATTCGTTCGTTCACCATTTGATTGTTGAAGGATCCTGGGGCAGAGGTGACACTTTTGGTGTCAGCCTTGGATAAACAACGCAAGAGATGCAGTTGGGTGCCATCAGTATCTTTTTAGGCTTTTTTTTTTTTTTTTTGGAAGAGGTGCTGGGATAACACCCAGGGCATTTGTATACTGGGCATTTGCATGCTAGCTCTACCACTGAGCTACATCCCCAGCGCTTTTTAGACTTTTAAACTATTATGTAAACTAGATGTGAGTACAAGTGGATTTTCACCCCCAAAAGTTGAGGCTGACTGTGGCGTGTAGTCCTTGGTGTCAACTCTGTGGCTGGTGAGGCTGTATTGACTCTGCTGTGTCTAGAATTTGGACAATGACTGGAGGACCAGTATGATTTAAGGGTAATTAAAAGATCTTGCTCGAGGGATGGGTCTGAGTCTGCAAGACAACTGCTAATTTTCTACAACATTGTGTTTTTATGAAGGTCAGTTCATCCAAATGGAAACCACTCAAAACAACAGCAGGAAGACCCTTTGGGTGGTCAAGGACAAGGACTGGGAGGAAAGCTGGTGTGCAGGACTGCTTTCCACCCAGAACTTTAGCGCCACTCTGGGCAGAGGCCTGGGCAGGCTGATGCATGGCGATTCTGGACTGGAAAGTGTGGCTTTAGGCCTCCTTCTGTGTTGGGATTGGGTTGGGTATGTCCTCTGAGTGACCTGTCATGGGAGTGACCTGAAAGGATTAAAGCATGCCTCTAACCAGTGCTTGTCCATTGTGGTATCCACTAACTGCATGGCATGAAATCCTGCCAGGGTTCACTGGTAACATCCTCCTGACACGAGGCAGTAATAAATCAAGAAGAAGGGAGGGGGGCTGGACAGCTTCTTGGGACTATTTCATCTAAGAGGAAAATTCAGTTTAGTCACCATTGTGGATATTGACGGTGGTGGTAAACTGCCATATGCCTCTTCCTTCCTGTTTTGTTTGTTTGATTTTTGCAGTGCTGGGGATTGAACTAGGCAAGTGCTCTGCCACTCAGCCACACTCCCTGTCCTATGTTTTTATATTTTGTTGAAAAATTTGCTTAAATGGAGCAACTGACTTTTCTGATTCAAACTAAATGCACTATGTAGACACATACAGACCCCATGTTCCTCCTCAGAACTCCTAATGTGAGGATGTTTTGAAATAGTCATTTTATTAAGAAAAAAGAATAATAAGTTGTGTAAGGACACCAGATCCACAGAAGGAAGAAAAAGAAACTTCACTTCAAAAAAGTGATCTAAAATCAAGGTGAAAATAGGCAAAACAATTTGAAGGGCTGCAACTTCTTTCCAACAGGACAGACTGATTTGAGTAAGACTAGGAAGAAGATGTATTCAAAGATGTCAAAGACAGACTGTTCTTGTAACCACTTCAAAATGGTTTCTCTTTCAAAACTGTTTCTTGTGAGATTTGAAACATTTTAGCAATAACCCAGTTAGGGCACACTTATAAAGGAAAGGAAAGCATCTGAAACAATAAAACAGTTAGTTGCTTGTTCTTCAGCCTCTAAGCAGGATCTATTTGAAATCCTGCCAGGGTCCACGGGTAACATCCTCCTGACACGAGGCAGTAATAAATCAGGCCACTTTTGATAGGGCTGGCCATGTCTCTAGAAACTTGTAATCTGTGGAGGGTCAATATTTTTAAAAAAGGCAATGATGAAATGAACCTTTGAGGACAACTTCTGGGGCCTGCACAGAAAGCAAAAGAAACTGATGAACAGATAAGAACATTCCTGTGTGGGAGGTGGCAGAGGCCACAGGCAGCCCGGGGCCTTGGCTGAGTTAGGCCTTCTCAGCCTCCATTTCCAAAAGAGCAGCCACCCCTGCCTGACCAATTGGGGAGCCCAAGGGCAAAGAAAGGGCATCCAAGGTCATTTGAGCTGTGAACTTTTTTCTGAGCAATTTAAGGTAGATCTCCCCGACTCTCCAAAGCATCTCCGTGTCCAAAACAAATCTCTCTTCTCCCCTGTAATAACATAAGACAAAAACCAAATTCATTTTTCAGGGTTTACGGTTTTTAAAATGTAAATTCTCATGAGGTTGTGATTGTGGAAGAGAAAGCAGGTCTCTGTCAGATTCCCTGGGAAAGGAGACAAATCAGGAGCATAATTTTCCTTGCAGACCCTGATTTCAGCTATCAATTTGAGAGCAGTTGGATAAAGCAGTTGTTACTAGGTGGTGAATGACTGATAGGTGACCCTTTGCAGAAAGTGTTTCTATTTTAAAAGTATAACTGTGTATCAGCTCAAGTGAGTCTGGACTGAGGGGCAGGTGGAATATGTATATATGTGCACACATGAATAATCACGTAAGGTTATAACCTCCCTGGAGTCCCATTACTGTATTCTTTCTCCCCCTCTACCCCTCCTAGTAATGAATCAAATGTGCAAGGTTATCCTTTTGGTATTCTTCCTGGTAGCAGCGCTTAAAGCAGATGGGTAGTGGTGTGTGGGGACATGATGGGAGATTTGGGGTGGGCCAAGCATTGGCAGTGGTGCTGCTTCCTTTTCCTGGCAGAGCCCAAAGGTGGGCAGTGGGGTAGGCTAGTTCCAGCTCGCATGGGCAGGTCACATCTGCCCCACGTGCCCTTCTGACTCCTCAGAACATCCTTACCTTAAGGCACCTCTGCCCAATGGTCGCACCTGAGCTGTATGTCCAGGTTCTGCAGGGGCTAGAGTGGCGGAGATGGGAGGATTTCCTCTGAAGAGAGGGCATGATGTAGCCTTTCCCCCAGAAAAGCTGTCTCAGGGTTCATTCCTTTTCATTCTTTTTAAGTGCTAACATGTCTGCATTTAGGAACGTGCCAGTGCCCCCCCCCCCCCCCCCCGTGTTTCTGTGTGTGTGTGTGTGTGTGTGTGTGTGTGTGTGTGTTGCATTAACTTTAGCAACTTTGTGAGGCAGGGGAGTCTCTAAGAACCGTGGACTTCCTGGGGGTGGGGGTGGGGGCTGCTGTCAGACTTGGGATACTGGCCAGGAGGTAGCATGATGTCACTGACTGATAATGAGGGGACAGGAAGTCAGGCCTTTGATCTGCTCCTGCAGAGGAGGTGAAGCTCTGAACTTACCCACCTCAGGAAGGGAAGGGGGGGTGGTGAGGGATAGAATTACCCAGCTCCAGGATGGAGAGCACCCAGCCAGGGTTATTAGCCTGCATATTTGATTAAACATCTTGTGAAATCTCATTTGAAAATGGAATCCCGTCTTGGCTGTCTTAACAGCACTTCTGAAATGGAAACAAGCTGAGAAGGGTCAATGAGTGGACCGGGAAAAGCAGCTTTAAATGGTTGATGCAGAAATGTGTTCTGCTCGCTCCGTGTCCCTGGTTGATATGCCCAGCAAGAGCATGAAGGGATGTGCAGATAACATCCCGTGAGAAGGAGCAAGGTCTGGGAAGGGCCCAGGTTGGGGTGAGGACAAAGAAATTAGCTGTTGACTTGAATGGTAAAGGCCCAGTGCTATTGTGGGTGGATGCCACTTAGTCTGTGGCCACAAATTAGGAGCATGCCTGGGACCTGATAGGTGTTCAGAATGTTTCCAGAGTGACTGATGAGAGGAGAGAGAGTAAGATCTTAAAGAAAAGGCCCTGGTGTCATAGTAGATGGTTAGTTAGGGAATGTTTTGACATGGTTAAGAAAAATTAGCCAGGTGTAGGGGTACTCTCCTGTAACCCCAGCGGTTAGGGAGACTGAAGCAGGAGAATTACAAGTTCTAGGGCAGTTTTGGCAACTTGCAAGACCCTGTCAAAAAATAAAAAATAAAACTGTGCTGGAGATTTAGTTCCGTGGTAACGTGCCACTGGATTCAATCCCTAGTATTAAAAAGGAGGGGAAAGAGAAAAAGAAAGAAAGATTGATGAAGGGTTGAGGGCCAATAGGGAAATGGTTTCTAAATGTTTGTTTGGAAAGGTCCCCTCCCCTCATAGCTGAATGTGATTTGTTTTTGTTATTTTGGCAGAAATAAATATTTGCACTTGACCAAACATTGGGGGTGACGGTTCTCCCCACTTCCGAGGCTCTGTGTCAGTCACAGGAGGAGCTTCCTGCTGATGATACTCATTTCTGTTTGGCCCAGTCAAAGGTGGCGTGGGATGTGATCTGCACATGCTTCTCACGTCACTAGAATGAGGCTGAGTGATGGAAAGAAAATGGGAAGCAGAGCCGTAATCCTTCCAGACCTGGGAATGGCTCATGACCCGGTATTTGAAGGATGTAATCCTTAAAGAAAAATTGCCTTTTTGCTCATGGGCAAGGAGGCTGGATCCAATTAAAAACAAGGAAAACGTATGTTCACTCGAAGGAAAAATTTCTAAACAGTCAATTCTGTAATCTCTCCGAAGGGGAAGAGGCCAGCGTGGAGGGGCTTTATGGATGGTGCCAAACCCTGTGATCTATAATAATTAGTAACCACTGGTTATCCTGCCACAGGCTCTTTCTCCAAACCACTAACCATTGCTCGGTTGGAATGCACCAGGCCTTGATATGTCCCCAGATGTCTTCCCTCCACAGTGTCCAATTAGAGGGAATTTTTAAAATTAAAGCTTAATTCTCTAGAACAGATAGCAAAGTATAAATTAAGGAAGGAAGAGCCTGATTTCCCCAGACAGCTGACTGGGTTACCAAGGCAAGGCACGGGCTTTAGGATCCTTCAAGTGATCTTCTTAGTTTGCCCTTTGGTGGCCGTCAGGTGGCTGTTTTATATCATGGTGCCTGGTGCTCTCCCTCATCTTCTTGGTAGTTTAAAAACATTTCAGGAATGATTGTGAGAGGGTAGAGGGGTTCAGAGGCCCAGCAGTGTCAAGGTAAGCGCTCAGATTGGAACCCCGGTCTTTGGAATTTGTACCCCCACCACCCCCCCAGCCCACGTGCTCTGTCTAGGATGTAAGAATAGGGCCGTTCATCCGGAGCCAAAATTCTCTTGAGAGGAGTCTGGATTGGCTTCTGACCTTTCCCTACTACCATGAATCCAGTATCAGGTTGGTGCTTATTGAGTACTTAACACTGTGCTAGGCTTGGGGAACAGGATGCACCTTGAGCTTCTTTGTTCTAAAACAGTAATTTAAAAATTATCAAGCCTGTTGAGGCCATTGCCTTATTTAACATTTCCAATTCTGTATTTATTCTCTACCGTCACAGATGAAGAATCTGAGGCCCGAGAGGTGAGTTGTGTACCCCAAAGCACCCTGTTAGTTCCGGCGCCTGGACCTGGTGCCACACCTGGTCTCCCGGTTGACTCTCTGGACCCCACCACAGCTGCTGTCTTTAGTAATCATACAGCCATTTGGAACATCATTGCTAACGTATATGAGACCTTAGGAGACGAATCAAGCATGCAGCTGTGACTCACAGTTTACCAGGAGTCATTCTATCCAGTTTTTAAGATTTCAAAAATCTGCTCAGATAATGCCTGCGCTCTCAAGAAAATCAGACAAAGCAAAAAGCATGAAGAAGTAAATCAGAGTCTCTCTCCCAATCCCACCGCGGAGACGACTGTCAGTGTCTAGGTGGTGTCCCCTGTTCTCTGTGAGTGTGCACGCATGAACAAAGAGATGTAATTCTACACAAATGGGGTCCTTGTGTACACGCTGTTCTGCAGCTGTTTTCAGTCAACAATATGTTGCAGAGCCTTCCCGTATCTGTGTTTATAGTTTCCCATGAAATGAATGGGTGTTAGGAAAAACTGTGAGAGGCTTTGGAAGCCAAGTGTGTTCCAGTGGAATGCTGGGTATTTTCTCGCGGACCCTCAGGGGTCATCCGGTTCTAAGGAGGTCTGTGCCTTGATTGTCTCTGACTAGTTTTAAGCTTAACCAAGCCCCACTTAGGTCACTTAGGTTTCCTAATTTTCAAGTGTATTGTAAGTAGTGCAGGAATAGCCTGCCTATTGTAGACTTATCTTTAGGCACTTACTTTAAAGACTTTTAATGTTTCTCTCTCTGTGGGAGTATCTGCCTAGTAACACACTCCTTCCTTTGGGGAGAATAGTTGTAATTTCTGAAAATAAGTGACTGTAGGGATGGCCACAGCACATTTTCTTATGAGAAAAGAGCATGGTGCATGTGCTGGGACATTTTTGAGACGTTTAGGATTTCACTTCCCTCACCTCTGAGTAACCAGTCGTCTTTCCTGTGGTATTCAAAGCTTGGATCAGGGAAATCAAGGTGGAGTTCAAAGACCTTACTTGTCAATGACTCTTTTCGCATGTGTAAAGCAGGCAGGAAATACAGGTCCAGAAAACAAGTCTACAGCTTCGTAAAGAGGCCTTAAAGGGAATCCCCTATTTCTTATCGTTGACCCTTATTGTCACTTGGGGGTAGACCTGGGAGTTGTGACTGTTCTTGTTATTCCAACTTGAGACATAAAGAAAACAAGCTCAGAGAGGTAAAGCCATTTTCCGACATTGCACAGCAAGGACCCACTTTGCCTCCCTCTTCTGATGCTAACTCATGGTTCCCATCAGGGCTGTTGTGTTTGGCTGCATGCTGCACAGCTCTTCAATCACAAAGGCAACAGTCACGCATACCTGGGTCCGAGAAAGTGTTTTGAGTAAGGGGCATTCTTTCCTGATCTTCTCTAAGGTGCCACACATGCTGGTACTGGCTCCTCTCATGTCCTTGGCTCCTGTCTTTATCTATAAATGTTCAACTCGGTTGTAGTTCTTCTGTCCACCATCATCAGTAACTGCTTTGGTTGAAAGTTTGCATGTGATTTACCTAGATGAGGATTATATGGTTCCCACCTTGAGAATCGAAAGTGCAAATAAAAACAGTACAAAACAAGTCTGGGGCCCTTCCTGCCCACTCTCCCTCCCTCTGAGATAAGCTTGGCACAAGGGCAGAGTCCACAGCCCAGGGTCTTCAATGATTTTGTAGATACTAGAGGAGAGAATGGCCTTTTCTTCCTGGAAACATTTGTGGGTGTGTGAGCTTATACTGGGGCTCATGGCTGCCTGGAAGCCTCAGGGGGATCCATGAGGAAAGGCCACCCCTTAGTGGACAAGGCTGTGGGCTCAGTGTCACCTCTGAGTGCAGGAAGGAGCTCAGAAAGCCAGTGCCTTTCCTGGAGGAGGGATTGAGGTCCAAAGGAAGCCCATATGTGTTGCCCTACTAGGGCAGAAACAGTCTCCAAAATAGGACGGGTCCCCAGGCTTGAATCTAAGAGTTCAGTAGCTCTAATAACCCAGCTTTGAAGTCCGTATGGGTCTTGTAGGGCTGCTGTAACAAAGTACCACAAACTGGGTAACTTAGAACAACAGAAATTTGTTGCCTCACAGTTCTGGAGACCAGAAGTCCAAAGTCAAGGTGCCAGCAGGGCCATACTTCCTTGGAAAGTGCTAGCAAGGATCTGATTGGTTCCAGGCCTCTCTGCTTGGCTTATAGATGACTGTTTTCTCCCTGTGTCCCTCCTCCTCCTCATCCCTCTGTGGGTCTCTGTTTCTGTGTCAATTCCCCTTTTTTATAAGGACACCATTCATGTTAGATCAGGGCCCATCCTAAAGGCCTCACTTGAACTTGATGGCTTCT
Source organism: Callospermophilus lateralis (assembly GCF_048772815.1). Lineage (NCBI taxonomy): Eukaryota > Metazoa > Chordata > Mammalia > Rodentia > Sciuridae > Callospermophilus > Callospermophilus lateralis. The sequence goes on from NC_135319.1 coordinate 83,001,364, forward strand.
ATAGAGGCCCTATTTCCAGATAACATCACATTCTGAGACACTAGGTTTTAGCACTTCAGCTTATGGATTTTGGGGGACAGAGTTGAACCCATGACACAGGCCCTGTGGGTGAGTGGGAGGCTTACTGGGGGAGCCTGGTGATCTGTTGTAGAAACTCCCTAGGAGGCTCTTGGGGGAGCCAGACATGGGAACTGCTCCTTGGTTTCTGGAGTCTCTTCTGAGACTATCTCAGAGACTCACCTTCAGTGTGGATCCCCACACAGTGCTCTGCTCTGTAGCACCCCTGCCATTGGTTTCTGCCCTCTGCTCAGATCTGTCTAGTGATGGAGAACTCATACCCTCTCCCAAGGAGCCTATCCCATTTTGAACTGTCAGATAAAACAAACAAACAAACAAACAAACAACAACAACAACAACAAAACCCTATCAGATTTTAAAAAGTATTATTTAAAAATATACACATATGCATTATATAGGCCTCTTGCCTCACTCATTAAATTGCAGATTCCCTGAGGGCTGGGACTAGGTTTGTCTGCCTGGGCCTTACCAGGTGCTAAAGGTATCTCTTCTGCCTGTCGAGGCTAAGTGCACTCAGTGCAGTACTGACCAGTGGGTTCTGGTTGTGTGTTTGGAGATATTCAGGATGAATGCGGCACTCTTTGCTGAGGGGTTCTTCTAATGCTAGATGACAACTAGGATGCCCACTGGAAAACTACAGCTAGAATCCCGCTTCTAGATTCCCAGGTCCTGGTCTGTTGTGTGCCACTGTGGAGCAGAATCTGCTAATAGATGGGAACAGTGCTGTTGTGAATGTCTGGCAAAACTCAAAGATAGAGCAGTTTAATAAGTTGCCAGAAGTAGGATCAGATACCCACTTTTTTCCCCCTCGGGGTTATGTGGTGTCTTCTCTTGTTTTTGAGTGTGCCACATTAACATGTTTCAGTTCCCACTGAAGGTGCTGGTGGTGGCTCTGTGAGGATTTGAAGGAGAAGGGGAAATGTGCCACCAACATACTGTGTGACCTTAGGTGTGATCTTCTTTAAGGTGCCACACATGCTGGTGCAGGCTCCTCTCATGTCCTGTGCTCTTTAACTTGCTCATGTCCTTTGCTTGACTTCCTTCAGCCAAACTGTCCTCGCTGTGTAAGTGTACAGCTTGGCCTGGGTGATCTCTGGGGCTCTTCTCAGCCTTCCAATCTTGAGAATTTGCTGGTTCATTTTTCACTGATAGTAATTCAATTGTGGGCACTTCCTAATAGAATTGGATGTTAATTTGAAGAGCAGGCATTACACATTAAAATGAAAAGTACCCTGGAGGAAAGAATTATAGCCAGGAGGAGTTACATGTGTAATAGAAACAAACAGGACAAAAACTTGTTACTGCTAATTTAACTGATGCCTGCAGTCAAGAAAGGGAAATGTATAATTCTAGTGTTTTCTTGAGTGGATTATAGGAAGGAAAATTAAATAAAAAATAAAAATAAGTAGTTTACTTGTTTTACACTATATTATCTTAATAAACAATCTTCCTGGAAAGTTTTAAAATATACATCACTCTGGCCAAAGAAAGCAATAAATACATATTGTTCAGAAAATGTAAGAATTTTCCAGCTAGACATGAGCAATGGAAACCTTTGCAGGTGGACTTGCAGATATCCTGGGAGGAGTCAGAGATTGACAGGTGTTACCTGCTTTTCTAGCCTTGTGATTGGGGTCACTGTTGTCACCCATAGGGAGACCAGCTGGGGGTGCAGATGGGCACTGCAAGTCCTGCTATGAGATCCAGGCAGATTCAGACCTGCTTCATAATTCTCCTATATTGTCTGCTTTATCTTGACAGGTGACACACAGATTTTATCGTCTAGGGTGATGCGATGAGGACTCTGGTTCTTTTTTGCTAAATTTCCTATGAATGAAGTCATAAAAGATGGAGACCGTGATTTGTGGCTCCTCTGTTGCTTCATTGCTGACTTGCCCAAGGCCATCAGGCTAGTAACTTAGACTCTCTGAATCTTTATCATCACACAGGGATGATGCCCTATGATCATTAGGTCACAGAGACTCAATAACCACATGAATAAGATAGAAAGTCCAGGGTAGACCCAAGTACATTTAAAAATTTAGCATATAGTAAAATATTTAAATCAATGGGAAAAGAACCTTACTCAGGAAATGGGGCTCAGATAACTGGCTGAATAATTGTTGGGAAAGATACAATGTTAGAATTCTACCCTATACTATCTAAAACAAATATAGATGCATTGATGATTTACAGTTAAGAAGTGAAACTATCAACATTCTAGAAGAAAACATAGATGGATATTTCTTATTTTGGGGTACAGTCACAAAAAAGGGACATATCTGACAATTTTAAGTAGTTCTCTATGACAAATAAGATCATAACAGAAGCACAAAGTCAAGCGACAAGGTGGGAAGATATCCGGAACATAGAAGATACCTGTAAAAATCAGTCAGAAACAGGAAACACCCAAGAAAGAGATGAGTGAAGGACATGAAGAGGTAATTCACAAGAGAAGAAATACCTAGTAGACAAGATATGTCAGGCAGGAGTCTGGGTCGTAAATGACAGCAATTCAGTCTGAACTAGGACAGATGAAGGAAAAGTTGCAGGACTCTGGGGTGTCTTCATTTCAAAAGAAGGGCAGGTAGCACAGGGCCAGTTTGCCTCTGAACCCCTGCATCTGGAACCTGGAGGCCATGGGAACTCTTCAGCTCTCTTGTCTACTTCTGTCCATCTACCAGCTTCATAGTTTCTGACTTCTTTCTACATATGGTGGGGAAACATGTCATGGTTTCACATATTACATTTTTTCACCAATGGCCATAGACGGGCACTTTGTTCCTGAATTCTGATTTGAAAAATCCTAGGAAATGACTCTGATGATCTGTCATGTGTCCATTGACTACTCTGGAACAGTTAACTTGGATTATAGGCATCAATTCTTAGATTGTAGGCTTTAGGCATGAAGTCATAGAAGAACACAGCCGCTAGCTGAATGTAGTGGCACATGTTTATAATCCCAGAAACTAGGGAGGCTAAGGAAAGGGATCACAAGTTCAAGGCCAACCTGAGCCACTTAGTGAGACCCTGTCTAAATAAATAAATAAATAAATAGGACAGAGAGTATAGCTCAGTGGGAGAGCACCCCGGGTTCGATCCTTATTACCACAAAGGGTGGCCCCGCCAAAGAACATAGTTACAAAAAGAATAATGAACTATGTAGGGAGATGGTTTCCAGGGAAACCAGAGGGTGCTGGTCGATAGGAAGTAGGTAGGGATCCACCACATGTGAAAAGCTGCTCAGTTTCACTAGTAAAAAAGGAAGACATTCATAATGCCTCATTATGAAAGTATGGGCAAATAGGTTCTTTCAAACATTATGCACCCGCTGCTGATAGGAGTGTAAATTGATAAGTCTGTCTCAAGGGCAGTTTGGCAGTACCTACATCTAAAGGTTTGTGTAACCCTGGGCCTTGAAATTTCATTTTTGAGTCTTAATCTTAAGGAAATGTCAGGGTTTAAATGACATGTAGGAGGTTGTTCAATAGAGGGATTTTTAACAGAGGGAAACGAGAAACAATTTCAGTGCCCTCCAGGAGAGCACTGGTGGAAAGAATCTTGGCAGATGAACTAATGGGCTCATGTAGCCATTAAGAATTATGAAAATTAACTTTTTATGGACATAAATGATATCACAGTGGACAGAGAATTAGGGAGGAGCCAAGATATTTCCATTTGGGGAGGGGGAATGCCTAAGACCATATATATATATAAATAACCACTTGAGCTGGTTGTGGTGGCACATGCCTGTAATTCCAGATGCTTGAGAGGTGGAAGCAGTAGGATCTCCAGTTCAAAGCCAGCCTCGAAGCTTAGTGAGGCCTTTAGCAACTCAGATAGGCGAGCTGCCTGTCTCTAAATAAAAGATCAAAAGGGCTGGGAATGTGGCTCAGTGGTAAAAAACCACTGGGTTCAATCCCTTGAACCCAACAACAACAACAAAATCCCCAAAACAAGACAAACAAACACTGTGAAGGAACCATTAAGAAAAAAATTCTTTAAAAGAAAAATAAACATGCCAGGTCCTCTGACCTAAGCCTAGGCTCTCCTCCTTAGCAGTTCACCAGGGGAAATCATAGGATCATCCCAGCCATGCTACTCTAAGGATTCTTGAAAACTCTCCTTGGACTCACTTCTTGACTGACTTGTTAGAATGTGTGAATACTCACCTTCATGCACCTTGCACACTTTTTGGATTCTGCTCCAAGGAAACATGTCTTGTATTTCAAGTGTGAATTTGATTTTGGGCAAAGCCTGCCTGCCTTCATTGTTTGGAGGCATGAAGCAGTCAGTCTCTCTGGGTAGTGATTTGGAAGTGGGAAGTTGTGAGCAAGATGGAAAAGTAAGAGAAGAATGAATGGGACCTTCCTAGTGCTCTGGGCAGGTTTGGGGTTTACCTAAAATTTCTGGACACTCTCTTTGTTAAGCTGGACTTTCTGAGTGTGTAGGTGCGTGTGTTTGCTTTTACAGTAGCCACCATCCTGTGCTTTAATTGACAATAAAACAACACTTTGTGGGAGGTGAGCACTGTGATTCTTGCTTGACAAGCTGGGGAGCTGATGAAGGCAGCTGACTGTCAGGAATCCTGTACCCAGGGTTGTGCCAGCGGAGGCTGGGTTCCTGTTAGCACTATCTAGTGCACTAATGGCCCACTAATGGGCAGCAGTGATTTGGGAGGCACAAAGTCAGAGTCCACTGAACTGATAAGATTCAAGACCTCCTGGTATGAGGCTGGGCAAGGCATTTCAGGAATGCAAGGATTAGAGACACTGCTCTTCCCCTTCTGGACACATGTTCCAGTCTAACTGAGGGAAGGATGGGTACAGGGCCAGTTCCACTGCAAGGCCGACTCTAGGTACAAAGTCTTGATGGGGACAGGGGTCAGCACAGGCTTCATCAGAATAGTGGCGTTGGGCTGGTCCTTGAAGTCAGGTGGCTAATGGTGTGAAACAAGTGCCAGGCGCTGTGAGGGATGCCTTATGGAGACTGATATATTTTTTATGACAATCTGATGTGTTAGGGACCATTGTTTTTGAGAGTCTAAAATAGTTTTTCAAGGACCCAGGGGAGAAGAGCACTGAAACTTGGCTTTGACCTTCCCGCCTGTGCTGTGGGGAGGATTCCTTTGCCTGGGTTACTGGGTGGAGCCCAGTGGACACAAAGTTTCCTGGCTGTGGGGAGGACAGAGCCAAACAGGGGTGACTTGAGGGAACATGGCAAGGTGGCTGTATCTGCCTGGAGCACAGGCAGGCTGGAGAAGATGTCATGCGGGAAGATCTCCGGATGCCAGGCCGAGAAGCTGGGAGTTCACCTTTTAGGCAAAAGGGAGCCACAGGAGTCATTGGGCAAAGGAGGCTGATAACAGCTGTGTTTGGAGATACCAGATCTGGCTGTAGAGACTGCAGGCCAAATGGGCACTGATCTGGGGGGTGTGTGGCCCCCTCAAGGGTCTGCAAAAAGATGAGAGCAGTTTTGGGGAGGCCGAATGGATGAAACTTGGCACCTTAGGGACTAGAGGTGAGTGGATGGTCAGAACTATGAGGTCGATGCCCAGGTGACACACAGGGTAGTGCAGATAGGCTGCTGGCCCTGGGGAAAGGAAAAGTTTGGCCTGGGCCTGTGGGTGGAACCTCCAGAGTGGAGTTTCTGGTGATGCAGAGCTGCCCTGGGTCAAAGGCACCAGCACATCAGCAGCTTCAGAGAAACTGAGGATGGGTGGCGTCTGTTGTTTTGCTGGCCCAGCACCTGCTCCTCTTCTGCTGACGGCACCTCCATTGTTTCTGAGGGAGGTCACTCTTCCCATACCTTGGGTGGGGTGACTGTTCCTGGGCGCCGTCGGGGAACATGTGACCCTCCCTGGCCAATCGGAGTCCTGATTCTCCAGTGGCCCTCGGGGACTGGTTCTGGGTGCGGCAAGCTGCCTGTCTGCATGCCACAGCCTGCCAGGGCATGAAGGCAGCTTGGTACCGGCTGAATCAGAAGCCATGGGGTAGAGGAGGGTGTGAAGAAGGGAGAGAAACAGGATGGAGATATTGACCGAGAGATGGACATTCTTCATCACATTGATTTTGATCGCCAGCCATCCTGGGAACCAGATGTGTGCCCTCATGGCTTCCTGTTTGGGCAAAATGATGATTCAATATAGTCACAGTGTCATGACTCACTCAGGTTAGAAGCCACACCATTGGAAGATATGTGTTTTAAAGGTGACAAGCACAGAGGGGTGGCCATGGCTAGGGAGGAAGAACTCTGAGTCAAAAAGACTGAGTGTGAACATTTGTCCCCAACTTTTCACAGGGACAGGTGCATTTGATGTTTGCCACAAACAATACAGTCCCCGACCTGGATGCCCTGTGGGACTCCAGTTGTAAGGGGTAAAAATCAGGAAATAAAATAAACAAACATTGCAGTCACCATGGAAATGTGAACCCAAGGTGTTAGGAACAATAGCTGCATGCGAGCCCTGGCAGTGGGTTCCTTCTGAGCACACGCTGGTTTCAGCCACATCTGCTCTTGTGGAAGCCTGGACATGTCCTTAAAATCATGACATCCCAGCTCCTCCAGGGCTGGGTGAGCCTCCAGTTGGCCTCGGTTTCATCTCCACCAGAATAGCTGTAAACCCAGCTCACAGCTTACACATGCCCTGGCCTCCTCTCAACTCCCTTTGGGGCAGATGCTATTTTTAATCCAGGTTTACAGATAAGAAAATGGAGGCTCAGAGAGATTCCCTAACATTCCCGAGGTCACCGTAAGGAATGCAAGACCTGGGATTTGATCCCAGGCCCTGAGTCTGTGCCCTTTTAGCATCTGTAGACCATGCACGATAATACCACATCGGTGAAGAGAGGAATCGAGAATAGCAGTTCACCCTTTCTTTACAGTCTTATTTCATTCACTTCCTGCTGCAAACCTATGAGCTAGGTACAACTGGTGAATCTCATTTATACACGAGGCGATCAAGGCACAGAGGATTTAGAAATCTTGCCTAAATTCCACTGTCAGTAGGAGGCAGAAGTATATTTTGGGATTATGTTTTTCAGATGGATTTGAAATGCTAATGTGCTTTAAGTTTAATTTGGAAGCCAGAATGGGTGATAACTGTAATTTCTAAATCTGGCTTTCATCAATCGTGATGTTCTTCATTTGTAGATTTATGTTAAAGAAGCAGATCAGGGGTGGGAACAGGGTGGACAGAGAAGAGTGGCGACTTGTCTGTTGATGGAAAGCTGTATCCTGGAGCTCACCGACATGTAAGGAACTGGACAGTGTTAAAGCAAAAGATCAGGTTTGGAAACAAAATCACACCAGCAAGTCTATGCAAATTAGTTCCTTGGAGAAGAAAAAGGCCCAAAGTACTACTGTTTGTGGGCTGTCTGGATGTGTTACAAACGCTGTGGACGGGGAGTGTGAGTGTTTTTTTTTTTCTTTATTGAGGGCCTATTACAAGACATATTCGGGTGCTAAAATTCTCATGAATTGGTTCAAAAAAAAAAAGCATGAATCATTTTAAAAATGAAGGTTCAGAGACATCTGCTTGAGTAATCTCTGACACTTAAATTTTTTTTTTTTTTTTTTTTGAATATGTGTTATACTTAGGACTTACTGTTTGAAGGAGGGTGGATTTGGGGACTGGTAGCCTCTAAGCTTTGCGAGGGCCTGTGTTTGTTTATTGCTTTTTATTGTGTGCCTATTTACAGTAGATGTGCCCAAAATACTTTTTAAAAAAAATATACTTTTTAGTTGTAGATGGACATAATACCTTTATTTTATTTGTTTATTTTTTATGTGATGTTGAGGATCGAACCCAGTGCCTCATGCATGCTAGGCAAGGGCTCTACCACTGAGCTACAACCTCAGCCCTGATAAATGCTTTTTAAATAAATGATAAATGGAGGAATACCCAAATTCTGCCTCACATCAGAGGGTGTGGAGTTGTGCACCGTAGTGGCCTGGTCAGGGAGACCCCGTTTCTTCTCTCTGGCTCCAACTGTGCAGGGCTGTGTTAATGAAGCACTTTGTGCTGGTTATTTGCTATTATCCTGTAGTAAGTACTAAGTGCATCTCACTGTTTTCTCTTCTAGTTTACAATTTCCTTCTCTGTTGCACAGGTAATGTTAATGCCACGACCACCATTCTGCATGCTTCGTGTCTAGAGGAATTCTGTTCGGTCCGTGCTGTCAGGAGGCCATCTTACTGGGGGAGACTGAGGCCTTCAGCAGTAACAACTGGCCCAGCAACTTGTCTCTCTTTAGTTGTCTAAACTGAGCGAAGGAGCGTGACTCTTACGGGGTATCTGCCTCTCTGCCGAGTCTAGGGAGGGAGGTACAGGCCTTGGGTGGACTTTTGTTCAGTCACTGGGGCTGGAGAGCTTCATGCTCTGAGGACTTTATGCTCACTGTATCTCGTGTGTTTTTATTGGAAAAGGACCACCGCCTGTCATCTCTCTCACAGATCTGTTTCAACAAAGCTGGCTGTAAAGGGGATTTCTGGAAAGTGAATGCAGGTAAAGTGAATACGAGTGAAGCAAATCCTATTTCCTGCCTAAAAAATAAGATTGCCTCAGAAGAGGTCCCAGGGGGCCCCCCAACCTGCAGAGGAGCCGGCCTGTGAGGAGTGGGGGTCCAGGACCTGCCTTTGGCCACATCCCTGTTCCCAGGCCTGACCGTCCCCACCATCTCGGCTCTGGATGCTGCTCCCAGGACTGTGTTCTTTGTGCAGATGTTAACAGTGCCCCAGGTGCCAAGGTCCAGTTTGCTGCTTATCATGTAACCTAGAGGGTACAACTGTCCAGAAAATCTTATCATCTACCCTAGAGGGTTCAACTGTCCAGAAAATCTTATCATCACCCTAGAGGGTACAACTGTCCAGAAAATCTTATCATCTAACCTAGAGGGTACAACTGTCCAGAAAATCTTATCATCTACCCTAGAGGGTACAACTGTCCAGAAAATCTTATCATCTACCCTAGAGGGTACAACTGTCCAGAAAATCTTATCATCTAACCTAGAGGGTACAACTGTCCAGAAAATCTTATCATCACCCTAGAGGGTACAACTGTCCAGAAAATCTTATCATCTACCCTAGAGGGTACAACTGTCCAGAAAATCTTATCATCTACCCTAGAGGGTACAACTGTCCAGAAAATCTTATCATCACCCTAGAGGGTTCAACTGTCCAGAAAATCTTATCATCTACCCTAGAGGGTATAACTGTCCAGAAAATCTTATCATCACCCTAGAGGGTACAACTGTCCAGAAAATCTTATCATCACCCTAGAGGGTTCAACTGTCCAGAAAATCTTATCATCTAACCTAGAGGGTACAACTGTCCAGAAAATCTTATCATCTAACCTAGAGGGTACAACTGTCCAGAAAATCTTATCATCTACCCTAGAGGGTTCAACTGTCCAGAAAATCTTATCATCTACCCTAGAGGGTACAACTGTCCAGAAAATCTTATCATCTACCCTAGAGGGTACAACTGTCCAGAAAATCTTATCATCTACCCTAGAGGGTACAACTGTCCAGAAAATCTTATCATCTAACCTAGAGGGTACAACTGTCCAGAAAATTTGTAAATCAGAAAATCTCCTAAGACCTCCCTGAGTTAAAATTGGTTATCTGTTTGGGGGCAAGGTTCTAGGCTCTCCCTGTCACTGTGGGCTCCCCTTCCCTCTTATATTACACCAAGTCTCCTTGACTCATTTCTGTCTCTTGACCAGCCTCTGGCTCCAGGGCTCCTGTCTTTTTCCATAGTGTATTTGCCTTGCAAACTTTTTATGTAAAAAGAACACATTTTCCTTTTGACAGGCATTGGACTGACTTAAAATGTAATTTCCATAGGTACTGATTTTGTTCCTTCATTCTGGAGAACAGACCAGGTCCCTATGTGGAGAATTTGTTGCAGGAATATATGGGAACAGAGAGGACACCAGGCATTATCCAGGTCTCCCACATGCTAGGTCAAAGGATTCCCTTTAAGAAATGAGAATTTGTATCAGCAACTCAGGAGGCTGAGGAAGGAGGATCATAAATTTAAGGCTAGCCTCAGCAACTTATGGAGATCCTGTCTCCAAATTAAAAAAAAAAAAAAAAAAGACTAGGGGCTGGGGCTGGGGCTCAGTGGTAGAGCATTTGCCTGGCACGTATGAGGCACTGGGTTGGATTCTCAAGACCACATATAAATAAATAAACGAAGGTCCATCAACACCTAATAAAATATTAAAAAAAAAAAAAGGACTGAGATAGACTCAGTGGTAAAGCACCCCTGGATTCTATCCCCAGTAGAAAAACAAACAAAAGAAGAAATGAGAAGTTTACAAAGTTGAGGTGATAGTAATATTCCAGGAGAGGGCCTCAAACTCCAGAGAGATGGAGGGATGAAAGGAGACAGCAGGTAGAGTGGGTGGGAGAGGGGTGAAAGACCCTTCCCTCTGCCTTTCCTACCCCTAGGGAACTAAGGAAGTGGAAGCAGTGAGCTTAGCCCAGGCTAAGCTGGTGAGGTGCTGTTTATGGGTCCTCACGGAAAGACGGTTGTGGGCGGGCCTTTGCTCTCCTGTCTGTCAGAGCCGCTGGGAGGGCTGTGGGGAGCTCAAGTTAGGGGATGGAGGGACTCTGAGATTTGCTTCTTGCATTTCCTGCCTTTCCATTCAGAATCTGCCTGGGGGGTTCAAGGGCCCATGGGCTGATGTGAGGAGGAAGGGACTTCTCTGTGCATGTTTCACGTTCTGAATGTTTCCTGGGCCCAGAGAGGGGTTTCTGGTCTGAAGAGGAGAGGATGCCCCTGGAGTCCTGCAGGTGGAGTGGCGGGCTCTGTGGGTTTCCTGGGTGGAGGGTGGACCGGAAGGAGTGGGGCCTTGTTCTGGAGCTCTCAATTAAACTTTGGACTGGCTCTCCCAGGGAGGTAGCCTCATTTCCTCTGGAGGTTTAAAATAAAGAGCAGAGATTGGATTCCATCTGGACTGAAGGGTGTGGCCTGCTTGGTGCTGGGGTGGACCCGTGCTCTCCCCAGTCTTCTTTGTTCTGAGACTAGACACCCCGCCCCTCACGGCCTGAGAACTTTCCGGGAGGAGGAAGGTTTCTTCTCAGCAAATCAGGATCACCGCTAGAAAAGAAGGCGTCCTGAATCCTTTGGCTTCTTGGGCGACACCCACCTCCTGCTGTGTCAGAGTGGAGCGGTCTCTGACTTAAATTGGGGTGGTAGGGCTGCGGGCCCTCCAGGCCCAAGATCCACACACCCTGCTTGCTGTCAGGAAGTGATCAGCCACGTTCTTCAGGGCTCTGATGTCTGATGAGAAAAGATGACCCCAGAGAAGGGTGGTCGCATGGCTGGGGTCAGGATTCACAGGGTGGTCTTCTATTCTTGAAGGGGCCCTTGTTTGGACAATACATTACAGAGTCACCCTACCATGAAAAAGCAGAAGCAGCTCAGTAGAGAACTTTATTTTGGAAGGTGGGGGTAGGGTGGGGGGAGTGTTGAAGCCAAGGCATTTGGAAAACACGATTTTCTATATACATACATATATTTTTTCTTCTTTGGTAATCTGGATGACACAACTTTCAGAATCTGACTTCTTGCTGGAAACAGAGGGAGTTTTGTGTTTTGAGAAGCTCATTTAAAAAAACAAGTGGCATGTGAGTGCTTGAGCTGCCCGTCTGTGGGGACAGGCAGCCCCCAAGGACCTGAGAAGTCCAAGATTGGAAGCTGCACATCTGGAACACCCAGGAACGCAGATGCTCAGGCCACAGGGCCCTGCGGGCAGAGGGAGCAGGATTGTGCTGGACCTGGCTGAGCTTTGCTCGGGGCCACTTGGTCCATCTGTGACTAAAACTGCTTGCCAAGGGTGGGGACGAGGGATTGAGATTCTGTGTGCCCTCTCCTTGACCACTTCTTCCTGTAGGGCAGAGAGGCCTCCTTTGGCTTTGGCTTCCTCACCTGGAAAGTGGGGTGTGGACCGTCTCTTGTCCCCAGGGCTTCTGTGAGAACCTAGGGGAGGAAGCAGAGGAGCTGGGATGAGCAGCCACTGGGAGGGCTTGGCCCTGTGTGTTCACAGGGACTGCTGTCCCCCATGGACCAGGGGGGTGTGGCCCTCAGGCACCTTTGTGTCAGGGGGTGCGTGGTAGGTGGTCTTCAGTGCACTCTTTCCAGTCCTGTCCACCACCGACAGGTTCAGTGAGGCCTTGCCAGAATATTCACGTTGCTCTTCTTACCATGGGCCCTTCTTCAGCTTCTGTCTCACACTGCTAACCACAGGCTTCTCTGGGAACACATACCTTTTGCCAAAATGAAGTTGGCATAGCCGCAGTAAGAAGTTTTATGGCAGCGTTGTGTGTCATTGTGAGAATGGCATCCCGGCCGGCTCATAGTGGGTGTTCACTCACTCATCCTCTGAACAGGCCTTGGCCTCTACTATGCCCAGGCACCGGGGTCACTGTGGTGGCTAGGAGATGTGACCTTTGCTTGATCCTGGAACTGGACTTCGTCAGGGATAGCCTACAAAAAACACAAATGTAGGGGAACCTTTGTCCTCTCAGGTTCAGTGCCTGGGGGCTATAAATGAAATTGACAGAAGACAGATTAACAAGGGGGAAGCCCCCATATTTAATATCTACTTAGGCATGGGAGTTCACAAAGAAAAGTGGCTCAAGGAAGTGGTTGGAATTTGGGGCTTATATACCATCCTAGGCTCAGCAAAGAAAAATGGAAGTGGGGCAAGTTATGGGAGGGCAATGGAATAAATGCATGATAAATACGGGTTGTTTAGTAAGCATTGTCTCAGGTGCCAAGAGTTGTCTAGTCTTCCTGCTATGTGAAGAGGAGGGAAAGAGCTTTACAAATGGAAATTTATGTCCTGCTTGTAGACAGACAGTGGGAAGGCAGAGAGCTAATTGCTTTCAGCTCAGAACAATCCCTTGCCAAAGTGGGGTGGCATATCCTGGGTCCCTCCATTAGTAACTTAGATTCTATTAAGGAAACATGAAGGCGTGGAGACCAAAGATTGAGCACTGAGTGGAAAAGTGGTACTGCCCAATCTCGCATGGAGTCGGGGCTCTCAGGGATGCCACCTAGACTGGAGAAAAGGCAGAGGCTCTGCATAGCTCAGAGCCTGTGACTGTGTCCCCTCGGCATTCAGAAGGCCTCTCATAGAGCGCTGGTGCTTGGCTGGCCATACCTGGGCTTGCGGTTCACAGGGCACACGGCTGGCTCCAGGCAGACTGCTGTGCACCGAAGGGCTGCACTGGCACTGTGTGCCCAGCCGTGTCTGTCACACACATCCTGTGCAAGGTCAGGGTTGTGGCACCCAGTGAGATCAGCACTGGGGTCAGCCGGTGAGGGGGCCAGACCAGCTTTGTCTCATTTGATGAGTTACATAGACACCCAAAATGAAAGTTGTTAAAATAATGTAGAAATGTGAAAGATAATATATGAACTCTAAAGCACAAGAAACAGAGCATTAAAAAAAAAAAAAAAAAGAATCCCAACTGTAGTACTCAGAAATCCTTTGGCAGCAAGTGATATAAACTAAAATCTAATTAGTTTAAACAAAAATGAGAATTTATGGAGTCATGTGTCTGGGAATCCAAATGTATTCCTGGATTTCTGGATCCAAGGATTCAAATACTCTCCCTGGGGTTCTCTGCCCCTCTCTACTGTCCCTCTTCCACTTAATTCTTGCTAGGTCAGGAGGTCAAGTAACAACTCATTTAGGGGCCCCAAGGCCAATAAAGTATCTCTTCTGAAAGCCAGCAGGAAGTCCTGGAAAGGACTCTTTGGTGACACCACATCATTTGCTGGACTTGGAAGGAGAGGAGAGTGTGGGGGTGGGGTGGGAGGGTCATGTGGAGTGGTTGTTACTGAAGCAGAGGCTGAAAGCGGGGGGAAAATTTCTTTCCATCCCAACCCTGCAGGAAGGAGGGGCCTCCTTAGTAAGACTCAAACGCATCAATAACTTATTGGTAGGAGCTTGGATTTTTAAAAAAATATTTGTTTAGTTGTAGATGAACACACAGTATCTTTATTTATTTTTATGTGGTGCTGAAGATTGAACTCAGTGCCTCACACATGCAAGGCAAGCACTTTACCACTGAGCTACAGCCTCAGCCCCGAGCTTGGATTTTAAAGTTGTATTTAGTGACAGAAGACACTGTGTATAAAAGAGAATAATCTGGCCCAGAGGTGTCCTTCCTGACATGTTAAGTTGGGGCCACCTTTGCCGTATGCTGAAGCCTTGCTCATGTACAACCAGGGTTTGGCACGCTTTCTCCGTAAAGGGTAGATAATAAATGCTTTAGGCTGTGGGCCATGTAGACTGTGTGGCTGCCACTCAGTTTTGCCGTGGTAGCTTGAAAACTAAACAAATATGACTGGGTGCCAATAAAACTTTATTTATAAAACAGACATTCTGCAAGATTTGGCCCAGATAGCTTGGCAACTCCTTGATATAGACATGATTGAATTTTTTTCTTTCTTTTATTTTTTGGTGGTATTGGGGATCAAATTCAGGGCCACATGCTGAAAATTTTATATTCTCATAGGCCATAAGATACTGCTCTATCTGCAAACCACATATCTGATAGGGAGTTAATATAAAAAAAAAAAAAAATCCAAAGAGGCCAGGTGTGGTGGTACATGCCTGTATTCCCAGTAACTTGGGAGGCTGTGGCAGGAGGTTCGCAAGTTCAAGGTCACTCTTGGCAACTTAGTGAGGCCGTCAGCAACTTAGCAACTTAGTTATAGATACCTATATATCTATAACTCAATGACAAAAAGCCAAATAACCCGATTTAAAAATGAGCAAGGGACTTGAAAAGGAATTTCTCCAAAGAAGATATACAGACAATCAATGGGTATATGGAATGTTCAACTAATCATCAGGGAGATAAAGTCAAAACCACAATGACATGTCACTTCATACCTGTAATGATGCCGTTGTCAAAAAAAAAAAAAAAAAAAAAGGCTGAAGAATAAGTGTTAGTAAAGTTATAGAGAAATGGAAAACCCTTGTGCCCTGTTGGTGAGTGTAAAATGTTCACCTGATATGGAAAACAGTATGGAGTTTCCTAAAAAACATATTATAAATAGAATTACCATGTGACCCAGCAACCTCACATCTGGGTATTAATCCAAAAGAATTGAACTCAGATCTTGAGGAGATGTTTGCATTCCCACATTCATTGAGGCATTATTTGCAATAGCCAAGAGATGCAAACAACCTAATGTCTTATTGGTGGATAAATGGACAAAGAAAACATGGTATACACATATAATGGAATATTACTCAGCCTTAAAAAGGAGATCCTGCCATAGCTATCTCATGGATGAACCTTGAGGACATTATGCTAAGCCAGTGTGATTCCACTCATGGGAGGAATTTAGAGGGGCTGAACTCAGAGAGAATAAAATGGTCATTGCCTCAGGCCTGGGGAGGGGCTACAGGGAGCAGCCCTTCAGTTGTACCAGTGTTCTAGAGCCTGCTGTACAACATTGTGTATACTGTTACAATTCCATACTGTACACTTAAACATTGAGGAGGGTAGCCTGGTACTTGCCTGTAATCCCAGTGATTTGGGATGGTGAGGCAGGAGGATTCTAAGTTTGAGACCAGCCTCAGCAATTTAGTAAGACCATGTCTCAAAATAAAAAAATATAAAACAAAGCCGGGCTTGGTGGCTCTCGCCTATAATTCCAGCAGCTAGGGAGGCTGAGGCAGGAGGATTGCAAGTTCAAAGCCAGCCTCAGCAAAAGAGAGGTGCTAAGCAACTCAGTGAGACCCTGTCTCTAAATAAAATACCAATAGGGCTGGGGATGTGGTTTAGTGGTCAAGTGCCCCTGAGTTCAATCCTCAGTACCCCACTGACCCCTCCAAAATATATATATATATAAGGAATGGGCAACTAGACATGTAGCTCGTATTAAAGCACCCTTGAGTTCAATCTCTTGTCCAAAAAAAAAAAAGGCTAGGAGGGTAGACCTCACATTCTTAAAGTACTATATACCTACATATGTATATGAAATAAAGTAATTTTATGACAGTTTATTTTTTGTTTCTAGTGTGGTGGGAAGTTTTTGGAAAACATAAAATTTATCCCATCACAGAAGTGAGGAATTGGGATTGCCTCATCCAAGGCATAAGTCATGTTCTATTGCAAACTTATCTATGAGGGTGGCCAGGTCCAAGAGGTGGCATCTGGAAGACACGAGAGATGGCGCAGTTCAAACACTCATCAGGAGAATTTTTTCTTGCTGGTTTTGCAATGCTTACAGTTATGCCAAAAATTTGGGATTAGGTTTTATTTCCCGTATTGGAGATTGAACCCAGTGGCACTCTACCACTATACATCTCCAGCCCTCTTTTTTTTGGGGTGGGGTGGGCCGGGTTTCTCTAAAGTTGCTCAGACCAACTTTGAACTTGTGGTTCTCCTCCTGCCTCAGCCTCTGGGGTAGCTGGAATTACAGGTTGCACCACCAAACCGGCACAAATTTGGGATTAGAATGGCAAGCCTCCTTGGGGTTAAAGCTCCCTGCTGCACCCTCCAAACCAGGCCTTCCTTGGGTCTGAGAAGGAGCATTGTTTGGTCAGCAACAGGCTCTGGAATCTCTGATGGGAAGGTCACCTAAGAAGAGCAGGCTCCTTGGGGATTTGCCTTTCAGTGCATTCTGACTTCTTCAGCCAGCTGCTGTTTTAAGTGGCACACAAGGGCCAGTGGAGGGTGAGCCCCAGAGGGTCAGACTCACTCACTAGTGTTGGTCTGAGGAGAGGGGATTTGGTACCCAGCTCCTGTTTTCTGCAGCTGTGATTAGGTGGTGAAGGGCAGCCTGGAGTTTGGGATATGTGTGACCATCCCAGGGCATGGGACGCCAGGCCAGGGAGAACATTCCATTTGAATAAGATACATTTAATAAGAGCAATGGAAAACAGCAAACCTGGCTTAGGGAAAGGGAATGTGCTCTTTCATGTAAAACAAACAAACAAAAAAATGTGACTGTGGGAAGCTTCCAACAAAATGAGATGACCTGCAGGCTGGATTTAAGGATTGGCACTGAGGGAAATCTCATTTCCACAGCGGATGACTCCCCCCGCAGCTAGGCTTATGCCAGTAGAGCAAACCAAAATAACTTCATAAATGAGAGTGTATGTGGCCCAGCAGGCTGCGCCCGGGCTGTCACACAGCAGATGAGAACCGGGAGGCTCTGTGTATGACCCACATCCTTGGTTGGAGAAGGCTAGATCATGCACACGTGCAAGTTTTTAGAAAAATCCCTCTAGATAGAGAATCCTAGCCCTGCTTGCTTGTATCTTTTATGCCACCTTGTTTATTTGTTTTCCTTAGGGAAGAATGTCTTTGTCCTGCCATCATTAATTGTAACCAGGTTTTGTTTAGATTGGGGGGCATGGAAACTGCTCAGAGTGCTCCAAGTATGTTTTGGAGTGGTGTTTTGTAACTAGGACCTGAATTGTTTTTTGTTTTTTTTTTATTACACAAGCAAGAGAAGGATGCATTTGGAATGGAAAAGGTTCAGATTATAGAGCCACATGCATGTATACACAGGCAAGTGTGAAAGCCCCTTCTGCACTTCCTGGGTGCTGACTGTTTATATGTGTGCCAACACGTGTGTGTACAGACATATACACAATTATTGTCATTTCAAATTTTTAATTCATAAATAGGGCCATGATGTGTGTGTTGATGTACAACTTGCTATTTTCACTTAAAATACAGTGCTCCAATGTGTCAGCCTGTGTGTGTGTGTGACCTTTTTAATGCTGTAGAGCATTCCATAATATAAATTCTATTCATAATTAATTAAACTATTTCCTTACTTTTTTTTTTGGTTACTGGGAATTGAACTCAGGGGCACTCGACCACTGAGCCACATCCCCAGCCCTATTTTGTATTTTATTTAGAGACAGGGTCTTACTGAGTTGCTTAGCACCTCACTATTGCTGAGGCTGGCTTTGAACTTGGATCCTCCTGACTCAGCCTCCCGAGCTGCTGGGATTATAGGCGTGTGCCACCTCTCCTGGCTCCTTTCTTTTTGCTAGAAACTGGAGTGATGATAGAGTGAGTTTGTGAATGCATCTTGTAGAGCTTGGACTTCCTGGTGTTGAAACAGGACTTCCAACTAGGTAAATGACCTAGGGCACAGGTTGACAAATTGCAGCTCTTTGGGCCAGTCCCCTGTCATGATTTTGTGTGGTTCACAAGCCAAGACTATTTCTTCATTTTTAAATGGTTGCCAAAAAAAAAAAAAAAAAAAGATAAATTGTTGCTGATATATGAAATTCAACATTCAACATCGCAAGTAACATTCCCTTAGGACTGAGCCACGCTCTTTGTTGACCTGCTGTCTGGGGCTGTTTCCTTGTTACAGCGGTGGGGCTGACCAGTTGGGACATAGACCATATGGCCCCCCTAAAATATTTACCATCTGGCCTGTTACAGAAAGCATTTGCTGACCCCTGACCTAGGGCAAGTTACTAATCTCTCCATGTCTCAGCCTTCTTCTTTTGTTAAAAGCAGATAATAAAAATACCTACTTTTTAGAGACGGGTGACTTAATACATCTATCGAATCAATGTGTACAACACAGCAGATGCATCAAATATACAAGTTGAATTGAAATGTACAAATATGCAAATTGCATGGAAAACTTTGAGTTTTGGGATTGCTCATTAAAGTTTGGCTATGATTATTACTGTCACGACTCTGGGTGCCCAGGTGTGGGGACATCACTGATACCTGGAAATGGGCCTAGGGTGAAGAAGGAATGGGTTAAGTGCTATCAAATGGCTTTCCAGGTTTTCTTTACCAAATCATGCTTCCACAGCAGGGCCTCTGCTTTCCTGTTTTGTTTTGTTTTAGTTGTAGATGGACACAATAACTTTATTTAATTTATTGATTATCTTTATGTGGTGCTGATCTAACCCAGTGCCCCACAGGTGCTAGGCAAGCGCTCTACCACTGAGCTACAGCCCCAGCCCTTTCCGGGGTTCTAGTCGCTCTGGGTAGGGGCTTGCAGCTCAGACAAGAAAGCTGAGCTGTGGATGAGTTCAGTCTTGTCCTCCCCCAGGCTCTTGGGAGCCGGAAGACCCCCAGCCCTGCACTGTGCGCAGGCCTTCCGCTGACTCCTCAGATCATAACTGCTTGTCATTTCTTCAGGGAGGGCTCCTGGGTGCTCAGCCCTTGACCTGGAATTTCCATTTTACAGATGAAGGAGCTGAAGGGCTCAGAGGAATGTAGCTCCTTTCAGGTCTGAAAGCTTAATGCAGAAGTGGGGTTTGAACCCAGATGTGAAGACTCCATGGTACTTGGTACTCCCCTCTTTGACTTCCAGGAATATGTAAGCAGGTGTCAGACACTCTACATTTTCTGTGTCTTCCAAATCAGCATCTTGATGAGTCAGTCAGAGCTGCACAAAAAAATGGGAAGCTCACTTTGGAGGGCGGGACACAGTCTCTTGCTCTTACTAGAGCGTTTGGGACTCTGTGTGTTGCTGTTTCTCCCAGTGTCCTGGCCTTTGCCGCTCAGTCAATCTGAGATGGGTGTGATTCTGACAGACGGCCCTGGTCTGGGTGAAGTGGGCCTCCCCAGGCCTCCCCAGCACCTCTCCAAAGGCCTTTGCCACAGCTTCTCCTGTGCTGTCGCCTGGCTGCAGACCCCCCCCCCCCACCTTCAGCTGAGGTCCCCACCCATTCCTGACCCAGGGCAGGAGGGAAATGTTTCTGGTTAAGAACATTTGCATTCTTTATCTTCCCCGCCCCCTTTTCTCACATTGACATTAAGAAACACCAAAATGCTGTTGGCCCTAAAACTGTCTGCATTTCAAATTCTTAATTTGCATAGACAGTAGATCTCTGGGCAGTAGTTTCCTGAAGGAACAAAGAGGTTCTGATTAAAACCACTTTAAAGCCGGGCACGCCACCCCCACCCCCCAGCAGAGCACTTCTTATTTACCCCAGGTTTGAAGGCCACCCGAGCTGCCTGTTGGTGATGTCACAAGGCCTTTCTAGGATGCTGAAGCACATTAAGAGCACACTCAGAACTTTGTCCTGACTTCACTCCCAACTGTTTTTCCAAAGGGTCACCTTCCAGTCTGCAGCCCCGTCACTAAGAGTCCCTGTAACAGAGGAAAAGTCAGAGTTTTTCTAACAGGCTGTGAGCATTTATCTGGAGTTGTAATTGTCATACACTCACATTTTATTCTTGTTCTCTTATAGGGCAGTGATGTTAGGTGTCTTGGGGAAATGAAATAAAAGAAACAACTTTCCCCTGGACAGATCTAAGTAGGGATTGTGAACTAGCACTATTGGCATTTGGGGCCTTGAGATTCTGTGTCATGGGTGAATGGTCTGTGCATCGTAGGATGTTTAGCGGTACCTCTGGCCTTTTACCCATTAGATGGAGGGAGTACCCCTGTAGTTTTGATAACCAAAAATATCTCAGGATATTGCCAAATGATCCTTGGATGGAGAAATTTCCCCAGGTTGAGAACTATTGGCCTTGACATTGGTGGCCTCGAATTTGCAGAGTGGTGCATCTGTGAACCTCGGCCTCCCGCGAGCGAGGACCACTTTGTTTTCTTCTTTTTACCCCACTTTCACTGCCTGAGAGATCATTGCCTCTGGACAGCTGTGCCAATCGCATCCTGGGTCAGCATAGAGCATGGAGGCAGGGAGTGCTGTCCCTGGCTGCTCCGCACAGGGATGGGCGTATTAGTGCCAATAGGGGCCGCATTGTGGGCTCAAGACCGCCCTGGGATGCACGGAGGAAAGGAGGCGGGGAGGTGGATGGGGCGTGGAAGCTCAGCTGCTAATCCTGGGGTTGTCTGAGCTAATCTTCATGCTCTGACCCCTGGGAGCCCAGGCTTGTGATGGATGGAGCTGCCCTGTTGGGTCCCTTTGGGATTCTGCAGGGCAGAGATGGTCAAGTTCCTGTTCAAGTTCCAGCTCCCTGTTGGATCCCAGTGGACAGGACATCCCCTTTCCTAGGGATGAGGGAGGCATAGGTTCAGAAAATGTTTGTCTCTGGCCCCTGTGCATCTGTGAGAGCCCCATGTCCCAGGCCCTTGGTCCCAGGTACAGTGAGCTGCACGACTGGAAAGGGCACCAATCCAGTTGTCTTGAGGCCTGAGTTCCACCACCAGTGGCCGCATGGCCCTGGGCAAATAGTGTCCTCCTTTGGATCCTTAAGTTTCCCATAAGACTGTTTCCAACTTTCTCTTTTGTGCCTGATTCACAGGCAAAGGTAGAACTATGAGAGGATGGCAGTGTGACCTTCTCCATTTGCTGTCAGCCCTGAGTTACTGATTTGGGGGAGGGGGGTGTCAAGGTTGGTCAGTGGCTTTTTGCCTCATGTTTGTGGGGCCCTCGAGGAGATATCGGTAAGGAACATTCCATTTCCCTGGACGCTGGGAAGAGGCGGGGCCATGGATACTTGCTCCTATTTATCTGGTAAGTCATCCTCCTCACCTGGGGCCAGTGAGCCAAGTGTCCAGAGGGCCAGGTGTTCTCAGAGAAGATGGAAGACACAGGGATGCAAGGGTCATGGCCAGCATGGGCTGCAGAGGCCCTGCCCCCCACCAGGTAGGGCCTCCCCTGGGCTCAGGCTGGCCTGTCCTTGGTGTGCCTACCTGCTGGGGAGGGTGTTGCTGCCTCTGCCTTCTCAGCCTAGAGGCAGCTCGGAGGTGACAGCCCAGGATGACATGGTGGCACCCACACCACCCAGCACCCCCTCAGAGCTCAGGTCTGAGGGGTACTGAGATGGTGGTGGCCCTTGATGGAGTCCCAGAATTCTAAGGGGAAGGCTCCATGGGTTAAGTCAGTTTTAGCCTTGCATCAGGACAGGAGTCACTTAAGACCACTGGCCTCTACTACGCCCTGCTCAGTGGTCTTCACAGCCCTGCCCCCTGCCAGCTCGTGGAGAAGAGGGACAAGCCTGCCCGCCCCACTTTATGCATTTATGTATTTAAAACTTTATTTGAATTTTCCCCTTTTATTTTAAGCCAGAAGCTTGGACTTCTTGATGCAGCTGCCCTATTTTCTGTGTCCAGTTGATTGAGTCCAAGCCCCGCATGGGTCGTCCCCTGACCTGCTCTCCTGGCGCCACCTGGCTGAGCCTGGGCTGAGAGCCGGGGCTTCATCCTGGGCACCCCGCTTCTTCGGAGGTCAGAGCTCGCCATAAGAATGGTGCGAGTGGCCAGCTCTTGGCTGTGGCTCTGGGCAGCCCCACCCAGCTCCGAGATGGAAGGAGGCCTGAGAGTGAGCTCCCTGCGAATCATGACACAATTCCAGAAAAATGCAGCGTCTGCCGGAGGCTCTGCAGCCCCGTCTGGGGAGGGGCCTGGAGGGCCTACATGCTGGTGCTCCTTGCCTCAGAGGTCGCCTGCACGTGCACACGTGTGTGCACACTTAATCTTCAGATCTCACGTGGGCCCTTTCTGAGTGTGAATAAAGGAGAGGTAAAGAAAACTGCCACCTGACGGCAACTCTGTGCCTTGGTTAACCGGGCGACATGCCTTTGAGAAAAGTCCAAGCCTGTTCTTCCTCCTTGGCTTTTCAGACGGTGTATTTTGGTGGGGTTTAGATGGCACCTTAGCTTGCCCTCTGATTTCATTCATTCAGCAGTTCTGAATGTCACTTGGGGTTCCAGGGCTGGGGTTGTGGGAGTGGTGAGCAGGCAGACCTGTGCTCAGGGGGACCATCTGATGGAGAAAGCAGCTTGGAACAGGCCACCTTGCCAGCAGGTGTGCTGACCCAGGGGCTCATGGGAGTCTGTGGGAGACAGAGAAGTGGGAGTTGGTGATAAGGGACTAAAGGTGTCAGTCCAGCCTTGGGACCTGGCCTCATCACCGGGTCCACTGTGTAATCCCAAAGCACTCCTGTCACCTCAAGAAGAAACCTGTACCTGTCAGTAGTCATCTTCCATTTTTCCCACTGCAGCCCTGGCAACCACCAGTCTGTGTTGTGCCTCTATGGATTCACTCATTCTGGACATTTCACATAAATGGAATTTTATATATTTTATATATATATAAATATATAATCTCCTTTTGTATTGGAACTGTTTCACTTAGCATGCTTCCAAGGCTCATCCATGTTGTAGCCTGTGTCAGTACCACATTCCTCTTGGTGGCCAAATAATATTCCATTGTGTGGCTATGCCAGCATTTCATCCATTGGTGCTCTTTGTTTTAAAAAAAAAAAAATTTATTTTTTAGTCGGACACAATATCATCTTTATTTTATTTATTTATTTTATGTGGTGCTGAAGACTGAACCCAGGGCCTCGCACATGCTAGGCAAGCGCTCTACTGCTGAGCCACAGCCTCAGCCCCCATTGGTGCTCTTTCATTTAAATTCCAGTTACAGCCCCCAAGGTCTCCTGGAGTTCTTTGGTGACTGTTTGAAAGTTAGTTCTGATTTCTCCAGTGGACACTTGGATCGACATTCTCCATTTGCTAGACTGGCTATATTTGACATGTTTCCAGGTGGCCTTAGGAGATGTGGAAGAAGTGATTCTGCATTGGCAAAGCAAATGTTTTCTTCCCTAGCCCCGCCCCCCCCCCCCCCCCAGGTGTGTGCACCAGCAGGGGCAGCACCGTCACACCTCAAGAGCGTGGGCCAGGTGGCCCAGCCCACTAATGGCAGGCTCCTGGTGTGGGCTGCCTCTGACTCGGGTGTCTTTCCTCACAGCTCTGGCCACTCTGAGGAGGGCTGGGGCTCAACTAGTCCAAGAGTATGTTTTTGGGATTTTTTCTTAGAGTATTGCCTTCATTTTTATTTTTCCCAGTTACTGAAGATGTCATTTATGTACAGTGACATTTGCCTTTTTAAAGCATACAGTTCTGGGCTGGGGATGTGGCTCAAGTGGTAGCGCGCTCGCCTGGCATGCATGCGGCCCGGTTCGATCCTCCGCACCACATGCAAACAAAGATGTTGTGTCCGCCAAATACTAAAAAATAAATATTAAAATTCTCTCTCTCTCTCCCTCTCTCTTTAAAAAAAAAAAAAAAGCATACAGTTCTGTGAATCTCAACCGACGTATAGTCATGTGACTGTGGCGCAGTCGGGAACTCTTTCATCCCCTCCCGCCCCCAACATGCTCATTAGACCCCTTTGTGGTTGCCTCCTGCCCTGACCCCCAGCTCCTGGCAATCAC
This sequence comes from Callospermophilus lateralis, assembly GCF_048772815.1. Classification (NCBI taxonomy): domain Eukaryota; kingdom Metazoa; phylum Chordata; class Mammalia; order Rodentia; family Sciuridae; genus Callospermophilus; species Callospermophilus lateralis. The sequence goes on from NC_135319.1 coordinate 83,025,602, forward strand.
TGGTCTGTCTTCTGTCCCTCTGTTTGTCTTTACAAGAATGTCACAGAAATGGAGTCACACAGAAGGTGGACTTTGGAGTATGGTTTCTGCCTTTCAGATCTCTCCATGTTGCTAAGTGTCAGTTCCTTTTTGATTCTGAGTAGTAGTTCATTGTTTGTTTATCCTTTCCCCAGTTGAAAGGCATTTGGGTTGTTTCCAGTTTTTGGTGATAAAGAATAAAGTCACCATAAACATTCACAAACAGCTTTTCTTGTGTACACGAGTTTTTATTTGCTTGGGTAACACACCTAGGAGTGGGACGGCTGGGTCATATGGTAGGTGGATGTTTCACTTTCTAAGAAACTTCAAGCTGTTACCCAAAGAGCTGTACGATTTTGCGTGTCCACCAGTGATGGGTGAGCCTTCTCAAGGACTTTCCAGTCCTCTGAATGGAGCAGGACCCATATGTTCTTGGCTTTCCAGTTGCAAGAAAAAAACACTCTGCCTATCGCATCTGGTTTAGTTTGGGTTTCTCCAAAATGGACTCCAATGATTTGTGTGTAAGCAGTGTATTAAGGTAGGTGGGGGTCCCAGGAAATTCCAGCAAGAGAGGGAAGTGACAGGAAAAGGAAGGATACCAGTAAAGGTGGTGCCACCAACAAACTCACCATTTTGGTAACTGGCGCTCTAGCCCCCTGGGAACTGAGGAACAATGTACAGTACACTTCCAAGTCCTCTCCCAACCAAGGGGCCAGGGACTTGGGTTTCTGTAAACAACCCCATCAACCATCTGCCGTGGGCTCTGGTTGATTTCCCTGGCACTCCCAGCCTGCCCCGTGGGCAGGGAGACCTGGCTTTGGCAGTAGACTTCCAGGTGACAAGCGTTGGGAAATCTGGCCCAGGTGAGGCAGAGGAGAGCCCTCTCAGATCCCGGACAGTTCTGCTCTCCTCCAACATGACCCTGTCCACCTGTGGCTTCTTTCTCTGCCTCATAATTTCTGCTTATGTGTGTCTCCTCTTTACGGTCCCACTCCCAGCTGACTGCAGAGTTCCCCAAGAGGGAAGTCAGGGGGTGAGTCAGTCACTGCTTTTCTATTGAACAGAGTCCTCAGGCCATCTGCAGCCACCCTGGCCATCTGGCAGCTGCCTTGGGTCAGGTGGCCTGCCTTGGGCCACCATCTCTGACTGGGGAGGTGGGTCAGAGAGCTGAGAGCAGCTCTGTCCACTAGAACTTCCTGCTCTGATGGAATGTTCTACTTCTGCACTGGTTGTTAGGGTAGCTGCTGAGTTCTTGGAGTGTGGCTAGTGCTAGCAAGGAATTGAAGCTGTAATTTAGTTTCATTTTGATGAACTATGATTTAAATTCGTATGAGGCTAGTGGTTACTATAGTGGACAGCACAGTCATTGAACATGGGCCCAGGAGTGGCCTCAGTGTCTCTCTCCAGCATATAATGTGATGTAGCCCTTTCTTTAGATCAATTTTTTAAAAAAGCCAACTAATAGCTGATTCTGAGTCTTTGTGATTCTGAATCTTTGAAATTTTTCTTTTTATCATCTGCTTAAAACTTAGAAATGTCGTCAGTGTGGGCAACTTCAGTTAAAACTGACCCCATGTGCGCCTGCTGCCAGCTGTGTGCGTGTGAGTTATCACTTTCCCTGCACACGTTGCTTGGCGGCTGACCGGGCCCACCTGAAAGCAGGGCTGAAGTTATCTCTTGGAGTTTGGAAACACCCTGGTGTCCCTGATGGCCGCCTACACTGGTCTCTCAGGTCAGAGCCAAGTTAGGTTCTGTTCAGCCCGAAGGATTTATGCCAGTGTCTTCAACTTTCATTTGACTATGGCTTTGTTTTGGCTTCAGGAAATGATCAAGAGACACCTGGTGAAAATTATTTTGGAGTCATTGTAATGGGATGGGGCTTTGAGGAGCACTGGACAGGGAGTCATCTCTTGGCATCTGCCAGAATCCCTACTGTTCCGTAGGCCCATCAACTTGGGAAACAAGGTTAAGTGATGCTTCTACTTTTCTACTGTAAATGTCTAATTAAGTCTCTCTTCAGTCATGTTATTAGCTTTTCCTTTCTTTGGTTCTTTTTCTCTTATCTTCCAAGTATTGAAACCGCGTGGGCTCATTACTGTGGGTCTTTCCTTGTCCTTAAAGAGGCTGTGAGAGAGAGCCCAGATGGCAGGCGGGAGGCAAGTTGGAGAGACCTCACAGCAGGCCCCACCAGGTTCTGTATTTGTTACCCAAACCGTCTCTGTGCCTTCCACCTATTCCCCATGGGCATTTGCAACTTGTTTCTCTTGTCATTTTGCAGCCTGATTCTTCCAAAGTTCTGCAAATGACTGTGATTAAGTGACAGAAGGCCAACTCCAACTGGTTTATGTAAACAAACCAACAACTCCACGGAGCCCACTGGCTCATGGGTCTGAGAGGTTTGGTCCTGGATGGGGCTCAAGTGATGTCATCTGGTGTTTGTCTCTCTTTGTTTCCTGCCTCCCTCTCTGCAAAGCTCCTTGCTCTGCTTCTGAGTGTTGGCCTCTTTCTCTTTTGCCCCTGCTCACCCTTTTCCCCATCACAGGAGACATGGCTAGTCTTGGACTTGCAGCCTTCAGAACCGTCAGCAGTAACTTCCTGTGGTTTAATTTCCCCGTCTGTGGTACTTGTTACAGCAGCACTAGTGACTGATGCAGCTGGGTTCTCAACCTTCCCCAGAGTGCCCAGGTCCTGCTGTGTTAGAAGCAAGGAATGCCTCCTCTAGGAGGCATGTACATATTTCCAGGCATTCTGGAACACGCCTTGCAGATCCTAATCTAGAGCACCAGGTTCTGCTCCATGAGTTGAGCTGCATTGATTCCTTCTCTAGGCCCAGTAAAGAGTGTCTCTGAGGGTCCCCAGCACTGAGCTGAGGCAGAGGATGTCCCTAGCTTCTTCCGGGAAGTCGAGGTGAGGTGGTTGTGCCCAATGTCCAGGGAGGTTTACTGGGGGATGCTGCAGGCCGGCACAGTCTTTTTTCTTAACCTACTGTTAGAAACAATGCTGGTTGTGTTTTTACCAAGGAGAGCCCTTCCCAAATGCGCAGCCCCGCCCTCTAATAAGCTTTTCCTTCCCTTTCATAACTTTTATGTTTTTAAGGGTTAGTAAGTTTAGTAAAGCCAGAGGGAGCGCAATATCTAGCCCTTGCAGCTGGGGCAGGAAGCAGGGAAGGTTGACTCTACATGGAGCCAAAGAAGCCTTCACGACTCGCTTTGCCCCTCTGGTGGAGAGGCAAGGAGAGGGCTTTTTTTGGCACTGGGGATTGAACCCAGGGGCACTTTACCACTGAGCCACACCCCCAGCCCCTTTTATTTATTATTTTGAGACAGGGTCTCACTGAGTTGCTTAGGGCCTTGCCGAGTTGCAGTCCTTCTGTGAGTCACTGGATTACAGGAGTGTGCCCCGTCCCCAGCCCCAGGGGACCCTTCTTACCACTTTTCCACTAGGTGTGGATTTGGCCTTTTGGGGTGAGTGGGGACGTGTCTAGTTATCTATAATTGGTGCAGGTGCTCTCTTCTATCAGCTTTCGTTGTGGGTGCTGGGGCCATGCGTGCTGAGTCAGCAGGACATTGGGCCCCTGGCTCTTTGCCATGGCCAGGGAAGGGATTGCATGCTGAGTTGGGCAGCCCTCCCCACAGGTAACAAAGGGCTGGACTAAGGGAGTGGGGACGGTGACAGGGAAAGACAAAAAGCACAGGTCCAGTCTTGGTTCCAAAGCAAGGAGGTTCAGTCGCTGCTTGTGGACCTGAGTTCTCCATGGAATAGATCAGATACCCTCTCACAGTATGGGAGCTGTGGAGAAACGGTGGTCCCCCACCTGGCCTCCACGCAGTGGTATTTGGGATAGTGGAGACTGACTGCTGTCCTCCGTAATGTCCTGCCCAGCTCAGTGGAAATTCAAGGTGCTGCCTCACAGGAAACAGGTCTCCTGGGGGAGCTGAAGCCGATCAAATTCTGCCGTCATGTGGGAGAAGAGTTGGGTGCCCTCTCCGTGCTGATCCCCAGTGAGCATCCTCCTCTGTGGGACCTGCTGTGGTTTGGGGCCTGTGGGTATGTCCCTAGGGATCAAAGAAGAACAGAGACAACTGGCACCAACTCTGTCCTGGGCATTGGTCCGCCCAGACCCTAGATGGGCTGCTAAGTGGAGAAATTCCTTTTCTTGTTGTTTCTCTCTCACCTGCTTCTGAGGCAGCAGATGAGAAGATTGAAGAACTGATGAAGTCAACTTTGGAACAAACTTTGTGTTAAATTGAATATACCATAATTTGATTATTTAAAAATAAAACCCATGTTTTTCTGGTTTTGGGATACACAGTTTTTCTCTTCGAGGTGAACTGATTTAGCCTCTGGGCAGTTTCTGGTGCCGAGGCCGAGGATGGCCATGTTGACATCAGTCTCCCCCTTTGCCACCTTCACTGCACGAGGCGGGGTGTGAGTTGGTGGAGGGAAGGCTGGACTGCCTGGTTGGAATCCTGGCTCCTCTGGTGGACATCAGTCGGGATGGGATCTCAGCAGTTTATCTAATTTCTCTGAGCCTCTGTGTTTTGTCTATAAAATAGAGATAATGGTAGGGTTGTTGAGATTTAAATCATGAACATGTGGCTGGTAATAAGTGCTAAGGAGCATTGTTGTAATAGTAGTTGTCAGAGGTAGTCATCAACATCATCGTCTTGTCATCTCAGGACACTAAGGAGGGGCATAATCTCTAGTCCCTATGAAGGCCATTCTGTCCCTGTCCCCAGGCTTAGGCCTGAAGGGGGGATTCATCCACCAGCATCACTCTGGGGTGATTTGGGAGTGGATAACATAGGGGCTACCCGCCTCCACTCCCCCTGGGCTTTGAGGCCGCCCTCTCAAGTGGACAGTATCCTCAGGGTAGAACTGGGGGTCTTGGCCAGTGGCTGACTGTAACTCTCCTACCTCACTCCAGACTCTCCCGGGCAACTTTGTTTGTTCTCTAATTGAAACATAGAAACAACTCGCATCATTTCTAAACAAAGAGGGAATTTTCCCAGGAAGTTTGGTGACCTGGTGTGTTCTCTCTGCCTGTTGAAGCATTTGGCTTAGTCTCCCACGGTCAGAGTGACTTGCTGCCAGAACAATGGACAGTAGTCATGACCACTTCCCACCAGGAGGAAGAATGGGCACAGGTGGGTGTCCGGAAGGGATTTCATGAGCACATCCCGTAGCCCCTTAAAAGGTGCCTGAGGATTCCTGCAGTACCTGTGTTGGGCCCAGTAATGAGGAGCAGGCAGGGCTGCGGTTCTGGAGGCTTCCTCCCCCGGGCAGGCCTTGTTCAGGGGCATTTCACGCCTCATTCTGGAGGGGCAGCAGAACTGACTGCGATTCCGCTCTCACGCCTCCTCATTGGAACATCAGCCCCAGGCCCGGGATGTGGACGTTGGAGGGGCCTTGCCCGCCCTGCCCCTGCTTGCTCTGCCAGCTGCGTCGGCGCCAACCTGCTCTGTTTTGTTTGCTCCCTTTGGTCTCCTTTGAGTCCCTTGAATGTGCCTGGAACTCCCTGCTCCTCTCCGGTGTCCTCCACCCATCTGATTCCTCATTGACCTTCAGAGGTTGGCACACATGTGACCTTCTCAGGCCTTCTTGTGCCGCCTGTGTAGCTTGGCCCCTTTGCAGACCACTCCCAGCCCAGTTGTTCCTCCTCACAGCCCCGCTCCTTTCTTCCTTTCCTCCCTAGTATGCTGTGAAGTACTGGTGTACCTTCGTGTTGTTTGCCTGCCCTGCTGGGTGTGGCCACACCTGCTGGGTGCGGCCCCATCTGTGCCACCCACAGCCTTCTTTGCTGAGGACCCTCAAAGCTGGGTGAATGCAAAAATTAGTCGGGGGGCAGTCTCTAGGGAGATTTTCAGCAGTTTCTTGGAAGGGGTTGAGAGGTAAGTGTGGCTTTTGTAGGTAAAATGATAGGCATTTTCCCTGCGGCAGCTCAAACTACATAGTGCGTGGCACTGTAAATCAAAGAGGGAAAAAACACTTAAGAAAGTTCTGGAAATTGCATCTGTCTTTGAGTGAATTGGTATGCTGGGCCTCTGGAGGAACACAATGTGGAATTTGAACTCTACCCTACCTCAGAGAGAAGGCTGAGTGATAGGGTGCAAGGCATTCAAATGTCAGGAGTGTTATTATTAGTCGTAATCTTATCTTTCTTAATAATAATAACAGGACCCGCCTAGAAGTTACTGAATAGCAGACAGGCACTTCCGTAAGCCACACTGTCAGATAGCACAGAGGACCTGGGGAGGCGGCGGGCAAGGGACGGGGTGTTTGCAGGAAACCCCGCCCTGCTTACTGTGTAGCCACATCCTCCAACCGAAAAGGGCGTTGGTCATTCAGAGATGCCCTGGACGACCGTGCCCCCTTGGACACTTGCATGGCCTCTTTGGAGGCGCTTTCATCCCCTCCAGCTGCCAACACAATAGGTCTGCAGGTTTGAGACTCCAAGGCAATTTCGCTCTGCAGAGTTCTCTGCGGTCTTTCCCCTTCTATTGTCTGCTGCCCAGAGACTGGCTCAAACAATGTGTTTCCTACCGATTTTGTTTGCCTTCATTGGCTTCTTTGTTTTGCTCTGGTAAACAGACCTTAGCATATACAGATCTGTATACTTGACAAAGAGAAATCCGGAGCCCTGGACGGAGAGACTGCACTGAGTCACCAGCTCCTTGAACTTGAAGACCTTGGACGGTCCAGAGCTTGTAAATGACTCATGCCGTCAGAGCTGGGCCTGTGTGGAGGCTTCCTTGCCAGCTGTGGAGATGGAGGGGGTGATGTGCCTCTGACTGGTGGAGAGAAGCAGATGTTCGAGTGCTAGATTATGACGAGGTGCAGCAGGTGGGCTCTGGGCTCGGCTACCTTTTGTAGCTGTTGCCCACTTATGATGTCAATCCCCTCCTCTGTCAAAACAGAACCAACCTTGTAGGTTGTGGGTGGCTAAGGGAGTTGTTACTTGGAAATCATTGGGCACAGAGCCTGCTCTTGTCACTTGCCTGTTGGTCCCTGTTTTGTGGACTCTCCACAGTCTCTGGTCCTGCTGGGAAGGGTTTTCCTACAGAGTCACTTGGCCTGGATTGGAGTTTGGGTATCTGTCCTTGAAGCTGGATGCAGTCTTTCTGGTTGTAGCAGGTTCTGTCCATTCATCAAATGATTATGAGTGCTGGGTGCAGTAGTGCCCGCCTGTAATCTCAGCAATTGGGAGGCCGAGGCAGGAAGATTGCAAGTTCAAGACCAGCCTCAGCAATTCAGTAAGACCCTGAGGATGAGGTGCTCAGTACCCACACTGCAAAAAAAAAAAAAAAAAAAAAAAAAAGATTCAGAATGTTCTTAACTTCTGCTTCATAGAGGACCTATTCCCAGCTTGGGTGCCTGCCCACCCGCCGCCTGCCATGGCGTCTCAGCTCCGGCTCCGTTCTGCGCTGGCCTTGGTCACAGGTGCGGGTAGTGGCATCGGCCGGGCGGTTAGTGCACGCCTAGCCAGAGAGGGGGCTACCGTAGCCACCTGCGACATGGACGGGACAGCAGCACAGGAGACGGTGCGGCTGCTATACCGGTCTAGGAGTGAGGAAGGGGTGCCGGGCGGGAACCACGCTGCCTTCCAGGCTGATGTGTCTGAGGCCAGGGCCACCAGGCGCCTGCTGGAAAAAGTGCAGGCCAGCTTTTCTCGCCCGCCATCTGTCGTTGTGTCTTGTGCGGGCATCACTCGGGATGAGTTTCTGCTCCACATGTCTGAGGATGACTGGGACCAAGTCATAGACGTCAATCTCAAGGGCATCTTCCTAGTAACTCAGGCTGCAGCTCAAGCCATGGTGTCCAGTGGTTGTCACGGCTCCATTATCAATATCAGTAGCATCATTGGAAAGGTGGGGAACATCGGGCCGATAAACTATGCTGCATCCAAGGCTGGAGTGCTTGGGCTCACCCAGACTGCAGCCCGCGAGCTTGGACGACATGGGATCCGCTGTAACTCTGTCCTCCCAGGGTTCATTGCAAAACCCATGACAGAGAAAATGCCCCAGAAAGTGAAGGATAAGGTGAACGGAGTGATCCCAATGGGACACTGGGGGAACCCTGAGGATGTGGCAGATGTGGTTGCATTCTTGGCATCTGAAGACAGTGGACACATCACAGGGGCCTCAGTGGAAGTCACTGGAGGTCTTTTCATGTAACTGCCTCAAGGACCCTGGACTCTTCTCACTCCCCCACCACTCTGCTGGGTCTCCTGCTGATGAGGACTCAAAGTTCCCAGGCTACAAAAGGGGTGGCAGTGTATGGCCCAGGAATGCTGACTATGGGAGGCAGGGGTGCTTGTGACCCTAATAAATTCCAAATCCTCTTCCCTGCCAAGAAAAAAAAAAAAAATAGAGAACCTATTCCAGCTGAACAGGATGTAGCCAAGGGCGTCAGTGGCAAATGGGACAGACCTAGGTTTGCACCTTGGTACCTGCCCCTCCTGGCTGCATGAGCTTGGATGGGCTGCTGAGAGCATTTCTCAGTGTGAAACAGTGCATGATGTCCCTCCTTACAGGGTGGCTGTGAGCTTCAATGGCACAGGTGTTTGTGAAGTGCTCACAGGAAGGGGTGTTGCCCGGCCCTCTAGGGGGATGTCAGGGCAGGTCAGAGGAGATGATTACAGTCTTTCACTTCCCCTCGCCTAACCCCATCTGATATTCAGGATGTATATGTCATTTGCGGTCCCTGGAGACCCAGGGAGGCAGGGCCCTCCAGGAGGGGGCTGAGCTGGCCGAAGAGCACGATTCCTGTCATGTGAGAGCATCATGCAGAAGCTGGGTAGCCCCTTGGCAGGGACTCAGCATCCCTTCTGATGGCTTTTAAAGCCTCTCCCAGCTTGCAAAGATTCTTCTACAGAACCAAAGAGAACACCACCCCCTTTGATGCCATGTACATATCCTACACCCCCGAATGTGAGCAAAGCTAGACAGGGAGTGGCTTTTCCCTTGAGAGGCCCCAGGGGAGAGGAGATTCCCCAGGTTGGAGTAGACAGAATGTGGCTTTCCCGAGGGGACTTGGCTCGTCTAAGAGCACCGGAGGCGATTTGAACTGTGTCCGCTGGCACCTGTTCTGAGGCTGGTCATTTTGGGGCCTGTGGTTGACACTGGTGGCATAAAGGGGTTTTAAAAATGGCTCCCTTCCATATGGAGCTCCCTCATGGGACCTGCCTGGGTCAGCAGGTTATGCATAACAGAGGTGAGGACTGGAGAGCATGCAGACTCCATGTGACCTTCTAAAAAGGATTTTAAGTAAATCCATCTGTGATCACTCTGTGTGTGATGGACATTTGGGGCAGGGTGCCAGCCTCAGGCTTCCTCAAGCCTCCCTGGGGGCCAGACATTGGCACCCTCAGGCCTCAGGGGATGGGACTTATTTCCCCACACTTTGCCACCTACTCTTCAGCCCTGCTTTGGGGATTCCTTGGATGGTTGGAAAGTGGCTGAATCGTATATCTAGGGACTTTAATGGTGTCATCCCCATTTTTTGTTGAGGTTTTCAGGCCGCTTCCCTTCTTTTTCCTCAGCTAGCTAGATCTGGGTTTGTGAGTGAACGAACCCCGAGGCTTTTGGTTTGAAGCAAAAGCTTGATGAGCCATTGGCAACTAATTGGAGACTGGTTCCAAGCCAGCCATGCCACCAAGGATGGGGATCTGGGCACCGGCCAACACCCGGATTATGACACTGACCTGCCAGATGACACGGAAGGCCACTGTCTCCCCTGTGGCACCGAAACACAAACTGCACTCATCTCTGAGATGTCTGACCCTGACAATCTGAAAACTCTGTGCGCGGTGCTCAGGGGGGCTGCGCGTGGACGTGGAAGGGAAAGCATCCTGGGCGGCGCTGCGCCGAGGGGGACCCAGGTGTTTGCTTCCCCCTGGCTTCTGTAGGCCACTTACCCGGGCTTCCTTCAGCGGAGATCAGCCCATTAATTCTGCCTGTCACCTGGCATTGTAAAGGTGTCTGGGGTGTCAGAAACATGGAGACTCATCTTTGTGAGGCTGAAGCTTGGCCTTTGTCTCGTTTGGTGCCACTGTCAAGGCTCCTGAGACTCAGGCTGGGTGTGTCCCCCCACAGCCAAGGCGAGGGGTACATGTTTACCTATTGAGGAAGTCAGCTGGGGCTTCTCTGTCCCTTTCGCTGATGGGTCCTCGGGGTAGACTCTGAGGCTCAGTCTGCAGCCTGAATACTGTCAGCCCCCGAGGGTTCCAGCCTCTGTTGGCTCTCAGGGATGGCCCACAGCAAATCTCCTGGTCTCTGTTGGCTCTCAGGGGTGGCCCACAGCAAATCTCCTGGTCTCTGTTGGCTCTCAGGGGTGGCCCACAGCAAATCTCCTGGTCTCTACCGGAAGTTGCTGGGGAAAAGCAAAGATCCTTTGGTTTAAAATTTCTTAGAGCTATATTGCAAAATAGTTAAGGACCTAGGATTTGAATTCTGGTTTGGCCACATGCTTGCTTCCAAAAGTTCTTGGTTGGGGCTGGGGATGTGGCTCAAGCCGTAGCGCACTCGCCTGGCATGCGTGTGGCCCGGGTTCAATCCTCAGCACCACATACAAACAACGATGTTATGTCCACCAAAAACTGAAAAATAAATATTAAAATTCTCTCTCTCCTCTCTCTCTCTCTTAAAAAAGTCCTTTGTTTCCTCATCTGTACAATGGGCTAATTATGGTCCCTACCTCCCTGGATTAGGGGAAGGAAATGAGGGAATGTGTATCCGGGAGCAAAGTTCCTGTCACACTGGCCTGTCTGGCTCAGTCGGTGGCACTTCTTCCCACTGTTCTGAGTGAGACTGTCTTAGAAAGCTAGGTAGCTGACTGTGGCTGAGGTTATAACCAGGACAAGCACCCAGAGCAAAATGACAAGGGGACACCATTGGTTGGCATCCTTGGTTTGTCTTCTCCATGCCACGGAGCAGCTGTGACCTGCACCTGAGCAGGAACTGTTTCTTCATCTTGGGGCAGACTCTGAGCCGAGTGGCCTGGTATTTCCACTCCTGAAATGACTCTTCTTTCATGTCCATGTTCTCTGCATTTGAACTTCACCGTGGGGGAGACTTGGTACAGGGAAGAATTCATGAGGTGAGCCCTTCATTCCTATATAGATGATGGCCTTTGGATCTGGGGTCCAGTCTGAAATCTCCAAGGCAGTTTTTTCCCTGCAGTGGTTTTTAAGTCACACCATGCCAGGCTCTTGGCTGCTGCTGTTTCTGGCTGGTGACCTCAATGAGATGCCAGGAAATTAGGTGGGTGCCTTGGAAGGCTTTCAAAATTGACATGGGACGGGGAGAGCTGAGCCCAAACTCTGGTGAGCACAGCACTTAGCTTTTGGAATTCAGTCAGGAAGGACAGGGGGGCCTTGGCAGTCTGGGGACTGGCTTCTGGGTGACACTTAAAGAATCAACTGGGGTTGAGTGTCCATCCACAGCTGCCTAATTCTGCAATAAGTTTTGAGAATGCCCCTGTTTGGGGTTTGAAGGTATTCTCTGTGACCTCTCACCTTCATTTGCCAGATTAGAGTTTCATACCCCAGAGATGGGACATGCTGGGCTTCTATAAAGGATGCTTTTGTTTTGTACCAGGGATTGAACCCAGGGGAACTTAACCACTGAGCCATATCCCCAGCCCATATAAAATGTTTTATCTAGAGACAGGATTTCGCTGAGTTGCTCAGTGCTTTGCTGAGTTACTGAGGCTGGCTTTGAACTTGTGATCCTCCTGCCTCAGCCTCCTGAGCTGCAGGGATTACAGGTGTGCACCACTGTGCCCAGCTATCAAGGATGCATTTTTAGAAGTAAAATCATGAAATGTTTTTGGTTTTCTTGAAGCCACTCTGCATCAGCAACAGTTAGCAGGGGTGGGTAGAAGCCTCTGGTAGGATGGAGATGAGCTCTGGCCTGTCAGTTGAATGAGGTCTCAGGAGGTGGTCTGAGCACCTCCCTTTCTCCCTCTCCTCAGTCCTCCATCCTTTACCCATTCATCCCCTTCCTTGGGTGCTGTGTTCATTTGCTAGTGAGGATATAACAAAGTGCCACAGACTGGGCAGCATGACTAGCAGAACTTTATTTTTCCCACAGTCCAAGGTCAAGGTCCCAGCAGGGTTGGGCTGCTCAGAGTCTCTCTCTCTCTCTGTTGGTTGCACATGTCCTCCTCTTGCCGTGTCCTTACTTTGTCCCTCCTCTGTGCATTCATTCATGTTGTCATGTGTGTCCTTATCCCCTCTTCTTATAAAGATCCCGGTCATGTTGGAATTAGGCTAATGACCTCAACTTGGCATGGCTCCTCTTTAAAGATCCTGTCTCAAAATAACAGTCACATTCCAAGGCCCTGGGAGTTAGGACTTCAGCATATGATTTGGGGGACGCAGTTTAGTCCATAACAGGTGCCAAGCTGAGCTACAGGCTCATGACAGAGCAGTGAACTGGGTATCTCCGTTCCTGGTGGAGCCCAGCATCCTGGAGGAGAGGGGGCGGGAGGAAACAATCTTCTGGTGAAAGAAGACCCAGGAGGGGGCGGGCTCTGGGATACCAGAGTGGAAGGGTGATTCTGATGAATTTGTGATAAAAGCAAGGACTTTCCATCCCCATCCATGATGCACCCTTCCAGACTTGCATGGTCCTTGAGGAGTGAGCAGTGGTAGCCTGCAGCCCTGGCTCTCTGTGGCTAAGGCCAGCTCCAGCCCTGCAGGGAGAGATGGAGGGCCGGGTGCTGGTGCTGACGTACATGCCAATGACTGCCTGGTATTTTGGCCAGTGCCCTCGATGGAGGAATCTGCTCCACTTTTTGAGGGCAATGAAGCAGCAGGGAAGTGTGTAAAAAATAGAGCATCCATGGGAAGGTGTGAAGTCCTTGTTCTGTGGCTGAAGTTGTGACCTTGTGGTGGTGGTGAAGGGGGCTTGCAGCCCTCGTGTTTAGATATATATATGTATATATTTTTATTATTGCATTATGATGATACATAAAAGTGGAATTTATTACTTTATTCATATATGAATGTAGCAAACTTGGTTGATTTTTATACTCCAATTCTTCCCCTTTCCCTCTCCTTCCCTTCCTCTTGATCCACTACCTGTCCTCTACTGATTCCCCTTTTATTTCATGACCCCCTCCCCCTTTTTGTGATGCTGCAGATTGAACCCAGGGCCTTGTGCATGCTAGGCAAGCACTCTACCACCAAACCACACCCCTCCCCCATTATTTTTAAGTCTCCCCCCCTCCCTCTGTAGCTTCTGTATATGAAGGAAATCATTTGACCCTTGACTTTCTGAATCTGGCTTATTTAACTTGCCATGATGTTCTCTAGGACATCCAGTTTACCCACAAATGACATAATTTTATTCTTCTTTATGATTGTGTAGAACTCCATTGAGTATCTAGATCACATTTTCTTTACTCGTTCATCAGTTGATGGACACCTAGGCTGGTTCTGTAAATTGGCTCTTATGAATTCTGCTACTGTAAACATTGGAATGTTTGTGTCACAGTAGTCTGCTGATTCAGTTCTTTTGGATGAATAGCAACAGCAAAGTAGCAGAATATATGAACAACATGCCCAAATCAATAGCTTCACAATAAGGAACCCCATGAAAAAGAAATCAGGAAAACAACTACATTTTAATAGCCTCAAAAAACAAAAGAAATACCTGGAAATAAATCTAACCAAGGAGGTGAAAGACCTGAGGATGAAAATTATAGAACACTGAAGAAGTTGAAGAAGACATTAGAAGATGGAAATGCCTCCATGTTCATAAATAGGCAGACTCAGGTGATTTAAAGATTCAATGCAATCCCCATCAAAATTCCAATAACATTCTTCATAGAACTAGAAAAATAGTCCTAAAATTCATATGGAAGAATAAAAGACCCAGAATAGCCAAAGCAATCCTGAGCAATAGGAACAAGGGTGGAGGGGTTGGGGATGTAGCTCAGTGATACAGTGATTACCCACCTAGTATGTGTGAGGCCCTCACTTCAGTCCTCACTGCTGCGGGGAAAAGGTTGGGGTTCAGGGGTACTGGAGGTCTCATAATCCTCAACCTCAAATTACAGTAACAGAAACAGCCTGGTACTGGCATATAAACAGACATGAAGTCAAATGGAATAGAATGGAAGGCACAGAGACAAACCCACATGGGTACAGTCATCTTATCTTTGACAAAGGAACCAGAAAACAAAGATGAGTCATCTCATTTTTGACAACAGTGGAGAAAAGACAGCCTTTTAAAAATAAATGGTGCTGGGAAAACTGGATACCCATTTGTTGAAGAATAAGTGAAATGAGACCCCTGTCTATCACCCTGCATAAAAGTCAACTCAAAGGGAATGAAAGACCTAGGAATTAGACTAGACACTGTACCACTGATAGAAGAATATGTAGGGGCAACACGCCAACATATAGGTGCAGGAACTGACTTCTTTAATAAGACCTCTAAAATGCAAGAAATAGAACCGAGAATCAGCGAGTAGGGTGGCATCAAATTAAAAAACTTCCGTACAGCAAAGGAAGCAGGAGCATGAAGAAAGAACCTACAGAATGGCAGGAAATCTTTGCCAACTAACCTTCTGACAGAAGATTAATATCCAGAATATATAAAGAACCCCCCCAAAACTCAATACCAAAAACAAGATAACTCAATAAATGAGCCAATGAACTAAACAGACATTTCTCAAAAGAAGAAACACGAATGGCCAATGAATATGTGAAAAAACATTGAGAATCCTTAGCAATTAAGGAAATGCAAATCAGAACGACACTGAGATTTCATCTTACTGAAGTTAGAATGGCAATCGTCAAAAATATAAATAATAGGGGATTGGGGTTGTGGCTCAGTGGTAGCGCGTTTGCCTAGCATGCGTGAGGCACTGGGTTTGATTCTCAGCACCACATACAAATAAGTGAAAATAAAAGTCCATCAACAACTAAAAAAATATTAAAAAATAAATAATAATAAATGCTGGAGAGGATGTGGGGAGAAAGGAACACTTACCCACTGTTGATAGAACTGCACATGAGTACAACCACTGTGGAAATCATTATGGAGATTCTGCAAATGACTAGGAAGAGAGCCACCGGGTGACCAGCTATCCCACTCTTTTGGTATTTATGCATTGGCTTTTTTGATCCTTGGAGTCCTGTGTCTGGAACCCTACAACTGAGTGCCTACAGTGTTGTGCTGGGTGCCTAGATGTTGGGCTAGATTGAGATAAAAAAAAGCCCTGAATGCAGAGGTTGGCAGACTGGCAAGGGGAAGTCCCTGCTGTGTACCTTGGGTGTTGGAGGCCTTGAACCTTTGACTCCAGAGAATTTTCCTTGTTGGTGAGAACAACTGTAATCAGGGGATAAAAGACTTAAAAATTGGTGCAGGGACACATTATATTCAGTAGTGAATTATCCCCAGCATGCTCTGAGTGTTAGCAGGCGTGTGATGAACATCACCATGGTCCATCCTCCAAGGCTGAGGTCCTGCACACTCGTCCCTGCCCCTCCCACTCAGGATTTCTTGTTGGTCTTGCTGCCTGTGGGAGTGTGAGCACAGCCTTCTCTGTCCGCCAAGCCGATGCCCGACCTCTGTCCTGCTGCCTGTTCAGAATTGGATCTGCTAGCTCTGGTCTGCTGTCCCCTGCTTTCCAGTTCCTTCTGAACTTGTGGATTGATAGCAGTTTTATTTATTTATTTATTTTACTGTTTTTTGTTTTGTTTTGTTTTGTTTTTTAGGGACTTCAGGAAGGATGAAAATATTAATGGTGTATAAGTCTTTGAATCCCTGATTTCAGTTCTCTTGGGTATAGACTTCGAAGTGAAATTACTAGATGAGATGGTAATACTGTGTTTAACTCTTTTTTGGGAGGCGGTACTGGGGATTAATCCCAGGGATGCTCTACCACTGAGCACCCCCACCCCCGCCTTTTTTATTTTTTATTTTGAGATAGGGTCTTGCTAAATTCCCAAGACGGCCACAAATTCACGATCATCCTGCCTCAGCCTTGTGAGTCGCAGGGGTTCCTGATTGTGCCTCTGTTTTCAGGTGCTGCCGAACTGTTTTCCTCCCAGAATGCTTTGGGGCAGCGGCTTCCCACTGCCTGCAGGTGAAGCCCCCTGGAGGCCTCTTGCCCCAGCACAAGGCTCTGCCCGTCCAGAGAGATTCACCACATGTGCTGCCTCATTCTCTGGCCAGGTCGTCCTTCTCACCTGGGACACTCCTTGACCCCCTTCCAGGGACCCAGTGCCAACCCCACCTTCACTGACTCGTGTGGAAGGCCGCTCCCTGCTGCTTCCCCCAAGGCAGGCTTGTTCTTGGCCTAGAGACCCCCCAATCCTAGTTTACTAACTGCCTAGGTTGATGGTCTCTGCTTTGGGCTCTCTGTTCCTCTTCTCCGCCCTTCAGCTCCTGGTAGGTATCAAGTGCCAGAGGCCAGGTGGAGCGTTCACTATGGCCATGCTGTGCCTGGCTGTGCTCAGAACTTGTGTGTGGATACCTGTGACTCTGCTGCCCATATCAGGTGAATGTTCTGCCATCAGCCTCCCGCGCAGTGGCATCTTTGTCACAGGAGGGATCTGGCTTGCTTCGGACTCTGGTGTCAGCGGCTGAGCCTCCAACATTGGCAAGCTGCCTTGGATTCCCGGGGTGGTGGCTGGCTGCCTCCCTCTTGGGCCCCTGCCCATTTGGAAGTGTGCCCTTGAGCGCTGCCATCCCCGATCCAGGCCATCAGGTCATCTGATCCTGAGGTGGTTGAGAAGCCTGGCTGAACGCCCCTACTGTGAACTGATGGCAGAGAAGCAAACAGCTGCTCTCGGAGCTCGAGGCCAGTTTGGGTAGATACAGAGCCTCATGTTTCTAAGGGGCGGTCTCCTCGGAGTGGCCTGTCACTCAAGTGGGAAACCAGGGCCCCTCCCCTCAATCCGCTCCCTCTCAGCTACACTGGTGACCCTCCTGCTAAGTAAGAGACCCTGTCTCTTACTTCCTCTCTGGTGTCACCCCTCTGCTTTGCCCCTGTGACCTGCCTGCTCACACAGTACCGCTTCCATCCTCCCCAGCTCAAATCTGAGCGGACTCTCCAAACCACTGATTCTCTAGCAGGTCCTCTCCTGTCACATTTGGGACCCCAAACACCTTTAGTTTCCTGAATGGCTCTTCTCTGTCTTGACTTGTACATCTTGTTTCCTAGGCCTGGAACTTTCTCCTGACTCCCCCTGAGCTCCAGGGTGCAGCTTAGGTGTTGCTCCCTGGGAGACACCTCAATGGCCTGGTGCCCTTGTCCCCATAACTCACATACCCACCTCCCCTCACAGCCCATCCCACCAGGCTGCTGACCTGGTCTGGTCCCCCTTCAGGCTTGGCTAGTCCCTGTGCCTCCTAGGGATTGGTCCTTCTGCAAAGCTGGGGTATATTTTGGGGCCTCTCAAAGTTGGTAAGAATTCTGGCCTGCTTCCAAGTTTTTGGTTCTGTTTTGAGGCTCCCAGTTCATTAAGAAATTTAAAATGCCACAGGAAGGCTATAAATATCATGGCATTTTAAACTGGCCAGTGTTTTCAACATGAAGCTTTTAAAACAATAGCTGCATAGCAATATAATCATTCTAGTCACAGGTAATGACAGGATGTTTAAGGAGTACTAATTCCTAGTGTGCTCTGGGCAGGGTGGATCTGTGGTGAGACGCAAGTGTCCCTGTCCCTGTAGTCCAGTGTGGTCACATCTGGAGATGATGCGGAGTATTTGCCCTTGAGGCTTCTGTGAGATTGAGTCCATGTTCTCTTCTATTCCCACTCCCAGCCCCTGCACCTCACCCCACATCCCTCCAGGCCCTGCAAGCCTTGCTCCCAGGCTGAGAAATGAAGACCTGGGGGCAGGGCAGGGGGAGGTGGGGGATTTGCTAGGGCTTTGAGTTGCCAGGTTTCAGGAATGCCTCATCCCTGGGCTCCTTGGGCACTGCTGGGGGTGCCTTAGGCAAAACGGTACAATCACTGGGGTGGGGACATTGTCATGGGTAGAGGTGGCTCAGAGGCCTGCCTTCTAAGATCTAACTGTGCTGAGGGCCTCAGAGTCATCAAGGGTCATGAGCCCTGCTCCCCAAAGTGTGATTTGTTCAAGGTCACGCAGGTAGCAGTAAAGCCAAGACCTGAACCTGGTTCTTCAAGGCCTGTGATGGGGACGCCTCTGGCAGAGGAGTGTTGCCTTTTTGTCTTAGTGATCTGGGGGCTTAGATGGAACCTGGTATGTCCCCAGGAGATCAGGATAAAGAACAGCGGCCAGCTTCCCCGAGTGCAGGCACTGCAGCAACTCTGCCAGTCTGTGTGATTTCTCTGGCTCTCCCCACTGACTCTGGCAGGTGAGTCTGTAAGGCAGCTGGAGTACAGGTGGGAAAAGAAAACTGCCCAGTGTCCACCAACTAGTAATGGAGCTGAGGTTTGGACCCCGTACTGTATGTCAGAGGCCATGGAGAACAGCACTGTCCGAAGTGAAGTGGGAACGTGCTGTGAAACTGAAAAAATTCTAGTAGCTGCATTATAAAAACAAAAAGGGGAAACAACTGAAATTATTTTAATAATGATTTTATTTAATCCAACATGTGCAAATGATTATCATTTTAATGCATCAACAATATAGAAATTATTAGTGAGATACTTTGCATTCTTCTTTTATGCTGAGCATTCAAAATCTAGTGGTTTCATTTTAATTTTTGGTGCTGGGGATGGACCAGGGGTCTCACACATGCCAAGCACCTGCTCTCCCACTGAGCTAGACTACAGTCCCTCCAGGGTGTGTATTAACTCAGGACGTCTGAGCTCACATTGACTGCATTCAGGTGCTCCATAGGTAGCCAGTGGCCTTGGCACAAGGACCACTGTGGGGATTATTGGCCGTTTGTAGCTGAGGGGAGCATGAGGAAGTGGTAAAGGGGACCACAGAGATACAGGAAGCATCTTTGCAGGACAGCCTGCAGTAACACCCGAGGACTCTCCGCACGGGTGCATGCCAGCTGAAAGGGAACTGTGGTGGCAAAGGGATGTTCCGATATGCAGATGTTTGGTGGGGACCGTCCTGGAAATCCAAGGCAGGGCCTGCAGGGCTGTGCACAGCGTGGCTCCGGAGCCCCAGCCCCTGGGCTATGGGGGCAGAGCAAGGTGCCTGCCTGGGGAACTGCCTTTGAGCTCTGTTTCTTTTGGCCAAAGGCTGTTGCAGAACTCCCTGAGCATGGAACAGGTACAATGTGTTCCTCAGAAAAGGTTATGAGTTTTCAGACATAACAGGTTTGAGTATACAAAGAAAGGACATCTCAGCACCCGCATCGGGAGTGAAGCCATCAGACCCATCCATCATGAGAACATGGAGGCAGCCAGTACTAGGGGAGACCAGAAATCTCAGATTGGGGTGGGCTGTAAGGAGCTGGTGTTTCCTCAAATGGGTTGTGATTGAAAGAGGTTAAAAAATGTCGCTCTAAACATTTCCTGGAGTGGTCCCAAGGCAAAGTGTAGAGCAGGGGTGAGCAGGAAACTCGCTAGGCCAGGCTCCCTGCTAGCCCTTTGGGTTGGGGGAAGAGATGAGGCAAGGTGGCCAGCCCCTGCCCGGGGCAGGTTTCTGCAGAGGCGAGCTGGGGTTTGGGACAGGGAAAGGGTCTCAGGAGGCCTGGACTTATGCTGCTGAAAACCATTTTTGATTGAGGAGTTGCCCTGACCCAGCAAGGCCCAGGCCTGAAGGTCCATCACTGAGGTGGGTTCTGGGTGAACAGGCCTCCAAACACTGTGGGGACTATGGGTGCCTTTCCTAAAATCCTGCACCATGATGCAGAAATAGGGGAAGGGACATGGTGAAAGGAGAGATGACAGGCATCGTTTTTTAACAACAACAACAAAAGAACCTATCTGATCATAGCCAAACCCACAAGAGTGGGGAGCAGGGCCACTGAGTTCCAGGACTGGGCTGGACCAGTGGGTGGTCCCTTCAGTGAGCCCGGTGCCAAGATCCAGTCCTCACTTCATGGCTTCCTCCAGAAAGTCTTTGTGAAAGCTGGGTCTCCACTTCCCTGTCTGCAAAATGGGGGCAATCTCCCCAAGTTCCTTTGTGAGCTAAAATTTGGTGCTGCACATGGAAGTGCTTTATAGAGCAAAGCATCCCCAGGTTCAAGGGCTTATTCTTTTTATTAAACCCACTGTAAATGTTTTAAGTTTACTTGTAGCTTTCAGGTATGGGATTCTATTAGGGATTTAAAAAACTTTTCATTATGAAAAATTTCAAATGCACTCAAAAATAGAGAGGACAGTATAATGAACCCCCTGTGCCCTGCAGCCAGCTTCAGGGAACCTTAATATTTCATTGGCATAATTTCAGCTCACTTCATAATAATATCTTTCATTTAATTGAATTCCCAAAGTGCTTTAAGTCCTTTGAAGTAAAATCTTTCTAGAGAACATCTGCCCCCTTGTTTGGGAAAAAGAGTTTCTGAATGTTAAGTTTCTTGGACTAACAATCTTGCCACAATCTGTGATTGGATTCTGCAGGAGCTGCTCTTTGCTGTGCAGTGTGGGGGTGTCGGGGCCTGGAGGTCTCCCGGGCTCCCCTTGCTCTTCCTTGAGTCCCAAGGGTAAGGTCAGTTCTCTCAGGAGTTTGGGAGCTCTCTTGACTCTACTTTCCAATTGGATATAATTTGAAGGAAAAAGTTTGTTCTGGAGCCTAAATGATTATTTACCCATGGAACTTGGGAATGACTGGTAGGAATAATGAGGGAGGTAGGGGATTCCTCGGCTCCCTTCCTCCGGCCTCCGTCATTTCAGCCCGCCACGCAGACGCCTCTTGGAAGTGGTCGCCTTGAGGCCGGTTGTCCATTCCCTTGCCTGGGTGGAGAGGTTTTGGTGGGAAAGATGGGGAGACAGGGTGGGAGGGAAGGCTGGTGGGACTGGCTTTCCTGGGTTCAGGGGGTCTCTGTGTGTCATCGGGTGGGCTTACCAGTACTTCTGTCACTGATTAAATGGAGTTGATGAAGATACTTGGTCAAATTTACTCTGGGTGGTTGTGAGGCTCCAGTGTCAGGTCCCCTCTGCAGCATCTGGCAGGTGGTGAGCGCTCAGTAAGCTCATATTCTTCAACGTGGCGGGGGCGGGAGTTTATGGCAGCACCATTCACAATAGCCAGGATGTGGAACTGGCCCAGGTTCCCTCCACAAGTGATGGACAAAGAAAATGTGGTCTGAACACAATGTGATATTATTCAGCCATCAAGAGAATGGAGTCCTGTCGTGTGCAGCAATGTGGGTGAGCCCCGAGGACAAGAGGTTAAGTGAAATAAGTCAGGCTCAGGAAGACAGATGCCACGTGATCTCACTCATGTGTGGAAGATAAAACAACTGACCTCATAGAAGTGGGAGCAGAACAGTGTTTAGCAGGGACCGGGAAGGCTGGTGGGATGGAGAGGTCGATGGCACAGCAGTGTGGGAGGAGGGGGACTAGCTCCTGCGCCTCAGAGCACAGTTGGATAACGTGGTTGACAACAATTAATCGCCTGCTTCAACGGGGCTAGTGGAGAGGATGAAAAGTGGAGGCTGCTGGAGGTGATGGATATGCCAGTTAACGACCTGATCCTTAGTATGTATGGGTTTAAAATAGCACCTCTCACCCCATAAATATGCACAACTACCTGTCAATTAAAATTTTTTTGTGTGTACTGGAAATTAAAGCCAGAGATGTTTTACCACTGAGCCACACCCCCAGCCCTTTTTATTTTTTATTTTGAGATAGGGTCTCACTAAGTTGCTTAGGGCCTCACTAAGTTGCTGAGACTGGACTTGAACTTGACAATCTTCTTGCCTCAGTCTCCTGAGCTACTGAGATTACAAGTGTGCGCCACTGCGCCTGGCCTAAAATATTTTTAAAAATTTAAAAAAGAAAAATAATAATAATAGTTAGGGAGGGAAGAATAGAAGGGAGGAATTAAGAAAGGAAGGAAAGCTCCATCTGTTTATCCATTATTAATAAGCCGTCACAAGTCTTTCATTTCAGGATAAGTAATGTCATAGAAAGCCCCCAAGAAAAAAATGCCTGTTTCCCGTGAGCATGGAGCACCTTTCTCCATTTTTCTTCCTGTGGAAATTGCATTCCTATCTCTGGGGCTTAGTGAGAATGACAAATTGTCTCTGAGGTGTTCTGAACCTCTTCTGGCAGCCCCCTTCCTGCAGCGCCCCCTCACCAGGCTCCCACTTTGCTGTGCACACGGGGAGGGCGGTCACTGCTGTACCCCATCAGTGTAGTGCTGACTGGTTCCTCTGTGTCTGACCAGGCCAGCAGGGCCTTCTCCTGTGGTAACATGGAGGCTCAGAGGGGTGCGGGAATTTGCCCAGGCAGACCCGCAAGGCTTAGATCCACGTTAAGTCTTGTCTCATTCTAATGCTCCAGCTTGCGTCCTAATCCTGCCCTTTGGGTCCCTCCTCTCTTGCACTGGGTGGTCCTCCCAAGTAGGAATGGCTCTTGCCTTTGTCCCTTGTCCTCAGTCCTTGCCCAGGAGCTGGAAGGTAGTACTCCACAGGTATGCAATTATCAAATGGTGGCACATGTTATAGATAGCTGGGTGGGGTCCACACTCTTTCTGCCTGCAGAGCCCCCAAGGAGATTTTGCAACCTGTGGGGCAAGGTCATGGCTTCCCCAGTGATTCTGATGTCTTGGCACCCAATAGCGCCCAGCAGATGTCTCCCAGAGTAGGGAGAGGGGGAGGAAACATGGAGGGGCTCTGCATATGGGAATGGCAAGCCCATGCCGGCCACACCTCGTCTGTCTGCGTGGTGAATTCCCTGCTTGGTTCAGAGCCTAACAAATAACAGGTGAACTGTGAGCCTGCTTCCTGCTTCCCCAGAGCTGACTGGATTGTGGTTGTCTGTGCTGTGGGTACTGTTCAGGGTAGTGGCCCTGCTTGGAGGGGCATCTTTACTGCCCCTCACTGTGTCACTGTCCTAACAACCTGGTGTGCTTCTCCTACCTGGACCTTGTCCCACAGCCTGCCCTGGGGCAGATAGTCATCCTTCAGTGGGGACAGCAGGCTGGCTGCACTGCTTCCTCCCAGATCTGGTCTCCCGAGGGGAACACAGTGTCCCGGCTCCGTCCCCACCTCGGGCGTGCTCTTGAACTTTTCTTCAAACAAGGCTTTCTGACCCCCAGCAGTCCTTCAGGTCACATTCCCAGAGAGCTGCAGATGAGGGTTGAGTCTGTTTATTTTTTGAGATTTCAAAAAACATGCTTTCCCCTCCTCTGACCTTCAGCAGAACTTTTTTTCCTCCAACACTTGTATTTTTAACTTCATGAGAAAATATGGTAAGGGAGCACATTTATTTTCAGAAACTATCATTTTTCAAGTTTTTTTTTTTTTTTCCTTAAAGGCTCTGAGGACAGGGACATTGAGGGTGTTTGGTGCTGTGATTCAGCCTGGGGGCTGCTTGGAGCTGGAGTTGTGAGTCTGTGGTCCTGGTTCTGGGCTCAGCTCCTCCAGAGATTGCTGCATGTCCCACCTGTGGCCATTTTGATCGTTGTCACTACCCTGGATTTTTAAGTACCTTTTCCTCTGAGACTTAGCACTGGGCTACTGGGGCTGTAACAAGCTTTTCCCTCCCAGCAGGAAGTGCTGAGTGCCTTTGCATTCTGGACAGGGTGGGAGGCAGTGCCCTGCCTGCTGGTGGCCCTCTTCCAGCTGTGGGGGGCAAAAGGTGTCCAGTCTGCTGGCATCTTGCAGACCCTGACTTCTCATCCAGTGGATATAGGATCCGAGGCCCAGATAGGGTTGGACGTAGTCACATAGCAGCCTGACTAGTGATAGTGATGGGAGAGCAGCTTCCTGTGTCCCTGATCTTTAGGCCAGGTGGCTATTTTCTGGAGTCTTACAGCCCAGCAGTGGCTTGTCGATGGCTTTGCTGGAGGCTGTCCCTCTGACCTGCCTGTTGCAGGCTAGGTGGTTCCTGGACCTGGCTGCAGGTGGCCAGGAGGTGGCCGCAGTGTGGCAGTGCTGGGGGTGACCTGGACAGGATTTTCTCCATGATCTTCAGGCTTCTCGCAGAGTGATCGCTTGCGCTCTTGGAAAGTTGACACTGGAGGCAGAGGAGGCTCCTTGGAGCTTCTGAAGTGTCACCAATGCAGCAGGAAGTTGAGGGAGATCTGTGCTTCCCTTTTAGCCACACCCAGGGTTGGGTGGTCACCCAGGAACCCACTGATAAACAGCTGTCAGGGTGCAGGCAATCTTTGGCCACTGTGGGACCATTGGTCTGGTCTGGTGCTGGGTGCGTGGGCTTGATGGTAGCCTTGGGTACAGGGCTGCTTCCCGGAGCCAGGAAGGAACTGCTGGCTCAGGCCACCGCCTCCTCCTCCTCCTCCTCCTCCTCCTCCTCCTCGGCCTTCACGGTCACCTGTTTCTTGGCTTCATGGGGACAGCCTCCCCACTCATCCACTCATTGTTTTTGGGTTGCTGCCTTGGCTGGTGACTATTTTGGGGGTCTTTTGGAGAAATCTAGAAAACAAAAATATACTTTAAACCTAGTTCTTACCCTCAGGGAATAAAAACATTTTGAAGTTGTACAAAAACCTATTAAGGTTGCTGTTTGCTAGACAGGCAGAGTGACTGTGGCTTACAAAGCACCTCTTGGCCACCTGCCCTGGGTGGCTTGGAGCCCTTGCTCAGGCAGGACCAGGGTCGCACCAGGTGCCTGTGGCATGGCCTCAGGTGCTCCTGGGAAGGCTTGGGCAGGGGTGATCTCACTGTGTGGGCAAAGGAATGGAGCCCTGGGAAGCCGAGGTTAAACTGTCATCTGAGGTTATGTGTCCAGGAAGTGCCGAGTGTGGGGCTGGCTTCCTCTCTTCTTTGAATCTTGCTGTGACTTGTGAAACTGGAGAGAGGGATGTGTTTTTACCCCCATTTAACCAACAGGGAAATGAAGGCCTGGGGAGTCCTGTAGGGCCCCCAGCCTGAGCCCAGGTGCCTGGCTCCTGACCCCGCACACTTTCTTCTGGTCATGCTGCCCCCCCACCCCTTTTTTGGTACTGGGGATTGAACCCTGAGCTTCTTCCCAGCCTGAGTGGCCCCAGCTCCTGTGGGACATTGGAAACCCCAAGTGCAAGGTTTGCATTCAGTGAGGAGCTGCAGAGGGCATGGGACAAGCACTTTGTGTATAAAGGGACAGTTATTCCTTGTCCACCCCTGTTCCCCAGCTGTCCCCTCTCATCCCTCCAGTATACTACCCACAGGGCTATTTCTCAAGTTGACCTTGGTGTTGGTGGGTCAGTTTCTGTTCCTCTGCGAATGCCTTGTTCAAGGTGTTGGCCGAATAGGCCTCCTGGGGAGGAGACCTCGTGCCCACCTCCTCAATGCCCAGAACATTCGCAGGTGGTGTGCATGGAGTGGATGGTGGCCTAGAAGCTCTCCAGTGTAACTTCTGCCCCAAGGCGCAGACAGTGCCTGGAGGCGTGGGTGGGTGCTGCCCTCTTCCCTCCTTAGCTGACTCTGCAGGGTGGCACCCAAGGCAGGGGTGGGAACAATGCTATATTGTCATGTTAAACCTGAAATAGACACCTGTAGTTGGAGGGCGGTAGGATGAATCTATTACCGTCTAATGAAGACAAGAGCACTCTGTCTTTTCAGAAGCTTGACACCACCTTCTAATCCCCAGGGGTCGGGGAGCAGAGCATTTTCCCCTCACCCACAACCTCCGCCTTGCTGAGCCAGGAACACTGGGAGCAGAAGCTGTGGAAGGGCCAGGGCCCAGCAGCAACCCCTGCTCTGTGTGGAGTGCACGGCCTGTGGGTTGCTCTGGACCCTGCCTGGAGGCACGGCATGGTGTGGGTGGCAGGAGAGTGCGGTGCCAGGAGAATATTGCGTAGACCCAAGTTCCAATCCAGGTCTGTCATTTGGGCATTTTTCTGAACCTTTCCTAGTCTCTGTAAAATGAGACTAGAGCCATTTAAAATGGGTGGTCTTTGAGGTCTGGCCTGAGCCCGTAGATGCTCCAGGATGTGAGGACCACACCCCTTCCCCCCCCCTCCCCCGCCAGGACACAGGAGTTAGGGTGTGGAGCTGCTTTCAGGGAACCCTGTGAATCCTGAGAGGGGACTTCCAGGGCAGGAGCTGTCCTAATCAGCCACCTGGGGAGTAGGGCCTTCTGGGGACCACATATCTGCCTTGGGCCACCTGTCAGGCCTGATCAGGGTTTTTCCCTGAAGACTCTCTTATTCTGGGGAAAGGGTGGAGATAAGTCTCAGGTGGAGATAAACTCAGGGCACAAAGTAAGTGGGGCCCAGGCATGGTGGGTTTCCAGGAGACCTGGTTCCAGACCTCTCTGTAACCAGGACTGTCCCTTTGGGTCACTGGGGCCAGGTGGACAGGTAGGGACAGACTTGGATGAGTTCTAGAACTTTTGAGATTCTAGACCAGGGATTGGCAAACTCTGGCCCCCAGGCCAAAATCTGGCCTGCCTTCTGTTTTTAAATAAAGCTTTATTGGAACACAGCCATACCTGATTGTCTAAGAATTGTCTGTGACTGCTTTTGCTATACAGTGAGGCAGAGTTGTGTAGTCTTGGCAGAGAGTACATGCTGCAAAGATAAAGTTCCTTTATAGAAAAGCTTGCCATTCCTGGATGCAGACCATAAAGCCTTTCCCCTTCCCCCTCCGTGAGCCACATCACCAGTCCTTTTTATTTTTTACTTTGGGACAGGGTCTCACTTTGTTGCTGAGGCTGACCTTGAACTTGTGATCCTCCTGCCTCAGCCTCCCTAGTAGCTGGGATTATAAGTGTGAACCATGCCCCATGTGTTGAGTTTCCTCTGACTCCACATTGGAGGTGGACTCTGTCCACAAGGAATAAGAGCAGAGGGACCACTGGCTGTTCAATATCTGCCACAAAGTTCTGCTATAGTGAAAAAATAGATGTGTAATTCTCATGGGAGGGCAGGGGTGGCACAAAAGCCTTCTCTGAGGAGGCCCAGTGATAACTGACCACAGTCTGGTGGTCACAGTGGACCTCAAGGCAGATCACTAACTCTGGCTGCTCAGGGGACACAGCACCCATGTTTGACACTCTGTTTGGCATACAGTGGTGTTTTCCCTTCGAAAATCAATGCAGATGTCTCTTCCTGTAGGCTCCTCAGAACAACCCTTGGGTTGTTCTTATATTCATTTAATAGATTAGATCAGGCAAGTAAAGCTCCAAGGGTGACTTGTCCACACCAGCCTGGAGCTGGGATGTCAGGTGCTGGACCACCCTGTGCTCCTGTGCAGGGGACACAAAGTCATCCTGTGGCAGCCACCTGACCCAACAGAGCTGGATTCTGCTCCGGTGTCTGGTGGCCACAGCTGAAGCTGGCAGCCTCCCTCGCAGAGAGCTGGGCAGGGCGGGGGACTGGTGTGGCCCAGCCTCCTGGGGCTGCCAGACAGGAGAGGAGCCTTGAAGAGGAGTGCCAGGGCTCCAGAGGGATCTGGTGTCCCTCGGGGCAGGGTTGCTGTGGGCCCAGCCTCTGTAGCTGGGCAGGCTCAGAAGAAGCTGCCACTTGGGGACGCTGTTCCTTCCTGGGTGTCATTCCAAGTCATGGCAAGAAGGTACAACGTGATGGTGCTGTAGTGTTGGCTGGGAGTGCGACCTGGCACCTAGACAGTGTTCGGTTGATGTCAGTGCAGTGGTCCCCAGTGTCACCGTCACCTCAGCTGGTCAGGAGGAGCTCCAGCAGCCTGCAGAGACAGAAGGAGTCTGGCCTCCTCCCTGCAGAGGTCTGGCGACTGTCTCCATCCTCCAGGGCGGCTCTGCCAGAAGTGTTCCTGGGTTGAGCCCACGGGAGCTCCTCATTCTGCCCCACGGCCTCCCAGCTGCACTTGGCATGAGACTGTCTTTGGTGAAATTTGCTTCTCTCCGGGGCCTGGGAGAGGCAGCCCTTGCCTTTCTGGCAGAGTTTTTTCCCTTGGATCTTGGCAGCCCTGGGCTCAGGCCTGGCCCTGCTCCTCTCTTGGTTGCAGGCTCTGGGGGAGACGTGCGAGGCTGACGTTAGTGAGCACCCGCTGCATGCCCGGGTGGTCAGTGCTGGGCACTCTCCGGTCTCCTGCAGCCCCGTGGCATAGCTCTCCCAGGCAGTGTGGTGTGCTTGGTCACTCTCTTGTTCTTTCAGGGTGACTGAGCTCCTACTATGTGCCACGCACACCAGGTGCTGAACATGACAGGCGTGTTAGTGCCCTGGGGAGCTGGCAGCGGGTGGGAGTGTCCAGCTTCACAGGAAGCAGCTGAGCCCCTAGGATTCCTGCCTGCCATGGCTGGTGGGCAGAGGCCACCTCCAGGCTGTACCCTTGAAGGCTCTTCCCTGTGTCCCAGCCATGATCACCACCTCCACCTCCAGTCCTGCTTCCTCCCAGGCCCCCATCTCTGCCTGTGGGACAGGCATCTCAGACAAGGTATTTCCAATAGGCCACACTGTCACTGTGTTTTGATTTTGTGTGTGCGTGTGGTACTGGGGTTGAACCCAGGCTTGCTCTGTCATCAAGCTATATCCCCAGACCTTTATTATCATCATTTAAAAGGAATTTTTAGTTATAGATGAACACAGTACCTTTATTTCACTTATTTATGTGATGCTGAGGATCGAACCCAGTGCCTCACACATGCCAGGCAAGAGCTCTAAACTGAGCCACAACCCCAGCCCTTCGTTTTTAAATTTTGAAACATGGTCCTGCTAATTTGCCTAGGCTGGCCTTGAACTTGTGATACTCCTGCCTCATCCTCCTTAGTAGCTGGGATTGCAGGCGTGTGCCTGTAGGCCAGCTATGGTTGGTTCTCTCCATATTTGCTCCTCTTCTTTACCTGATCTCCACAAAGGGGCCTGGGAGGCCATCTTCTTCCTCTTCTCCAAATTCTGTCATCAGAAATGGTCAATTTTGCCTCCTTGTTGCCTGAGGGACCTATCCCCACTACCCCTGCCCCAGCCCTCCCTTCTTGGGCTCCCTGTCTCATCTCGTGCCCATCTCTAACATGGTCAGCCTTGCCCTCCAATCACGGGCCCTTTCCACTGCTGTCCCCATTTCCAGGAACACTGCTTACCCCCAGTGACACCTCCATCCTTGGCACACTCCAGCCTAGGTGCAAATGTCACCTGCTACAGGCCCCCTTCAAGCTGTGCCCTGCAGGGGAAGCAGCCCCCACCCTCATAGGATGCCAGCTACACGGTGTCGGGCAGCCAGCTGCGGGCACTCAGTGAAAGGAGTTTGGATCTTTCTTTAAATTACCAGTGTTGTTCTCCCTGAGGAAAAATGCCACCGAGAGGGGAGATATGCACGCCCTGTGAGCCTGGGCACCGCCCAACCACCAACATTGACAAGAGTTGGCAAATATGTTCTTAAAATGGAGTGTGTGCAGGAAGTGGGGTTGTGGTGCAGATTTGACATTTGGTTTATTTGAAACCTGGTGTGTCACCTGCTAAAGGACCAGCCACAGGGCTGGACCTGAGCTGCAGTAAGCCTTGCCTATGGGTACAGCCCAGTGAGTCTCTGTGAGTGGCCAAGAGCGGGTACAGGAAGTGGTGGGCAGTGTGCGTGCTGTGGGGGTGGGGACATTGGAGGGAGAACTCAGCCTGGAGACAGGGTCCACGCGTAGGTGGCCTAGGGCAGAGGTCGCCCCCGTGACAGCTGCCTGGCTTGGAAGCTCCTGGTCCTGGCTGGTCCCGCCTGCCCTTGGTGTGGCAGTGACGAAGGCCCTGTCCTCCTGCTGATGGATCCACCTGAGCTCCAAGGGGCCTTCCAGGCAGTATTTCTGGGGCTGTTTTATTGAGGTGCCATCTGTGTGGAGAGGCGCAGGGACCGTGAATGCCCAGCTGGTGGGGTTTCATCAGGGGCGACGTTGTGGACCCCTAATCGAGAAGCAGCCCCTGGGAGCTCCTCTGGTCGGTGGGGCTCGGTGTCCACCTGAGCCCTGCGGAGTGGCTGCGGAGCGCGTGCTCTGACTTTTCCGCGCTGCTGCGGCTTTGAGGCGTGGCCTCTGGTGGCCGCAGGTTTCCTCCATGCCTCCCTGCAGCTGAATCTCTTCCACACACGTGGCGCTCGGGCCACCCCGAGACATAGGCCTGGGCTGGTTTCTCACATTTTGTAGAGAAGGAAGCCCAGGCGCAGCCAGGCGAAGGCGCCTGCGAGGTCATGAGGTGGCTGGGACTGCCCCGGGGGGCTCCCCGATCTCCACACCCCAGAACTGGAGTGTGCGTGGAGAGCCCTTCCTCCGGCTTCATGAAATATGTTCTAGAACGTTCTGTCCAGACTCACATGAGTGCCTTGTGCTGCAGCAGGAGCTAATGTCCACGTAATCTTTTCTTTAAAAATAGGAATACCTCCTGCCCCTCCATGAGCATGTCCAGATGTCACCTCTGTCTAGCAGGTGAGGGATACCAGCCTCCCTGAGTGTTCCCACTTTCTGGCCCTGGAGTTATCTGTTTCTTGAGTAGGGCCCCCGCTAGAAAACTGCTGGCCGGGCTGGCTTTCCCAGCAGGCTGCTCAGCATCTTGCTGGCCTGTCCTCTAGCCTCACATGAGGGCAATGGTGACAGCCTGGCCCTCAGCAAGTGCCCTGGGCTCTGCCGTCCAGCCTGTGCTGTGGGTTGTGGACCCCACTCCTGCCCAGCTCCAACTACCAGAGCCGCTGTCCCATCTGTGCCCAGCTGCTCCCTTCTCTCCCTCACAGGGGACATCTACCTCCTGGATGCTGGCCTCCCCTTGGCAGCCAAAGACTATCTTCTTAACTCCAGGAATTTTCTTCCCATCTCCTGGCACGATTCCGTCTGGAGTTGTGTGGCCCCAAGGGGCTGGGAGAGGGTTGTGACAGTTTAGATGGGATGAGCGTGTCACCCACACCTTAGGGGTGACTTTGACACACACTCCATCCAATAGCAGCTGCGGAAGGGATCAATCTTTCTGGGAGTGGTGAGGGGTTCATTCCTCTGCCCTGGAAATTGACAGAGCACCTTCCCTTGCCAACCCTATCCTGGGCTTCCTGGATTGCTCTGCCCCTCTGGCTGTGTGTCTGCCCTAACCAAGGTAGCTGCTGAGCGTCTGCTCCACCACGCTCACGGCCCCCATTGCTCATGGGTCTCGGGCTCCTGCCAACTGAGCCTGAGCCCTGTCGTAAGTCCAGGACTCTGGGGGCCGCTGCCCTCTGTGTGGAGCTGCGTCCTTAATGACATGTTTTTGCCACTGCAGCTCCCGGGGGTAAGAACAGAATCTCACTTCGTTCCAAGGAGACTTGATTTCTTCTGAAAGGGCCAGAAAAGTAGGAAAGGGGCATTTTTGAAGCATCTGTTCATTTCCGGGACCCGATTCCTTGCAGGTGGTGGGCAATGGGGCACATCTTGCCCAGAAGGATGTTTGAGCTGAGGTTCCTTCCCGTGTGACTTCTCACATGGGTCCTGGTCTGGAGTTGTTCCCTTGTCCCCCTTGCTCCCTGGGTGACAGCGTCTGGCAGAAGGGGCGCACAGACAGGGTGCTGTCTCGCAGTCAGGTTTGGTGGGGGCGCCCTGTGCTCCCTGCCCCGCACCAGAGGTCTGGGGCCCACTTTGTTGCTTTTCCTCCGTGGGTGGCGTCCGGTGCAGGGTGTGGTCGGAGGCCTGGGGAAGTGGCGGCTTCTCCCTCAGTGCCCCTCTTGTTACCTGCTGCCCTGGGCTCAGGCTCCAGGCTGGCCTACCTGGTGGCTTCAAACCAGACTGGATCAAATGGGTCCAGGAAGCAGGACCGGGTGCTTGAGCAGAGACCACAGGGCTCAGAGGTCTCAGGAGAGGGCAGAACCTGGCAGGTGCCTTCCACAGAGGTCTGGGGTTCCCTGGGGCCCTCCTTACTGCTGCAGTGGGTGCTGTTGCTGGGGCAGAGGTTGTCTGGGTGACAGTGTCTGCCCTTCTCTCCTTCCCTTATTACCCTGCCCCATGACCAACACCCCTTGAGGCAGCGAGGGAAGGTGGCTTAGAGGTCACGGGGTTCAATCCTTGGTAGTTTATAGAGGGGTCCTCAAAGCTCAGAGAGGGTCTATGACTCTCCCCAGGTTGCATAGCAAGTGGAAGGATGGGCACTGTGTTTGTGGAGGGCTAAGCACATGTCCGCAGTGACCAGGGCAGTGGCCATAGGTGACAGACTGTGAGTAAAACCAGTAAATGAACTTGACCGTGTTGCTCATGAAAACCATCTTAAAGTGTATGAACAAGTACTTTCGGAGGTGAACGCTGAATACCCTGGAGTGGAGGAGCTGCGGCCGGTGAGGTGAGGGAACAAGGCTCTCTGCGTGTTTCGGGGGAAGGGGGCCTGTGAGCTGAGACCCCACCAGAAGGGCCAGGAAGGGGCCACCCAGAGAAGGCACAGGCAGAGCAGAGCATGGAGTGGGCCTGGCTGCAGGGTCCACCTGGACTGCAGGAGGCCGACAGGGCCAGATCTGGGAGCCTCTGCAAGTTCAAAGCCGGGGGAAGTCATTGGAGGATTAAGGGGGAGGATCCCATGACTGGATGTGGGTCTGAGTTCCCTGGCTGCTGGGGGGAGAGGACAAGAAGGGCAGTGGGAGAGAGCCTGGCCAGGTCGGGGTAGCAGCCAGAGACAGGGAGGAGCCGAGGAGAGAAGGAGTCCAGAGAGTCCAGGGTTGGGGTCCTGGCATCGCCCATCTCCCTTTCTGAGGTGGCCCTGCCCGGCCAGCCCCGCCGTCACAGCTTAGCCTGGTGCCAGGTGCCAGTGCCGTGCTGGCCCTGCTGCTTCCATTGTTGCCTGGAGGGGGACTCACTGCCTTGTGGCTCCAGAGGGCGGAAGGGTGTGGTGTTACCTGGAACCTAGGATGTTGGAAGTCTGAGCTTGGGCTTCATCAGGGTTTGGCTTCAGGGACTCCGTAAGAATCTAGGTGTGACCCAGAGGCAGCTTCCTGGTGGCTGATGGGCAGGGCTGAGGGATGGGGCCTCCCGACTGAAGGACTGAACGTGGGGAGTTGTTGAGTGGTTGCCCTCAACCGCAACCACGTGGCCACAATGAGGGCCTCTGGGCACCCCGTGCTCTCTGGCTCTCAGTTTACCTCTCAACCCCGATGGTGGAGTTCAAGTTCTTGTTCCCATTTTGTAGATATAGAAATTGAGGCTCAGAGTGTTCAGCCCACGGTCACCCAGCTAGGGAGTGGTTGAGCTCAGCCACAGGCCTCTGACTGAAGTCCCTAACCAGCACCTAGCACTATCACAGGGGACCACATATTCTCCTCACAGCCACCCACCCAGGGTGGTCTCTGTGCCTGTCTGTCTAGGGGACACAAGAACTGACCCCAACTAGTTCCCCTGGAGGTGCTCTTCCTGGGGACCCTCTGAGAATTTGTCAAAAGAGCAGTTGTCTTGTGGGAGTGCTTGGGCAACTCCCTCCCTCCTTCCCCGCCCTTCTCTCCTCCCCTCTCCCTTCCCCTTCCTTCCTTCCATCTGTCCCCTGAACCTGTTCTCTTGCTGGCCCGCTTTCTGTAGGGGTCACCAAGAGGCCTTGCTGCAGGGCTGGCTCTGGCAGGGGCCACAGGTCAGGAGCTCCGTCACCCTGCCTTCTACTTGCAGGGTGGGGGGCCGCACTCACCTGGCCCAGGTGCACACCTCCTCCTGCGCCCTCTGTTCCTGGCAGGGGCTGGGAGCAAAGCTCCCTCGTGAGGTTTGGACAACTCCGAGGACTCCCTTGGGCCCGGGATGAGCATCATTCTAGGGGGTTTCTGTGCTAGTGGATCTTTAGCGGGAGGCTGAGTGACAGTGTGACACAGGACGATATGGAGTGCCACACTTCCCAAACCTCACACCAGGTGTCCTGGCCTGCCAGGGGACTACCTGTGCCCTTATGGGGACAGGATGTAGGCCTCCAACTGAGCCTCTGAGCCCTGCTCTTGGGATTCAGAGGACAGCTAGCTATAGCGCCGCACTGGAGAAGGGTGAGATTTAAAGAGCCAAGTCACTGAGACCCAGGAAACAAACATGTCCCAGGAACAGAAGGCTCAGAGGAGGCTTCCTCCCAGTCGGCCTGCTGGAACTGCTGGCCACCCACCTGTCCTGTGGCTTCCCGGCTTCTCTGCGGTGGTGGGTGGCACTTGGGTGTCCTTCAGCAGCCCTGGGTCAGAAGGAGCCTGGCTATGTGTCTGAGTGCACATGTGTGACGGAGTGCGCGGGTGTAAGAGAGTGTGTGTGAGTGTGAGTGTGTGTGTGTGAGTGTGAGTGTGAGTGTGCCTATGGGGACCCTGCGTAGGTTCCTCAGGGTGAAGGGCAGGAAGCTCCTTGGAGCCCTTGCCAGTCCTTGGCCGTGGGAGGCGCTGAGGACTGGGTGCTGAGCGGCTCCATGTGTCCTCCCCTCTTCATGTGGGTCTGGGCATCAGCACGTTCCACAGAGCAGAAGCCAACTGGGACAGGAAGCAGCTCCCCAGAGTCCACATGGTGGCAAAGGAGAGGGGGCCCGGACTTGAACCTGGGACTGCCTGGGTGCTTGGAGGGTCTGTCCGGAGTGGGAGCCCAGCAGTTCTGAGGCAGGAGGCCACAAGTGAAGGCATTGCCTGACCCCAAATGTGGCCAGTGGGGGGTGGGGGGCTGGTCCCCTGGTGCCTGGCCCATTGCTGTGACTTCCCAGGGCGGCTGCTTCTCACAGCAGAGTGTGGCTGTGGGCAGCGGGCTCCCCAGGCCTGTGTGGTTGACGGGCCAGAGCCTGGCTGTGGGAGCCCTAGAAAGCCCAGGAGGAGCTCTCCAGAGCCCATCCGTGCTGGGCACCGAGGGCCTGGCCTGGAGCCTCTGAGGTCCAGCTCCCAGGGCTGGAGCTGTGGGAACCCAGGCTCCTCCCCTGCCGCCTTCCCTCCCTGCCAGAGCAGGGGTCAGCATGGCCCGGGCCTGGGCGATGCTGCTGTCCACTGACACTCAAGCTCATTCACAGACTCGTGCGGAGCCTGCTGCCTGTCAAACAGCACTGGCGCGTCACTGGGCAGCAGGACGGACCCGTCCCTGTCCTCTTGGATGGGTGCCCAATAAAGTCATGAATAAGTGTCTCCTGACAAATTGAACCTGCTTTTCAAAGCAAAAGATTGGCGTTTGGTAGGAGAGAAACATGGGGACATTGGCTTTGGATGGATGGGGGCGGTTCAGGGAGTACACTGAGACCCAAGACCTGAGGACAGGGCCGGGTGACCTGAGGCAGCGCCGAGTGCCACTTGCATAAGGAGCCTTTGTCGGGCGCAGACAGCACTGCCCCTGGACAAGACCAGCGGATGCACGTTTTTAGCATTTTTATTCTGTTTCTGTAAACTTGAAATGTTTCAATTTTACAAAATGATTCTGGAAACCCGTATCTGGCAGCGGGAGTGGCGTGTACGAAGGCCCAAGGCAGAAAAGGACCTTCCCGGGAGGAGGCAGGTGAGGCCTGCTCTGGCCTGGAGGCCAGCCCACCACTGCCTCTGGTTCCAGGCCTGCCCCCATCTTCCCCTGGGGCCAAGGAGGGGCTGTAGGGCACCTCTGCAGGTCCTCCCTGGTGTCCTGGTGTCACCTGTGGGACTGTGGGCCATGGGGGTCAACGCTGGGGAGGGCCCATGGGTGAGTCGGGTAGAAGCTGAAGGGTCTGATTGACGTGCTGCCAAGGACCATACGACTGCTCTCTCCTTTTGGGGGGGGGAATCTGCCTCTAACAGGCTGGCTGTGAGGCCAGGCACTGTTTCCCACTCGCCAATCATGGACGCCTCTGCACAGGTCTGTTCAGCCTGAACTGTGTGCGCCCAAGAACGCCACCACCCAGCTTGGCCGGTGCTTCAGCCTGTGAGTCCCTGGGAGGCTCCTCTGGTGCTCTCTGAGGTAGGGACGGGGCTACTGGACCCTGGAACATGGGTTTCAGATTGAGAGTCACCGGGCAGGTCCAGGCCTTGCTCTTTTGATGTGGGAAGGTCACCCAGCAAGGGCAGGCAGCCAGGGGCCTGGCTGACATTTGCAGTCCAGAGCACCTTCTCTTGGCCCTGAACATGGGTCTGGGTGTCCCCAGCCAGGATGGGCCTTGCAGTCATCTCCTGGGGGAAGACTTGTTGTGTCTGATCTGGCCCCTGAGCCTGGCGGTGGGGTGGGAACTGTGGTGTGAGAATCTGGCTGTCGCTGCGCCTGCAGGTGCTTCCTGCTGATGTGATGCTGGGGAGCACTCCCCCCCCCAACTCACTGGCTACTGTGCCCTTCAGCATCTACTGGGTGCAGGGTGCTGGGGGCCATGCCGGACCCTCCTTTAGACTGGTTATGACAGGAGGTGGTTAGAGGGCACTGGGGAGTGGGGGAGGTTGCCTGAGAACTGCTCTGTGACCTGCAAGACTCCCAGATCCTCTCTGCACCTCTGTCTCCAGCTGTTCACTGAGTGTGGCTGGTGCTCACCAAGGTTCCTCTGAGCTTGGCTGTCCGATTGTTCCAAGTCCGCTGGAGAGAGCAGGGATAATAGTCCTTATTCTTTGAGTGTTCTTAACTGTGCTAAATGATTTTCATGCCTCCGCTTATTGACTCCTGTGTGTCTTGGCAGTTATAAAGGATCCAGTTGAAGCCCAGAGAGTTTGAGTAACTTGCCCAGAGTCACACAGCTAGTACATGACCGAGATGGAATTTGAACCCAGTCTGACTCTGGAGCATTTGCAGTCCTCATATCCACCATGGTAGACTTTCATATGTCACCTTCCTCAAGGTGACATGTGTTCCTGCAACTTGTGAATATGAGACCTACCTGGTATAAAGGACTCTTTAGATGTGATCAAGTTAATGCTCTTGAGATGGGAACATTGTTCTGGATTATCCAGGTGTCCAGGGTCTTTCTCAGAGGGAGGCAGAGGAGATTTGACTACAGAGAAGGTGATCAGGGTGATGCAGCTCGAGAGGCCTGATCAGAGACTGCTGGCTTTGAAGATGGAGGAGAGGCCTTGAGTCAAGGATTTCAGGTGCCTCTAAAGGGTAGAAAAGGCCAGGAAATGGACTCTCCTGGGGTCCCCTGAAAGGAGCCAGGCCCACCAATACCTTAATTTAAGCCCAGTGAATCTGGTTTCAACCTTCTGTCTCCCAGAATTGTTGGATGATAAATCCATGTTGTTTGAAGCCACTTGATTTGTGGCAATTTGTTACTGCAGCAGCAAGAAACTCATACGGTCACGTTCCACCACCTGGGTTCCTGGTGGCTGGCGAGCCTTTCTGTGTGCACATTTGATCTTGAATTCCTGGGGTAAAAACCTGGTCTTTCAAATAGAGCTCTCCTTGGCCGATTTACAACCCAAGAAGCATTCAGAGGAAACTCTTGTCATCCCCCGCTGCCTGCTCTGCTTACTGTGCCCTGGAGAGGAAGGAGGAGGGTGAGTGCAGAGGGCAAAAGTCACAGAGAGCCTGGCCCAGCCTAGAGCCTGCTGTAAGTCTCCAGCAGAGCACCACTCTCCAGGCCTTGGTCCTTGGGAGTGAAAGGAAGGCTTGAGTCCCCTTGTCTCAGGGTCTGCCTGAATTGCTGAGGCTGGTCTCAAACTCATGATCCTCCTGCTTTAGCCTCCCAAGCAGCTGGGATTACAGGCCTGAACCACCATACCCAGCGACCTGGGAAGGATTTCTACAGTTTGTTCAGCGTCTTTAAGTGGGTAATACAAAAATTCTGGGGAAAACTGAAGCAATTATTACTCACAGGGAAATGCAAATATTTTTGTGACTATCCTATGAAAAATTGGGGCATTTTTCCCGAGCAAATAATCCTGTTTATTTCTCTAACAAAATAGCCACAGTTGGCCTACAGGGGCCAATCCACAACTGCCAGGGCCATTTCTCAGGGGACAGCTCCTCTCCTTTACCCCCTTTGCTCTTCTTCTTCTTCTTCTTTTTTTTTTTTTTAAGATGTTGATGGACTGGGCTGGGGTGTGGCTCAGTGGTAGAGTGCTAACCTAGCACATTCGAGGCCCTGGGTTCGATCCTCAGCACCACATAAAAATAAATAAAATAAAACTATTGTGTCCAACTAAAAAACAAAACAAAAAAAAAAAAAACCTTGTCGATGGGCCTTTATTTTGTTTATTTATCTGTGGTGCTGAGAATCGAACCCAGTGCCTCACACATACCAGGCAGGTGCTCCACCATGAGCCCAGCCCAGCCCTGCTCTTCTTCTTTAACCAGAGGAAACTTAACGAAGACACAACTGACTGAGTTTGGGCTCTGCTGAGGGGAGGGGATTACTTTTGCAGTGAATTATTCATTCTTGTGGGCAGATTTTCTCAACTCTGAAAGTTGGTATGGGCAAAAGCATCATAAACCCAAGAATATGTTTAAAAGTTACTTTCCTTGAAAAGACACTTTGGGGAGGTCCTTGTAGCAGGGTTTGCAAGGGGAGGGGGTCAGCATCCACCATACCTGACACGCAGCAGGCCTGAGTGCACCTCCTGACTGTCTGCAATGCCGGGCATTTGTCTCATACCAGTTAGGAAACTGCGGCTCAGAGAGGTTGGGGATGTGGCCCGTGGTCACTCAGCTCTTAAAGGAGTCAGAAGTCCTATCCTGCCCATCTGGCAAGGGCTCTGCTCTTTCTACACTGCCCCAGGAGAAGGGGTCCTTGGTCCAGGGTCAGGATGAGGGACCCAGTGAGATGAGGAGACACACACAGGGGTCGGGCTGGAGAGGCTGTGTGTGCCCCACCTTTGCTGGGAAGGTGAAGTGTCCCATTTTCAGAAAGGAGAACCAGAGGCCCAGGTAGGACCCGGGTGTGCCGTGTGGCTGGCTGGCCTCTAAGTCCCTCTGTCCTGCCTGCTCATCTGCTTGTTCATGCACCCATGGAGGAGCCATGGAGCAGTCACTAGGGCCAAGTCACAGCAGGTGCCTGCCCTCAGCAAGTCTGCATTCTAATTAATTCTAATTAACTTTTATTGAAATGCAGCCACGCCCACTTGTTTATGGGTTGTCTGTGGGGCTCAGAGTCCTGTGTAACCCTATACAGAAAAGGTTTGCTGACTCCTGAGCCCCAGCAAAGTCCTCAGGTGGGAGGGGGCTGCACTTGATGTGGGGGAAGGGAGGCTGGAGATGGGGGAAGAGGGCTGGAGTGGGAGGTGAGTGCAGAGTGGTCGCAGAGTGGTCGCAGGGCAGATCGGGCAGCCCTGCATGGCTTCCTGTGGTGTGGAGGTTGTGAGGTGGGGTGTAGAAGGGTAGAGGTAGGGCTAAATGTGGAGTCACAAGACC